>NC_091209.1:4053231-4298010 GCF_040958095.1 Procambarus clarkii | reverse complement strand
TTCAACCACAAAAACCCGTTTACTAAAGTACTAAAGACTATCACCACGACTAAAGTGTGGGTAACAACTACACCAGTGACAGTGTGTGGGTACAGTACCACACTGTCTGCTGTACCAGTGACAGTGTGTGGGTACAGTACCACACTGTCTGCTGTACCAGTGACAGTGTGTGGGTACAGTACCACACAGTCTGCTGTACCAGTGACAGTGTGTGGGTACAGTACCACACTGTCTGCTGTACCAGTGACAGTGTGCGGGTATAGTACCACACTGTCTGCTGTACCAGTGACAGTGTGTGGGTACAGTACCACACTGTCTGCTGTACCAGTGACAGTGTGTGTGGGTACAGTACCACACAGTCTGCTGTACCAGTGACAGTGTGTGGGTACAGTACCACACTGTCTGCTGTACCAGTGACAGTGTGTGTGGGTACAGTACCACACAGTCTGCTGTACCAGTGACAGTGTGTGTGGGTACAGTACCCACACTGTCTGCTGTACCAGTGACAGTGTGTGGGTACAGTACCACACAGTCTGCTGTACCAGTGACAGTGTGCGGGTACAGGACCACACTGTCTGCTGTACCAGTGACAGTGTGCGGGTACAGGACCACACTGTCTGCTGTACCAGTGACAGTGTGTGGGTACAGTACCACACTGTCTGCTGTACCAGTGACAGTGTGTGGGTACAGTACCACACTGTCTGCTGTACCAGTGACAGTGTGTGGGTACAGTACCACACTGTCTGCTGTACCAGTGACAGTGTGTGGGTACAGTTGCTGCACACACTAGCCCGGACGGAATCTCACCATGGGTATTGAAAGAGTGTGAAGGAGCACTTTGCTTGCCACTCTCCATAGTGTATAGTAGGTCACTGGAGACGGGAGACCTACCAGAAATGTGGAAGACGGCTAATGTAGTCCCAATATATAAAAACGATGACAGGCAAGAGGCACTGAACTACAGGCCAGTGTCCTTAACTTGTATACTATGCAAGGTAATGGAGAAGATCGTGAGAAAAAACCTAGTAACACATCCGGAGAGAAGGGACTTTGTGTGAACATGGGTTCAGGGAGGGTAAATCTTGCCTTACAGGCTTAATAGAATTCTACGATCAGGTGACAAAGATTAAGCATGAAAGAGAAGGATGGGTGGACTGCATTTTTTTGGGACTGTCGGAAAGCCTTCGACACAGTTCCCCATAAAAGGCTGATGCATAAGCTGGAGAAACAGGCAGGACTAACTGGTAGTGCTCTCCAGTGGATAAGGGAGTACCTAAGCAATAGGAAGCAGAGAGTTACAGTGAGGGGTGAGACCTCAGATTGGTGTGAAGTCGCCAGTGGACTCCCGCAAGGCTCTGTACTCGGACCTATCCTGTTTCTGATATACGTAAATGATCTCCCAGAGGGTATAGACTCATTCCTTTCAATGTTTGCTGACGACGCCAAAATTATGAGAAGGATTAACACAGAGAAGGACAGTTTGAGGCTTCAAGAAGAACTGGACAAGCTGAAGGAATGGTCGAACAAATGGTTGTTACCCAAGCAAATGTGATGTAATGAAGATAGGTGTAGGGAGCAGGAGACCAGATACAAGGTATCATTTGAGAGTTGAAATACTTCAAGAGTCAGAGAGAAAGACCTGGGGGTTGATATCACGTCAGATCTGTCATCTGAAGCCCATATCAAGATAGCATCAGCGGCACATGCCAGGTTGGCTAACATAAGAACGGCCTTTAGAAACTTGTGTAAGGAATCTTTCAGACCTTTGTATACCACATATGTCAGACCAATCCTGGAGTATGCGGTTCCAGCATGCAGTCCATATCTAGTCAAGCATAAGACTAAACTGGAAAAGGTTCAAAGGTTTGCCACCAGACTAGTACCCAAACTGAGGGGTATGAGCTACGAGGAGAGACTACGGGAATTAAACCTCACGTCACTGGGAGACAGAAGAGTTAGAGGGGACATGATCACCACATACAAGATTCTCAGAGGAATTGATAGGGTAGATAAAGACAGACTATTTAATACAAGAGGCACACGCACGAGGGGACACAGGTGGAAATTAAGTGCCCAAATGAGCCACAGAGATATTAGAAAGAATTTTTTCGGTTTCAGTAGTAGACAAATGGAATGCATTAGGAAGTGATGTGGTGGAGACTGACTCCATTCACAGCTTCAAGTGTAGATATGATAGAGCCCAGCAGGTTCAGAAACCTGTACATTAGTTAATTGACAGTTGAGAGGCGGGACCAAAGAGCCAGAGCTCAACCCCGCAAGCACAACTAGGTAAGTAAGCTATGTGAGTACAGTACCACACAGACAGTGTGCAGGTACTGTTCCACAGACAGTGTGCGGGGAACAATACCTCACAGACTGCTGTAGCTACAACTGTCCTGTAGGTTCCTGGACCAGACTACCTGTCACCTGTACCGGGTGATGACGAGATATACTCCAGGTCGGACGGCTGATCAACTATCAACACAGGAAACACTTCAAGAACACAAAATGTAGATAATAACTGTAATGCCAGTAAGGTCGGCCTGTCATTCATCCCTGCACATACACACACTCTCCTCCACTGTTGATGCTCCCATGGTATCTCCCATGTTAGATGCTCCCATGTTAGATGCTCCCATGGTATCTCCCATGTTAGATGCTCCCATGTTATCTCCCATGTTAGATGCTCCCATGTTATCTCCCATGTTAGATGTCCCCATGTTATCTCCCATGTTAGATGCTCCTATGTTATCTCCTATGTTAGATGCTCCCATGTTATCTTCTATGTTAGATGCTCCCATGTTAGATGCCACCATGTTATCTCCCATGTTAGATGCTCCCATGTTATCTTCCATGTTAGATGCTCCCATGTTAGATGCCACCATGTTATCTCCCATGTTAGATGTCCCCATGTTATCTCCCATGTTAGATGCTCCCGTGTTAGATGCTCCCATGTTAGATGCTCCCATGTTATCTCCCATGTTAGATGCTCCCATGTTATCTCCAATGATAGATGTCCCCATGTTATCTCCCATATTAGATGCTCCCATGTTATCTCCCATCATAGATGTTCCTGTGTTATCTCACATATTAGAGACTCCCATGTTATCTCCCATGTTAGATGCTCCCATGTTATCTCCCATGATAGATGCTCCCATGTTATCTCCAATGTTAGATGCTCCCATGTTATCTTCCATGTTAGATGCTCCCATGTTAGATGCTCCCATGTTATCTCCAATGTTAGATGCTCCCATGTTATCTCCCATGTTAGATGTGCCCATGTTATCTCCCATGATAGTTACTCCCATGGTATCTCCCATGATAGATGTTCTCATGTTTGATGTTCCCATGTTAGATGTGCCCATGTTATCTCCCATGTTAGATACTCCCATGCTATCTTCCATGTTAGATGCTCCCATGTTATCTCCCATGTTAGATACTCCCATGCTATCTCCCACGTTAGATGCTCCCATGTTATCTCCCATGTTAGATGCTCCCATGTTAGATGCTCCCATGTTATCTCCCATGTTAGATGCTCCCATGGTATCTCCCATGAGAGATGCTCCCATGTTATCTCCAATGTTAGATGCTCCCATGTTATCTCCCATGTTAGATGTGCCCATGTTATCTCCCATGTTAGATACTCCCATGCTATCTCCCATGTTATCTCCCATGTTAGATGCTCCCATGTTATCTCCCATGTTAGATGCTCCCATGTTATCTCCCATGTTATATACTCCCATGCTATCTCCCATGTTATCTCCCATGTTAGATGCTCCCATGTTAGATACTCCCATGTTGTCTCCCATGCTATCTCCCATGTTATCTCCCATGTTAGATGCTCCCATGTTTGATGCTCCCATGTTATCTCCCATGTTATATACTCCCATGCTATCTCCCATGTTAGATGCTCCCATGTTATCTCCCATGTTAGATGCTCCCATGTCATGTCCCATGTTAGATGCTCCCATCTAGAGCACGCGGAGACATGCCAGTATACACAGTTGACACAGTGGCAGGTGTAACTGGGTGAACACGTGCGACGAACAGGTGTGGCCACACGTGGCCAGGCTGGGTGGTGGGGGACATGACACACACAGGTGTGGCCACACGTGGCCAGGCTGGGTGGTGGGGGACATGACACACACAGGTGTGGCCACACGTGACCAGGCTGGGTGGTGGGGGACATGACACACACAGGTGTGGCCACACGTGGCCAGGCTGGGTGGTGGGGGACATGACACACACAGGTGTGGCCACACGTGGCCAGGCTGGGTGGTGGGGGACATGACACACACAGGTAAATGGCTGCTAAAGTTCAACTCAGGAAAGTGTAAAGTAATGAAATTTGGCGAAGGTAGCAGAAGGCTGAACACAAGGTACCATCTGGGAGGTAAAACCCTGCAAGAGTCAAATAGAGAGAAAGATCTGGGGGTCGATATCACACCGAACCTGCTCCCAGAGGCTCACATCAAAAGGATATCATCAGCGGCATATGCTAGACTGGCCAACATAAGAACTGCCTTTAGAAACATGTGTAAGGAATCGTTCAGGACCCTGTATGCCACTTATGTAAGACCAATCCTGGAGTATGCAGCTCCAGCCTGGAGTCCATACCTAGTTAAACACAAGACGAAGTTAGAGAAGATTCAGAGGTATGCCACCAGACTGGTCCCGGAACTGAGAGGAATGAGCTACGTTGTGTCTCACGAAGTCTCGTTGTTTGTGATTGTTATCACGTGGAAACACAATCACTGGCATTCTCGTTGCTTGCTTGATATCTCGTATAGATACAATTTCTGGCAGTCTCATTGCTTGTGCTTGATATCACGTGGAGACAATCGGTCTTTCTCCCTTTCTCTATCCTTAAGTCACTCGTTCACTACAGTTAATTAACTGATAACCCAACCGGATTCTGCGGCGATTGAGATAAATGAACTAACCAGGTGACAAGTTATTTCTTAATACGCGTCTGTTAGGCAGGTGATATGCCTAACAGACGGCTAGTGGCCTATAGCAGATTTTCCACGTTCTACAAGTAAACACGACGACTACATTCTGACGTTTGCGGGGCACCCTTGGGTGCTGGAGGCGCCTCAACGTACTCTGGTCCATTATTGGAAATTGAATAATTGGCCATTATTCCAAAAATCCTGAGTTTACCGGACAGGAGACCGGAGAGAACCGTAGGGCGTGTAGAAGTACAATATCCTACCAGGACAGGTGTAAGGAACCAATGAATGGTAACAAGATCGTGGCCTGTCACTTGAATAGTCCTGAAACCACTTGGGGTGTACTATAGAATACACGGGAGCAAGGGCGGGACACTCGTGGTATTAACACATCTCACTAAGGGACTGACGGAGGGGAGGAGTGCTGAATAATTAAGGGCATTAGGTCACTAGGGGTCAAAGGGAAGGGTAAGCCCAATATCACTAAGACAGGTACAACCATTAACAGACACTGGAATGACACTTGAATATATGACTTTATTTGACATCATTAAATAGGCATTTCCTAACTATATTCCCTAACCGAGGCAAAGATAATTTAATGACAATGTACTTTGCACAAGAGAGCCGTACTTACTTATCCGGGTATTTCACGTGACTTCGAGATGTTGTTCTTCCCAAGAGTCATACACACACTTCCACAGGGCCCCGTCTTATAGCAACCACAGGGCCCCGTCTTATAGCAACCACAGGGCCCCGTCTAATAGCAATCACAGGGCCCCGTCTTATAGCAATCACAGGGGCCCCGTCTTATAGCAATCACAGGGCCCCCCGTCTTATAGCAACCACAGGGCCCCGTCTAATAGCAAGAACGAAAAGTGTTAAGAATGTCATCAATACGGCGTCAACAGATGGTCATCAATTCTGCGTCATCAAAACAGTCACAATACAAAGTCATTAATACAGTGCTATCAGCATAGGAACACGAACACAAGGTCATTAGAACAAGGTCATCAATTCAGCGTCATCAACACAGGTTCTTCAACACAGGATCATCAACACAGGATCATCAACATAGGGATCATTAACAGAAAATGGTCAACACTGGATCAACAACACAGCATTAACAGCACAGGGTCATCAACACAAACTCCAGGAGATGATAAACAAATGGTTCATAGAATTCAATCCCAACAAGTGTAAGGTATTGAAAGTTAGAAAAGGAGAAAGAAGATTCAGGTGTGGATATAATGCCATCACTATCTCCAGAGGTACACATAAATAGTGTAACATCAGCAGCATATGGGATGCTAGTAGTCATTTGACGACTTTTAGAAACCTAAACCAGAGCACTCTCAAGGCTAGCTATACAGCCTTGTTAGACCAGTTCTGAAATATGTATCACCAGTCTGGACGCTGCACTTTGTGGGGCATAGAACAAAAATATAAATGTATGCTATATGATTAGTGCCAGAGCTACGAGGACTAAGCTACGAGGAAAGATCTCACAACCCTAGAAGAGAAGAGAGAAGAGGCAAAGAGGCAGAGGGGACATGATTGCAACATACAGGATACTGAAGGGAATTGAAAAGATGGATTACAGCCTCTTTAATATGTGAGAGAAAGTTTAACGTGATGACATGCATGGAAGCAGGAAACAATTGTTTCGAAGAAATGTAAGGAAATACTCGTACTCTCTAAGGTGGGGCCAACAAGCGCAATGCATTGAAAAAAGAAGTTGTGGAAGCCACCTCCATCTATAACGTTAAAGTAAGATTCGACCAGGAAGTTGAACATTAGGATAGTTCAAGTAGGTTCAACAAGGCTAGTAGGTTAGGCAGTAAGACCTAGACATCACTTCTCCATGGACACTGTTAAGTACTAATTGGTAACTCAGTACAGGATCATCAACACAGGGTCATCAACACATTTCATCAACTTATGGTCATCAACACATTTCATCAACTTATGGTCATCAACACATTTCATCAACTTATGGTCATCAACACATTTCATCAACTTATGGTCATCAACACATTTCATCAACTTATGGTCATCAACACATTTCATCAACTTATGGTCATCAACACATTTCATCAACTTATGGTCATCAACACATTTCATCAACTTATGGTCATCAACACAGGGTCATCAACTTATGATCATGAACACAGAGTAATCAATACAGCGTTATCAGCAGAGAGTCGTCTTAAAAACTAATCCCTCAGTAACCATTATGTAATATTTGTGTTAGATATTTCATGTTGATTATATTATCAGCTACTGATACAAGGTATCTATATTATTATCAATTTCCCAAAATTATAAACAATAGGCCTTTGGTTGTTGTTTCTTACTGCTTTCTGGCCGCCAGGATTTATGTGGACTGCGTCTTCAACCACATGAGCGGGTGGTGGGCTGAGGGGACGCCTACCACCGGAGGAACATCATTTGACTATGGCTCCGAGTCCTACCCCGGGGTCCCATATTCTGGCTTCGATTTCAACGATGCAAACTGCAACTCTTCCAATGGCGGCATTGAAAGCTATGCAGACGCTAAACAGGTAAAGTAAATTATCTTGTATATATATATATATATATATATATATATATATATATATATATATATATATATATATATATATATATATATATATATATATATATGTCGTACCTAGTAGCCAGAACGCACTTCTGAACCTACTATGCAAGGCCCGATTTGCCTAATAAGCCAAGTTTTCCTGAATTAATATATTTTCTCTAATTTTTTTCTTATGAAATGATAAAGCTACCCATTTCATTATGTATGAGGTCAATTTTTTTTATTGGAGTTAAAATTAACGTAGATATATGACCGAACCTAACCAACCCTACCTAACCTAACCTATCTTTATAGGTTAGGTTAGGTAGCCGAAAAAGTTAGGTTAGGTTAGGTAAGTTAGGTAGTCGAAAAACAATTAATTCATGAAAACTTGGCTTATTAGGCAAATCGGGCCTTGCATAGTAGGCTGAGAAGTGAGTTCTGGCTACTAGGTACGACATATACATATATATATATATATATATATATATATATGTCGTACCTAGTAGCCAGAACTCACTTCTCAGCCTACTATTCAAGGCCCGATTTGCCTAATAAGCCAAGTTTTCCTGAATTAATATATTTACTATAATTTTTTTCTTATGAAATGATAAAGCAACCCTTTTCTCTATGTATGAGGTCAATTTTTTTTTATTGGAGTTAAAATTAACGTAGATATATGACCGAACTTAACCAACCCTACTAACCTAACCTAACCTAACCTATATTTATAGGTAAGGTTAGGTTAGGTAGCCCCAAAAAGCTAGGTTAGGTTAGGTTAGGTAGGTTAGGTAGACGAAAAAACATTAATTCATGAAAACTTGGCTTATTAGGCAAATCGGGCCTTGAATAGTAGGCTGAGAAGTGCGTTCTGGCTATTAGGTACGACATATATATATATATATAATATATATATATATATATATATATATATATATATATATATATATATATATATGCGAACAAGCCTGAATGGTCCCCAGGACTATATGCGAATGAAAACTCACACCCCAGAAGTGACTCGAACCCATACTCCCAGAAGCAACGCAACTGGTAACTACAGGGCGCCTTAATCCACTTGACCATCACGGCCGTCAAAAGGAAGTGATAGCCGAGGCTATTTGAGCCACTTCCCCGACGGCAACTCGGATGGTAATCTTGGGCATAGCATTTCACCAAATCATTTCATATATATATATATATATATATATATATATATATATATATATATATATATATATATATATATATATATATATATATTTTTTTTTTTTTTTTTAATTTGTGAGGGTACCACCTCTGGTGCCAATGTGGGGACCCATAGCCTCGGAGAAGAAAATAAAAAGTACTCAGAGAAGACCTTGTGGTTTCTCACTGAACACTAATATTATCTTCTCCTACCACCCCTCTTCTTTTGTATGTACATATATATATATTTGCTTTATTTGAACTTTGTTACAAAAAAAGAGTTACATATAGGTTACAAAGATGGTTATCATAGGTTGTCGAGTTCCTCCAGCTCCTCAGATGGCGGGCAGGAACCCTGGATGCAGTGCGCATTTCCCCTCTGTATCGCCACGCTGAGGCGCTGGAAAAGAAAGCTGGCAGCTCTAGGGTCCCTTGTTGTTTCAATGAGCCTAGAACCCAGTTCCTTCAAAAAACTGGTAGCACTTTTACCCCAGGCGCCGAGTGTCTCAGAAGCAATGGGGACAAAATTGTAGTGGTGATCCAGTTCTCTATACTTACAGGATTTGGCTGCTTCCCTGTGGGTGGCAGCGCCACCTGGTTGTGCAACACTGAGGTCAATGTAGGTGTTAGCCAGGGTTGATACGCACGTGTAGTCCCATACCAACTGCTTGCCATTCTTCCAGGGGTTCACTGTGATACCATCCGGGTGACCAATAAGAGCATCAGAGTTACGGGGCGTTAGGTAACGGGGCTCTCTTTCAGCTGGGCATCCAGCTGTGGTGAGGCTCCTCTTGATGATGTCGTTAACTTCACTGTGCCTCGAGTGCCATCCCCCTGTGCTTTGGCAGAGTAGGCCATGGTGGCCGTACCTGTCAGCCACCACCTCGCCGCAAAAACACCTATATCTGGTGTGGATTGGGGCAGCAAGGCGGAGGGCTACAGCAATTCGGAGGGCGTGTGGTGTGAGACGCGTGCCAGTTGCCGACATTGGGGTTGCTAACAGGAAATCCCCTGCATGTGGGGCTGCTACTGCTGTGAGGCGAGCAATGTCGTGTTGTGTTATTGCAGCACCCAGGCACTCTGCAGCAACTTGGTCTACAATGGGGCCATCCCAGCTGGATTGCTTGTGGGCTTTTGGGGATGATGGTTGAGGTGATGGGCCTGCACGAGAGGCCCACTCAGTGGCACAGCGTGTAAAATTGGGATCATGTACACCTGCCAGCTGATGTAAGTGGGCAGGTAGAATTTCCTTCATAAGGTCGTCGGATGCTGATAAGGAGGACAGGAAGGCTGGAACAGCGATTTGCGTTGCTGTTCGAACTCCGAGGCCCCCAAGTCTTACGGGAAGAGAGGCTTGTTTCCACTGTAGGTCATCAAGAGAGAGGTTAAGGGCTTTTTCTAACATTGATTTCAGTAACCGGTCATACTCACTTAGTTTTTGGCTACTGTAAGATAGTGAATACCTCAGAAAGTAGGTTAACCTGGGGAGGGACAGACATCTGGTGATGAGGTAGAGTGCATCATGAGCATCAATATCCTCAATCCTCCCATCCATCCTCTTAAGGTCGGCGATTTTCTTATCAAGGACCTCATCGATGGCTTTCAACCCCAGGGGAGCTCCTAGGAGTGTGCTGTCTTCAGGTTTAGTTTTATGGATATTTGGCAGAAGACCCTCTATTCTCTCTACGATGCCCTGGTTGGAACATATTATTTCACATTTAGAAGGGTTCAGGGTGAGGCCTAAAACTGCACCTTGCTCCTGGATTTTTCTGATGTCCTCCAGGAGGGAGTCTTGGGAACCAGCTAGTGTACCATCATCCAAGAACCAGATGTTAAGCTCGCTGGACAGGACCTCTGTGACTTGTTTGATGACTAAGCAGAAAAGGAAAGAGCAAGGGGATCACCCTGTTGGACGCCTTCTCGCGAGTCAATTTCATGTTCGCCAAAAAGTAGCTTAAGATCCATACTGTAGCATGAATGTACAAAAGGGTAGAGGGAAGGGAAATGACTATGACCGCACGGAGTACAGCATCCCTCCGCACCAAATTGAAGGCATTTTTGAAATCTAGCTTGATAAGGGCCTTTTCGTCTTTGATGTTGGCGATGAAGGCTCGAGCTGCATGGGCTGCCGCCTCACACCCTTGTGGAATGCCGAACCCGAGCTGTTTTGGCTTCAGCATGTTGGCCGCTGCATCACTAACTGTTCTTGCAGCTGCCTTTGCGACGAGACGCCGGAGAGAATTGCCCACAGCTATTGGCCTGATCCCTCCATCCTTTTTCTTTAGAGCACAGAGAGATGCTTCAAAAAAGATAGGTCTTATGGACGCTGGTATGTTGCCAGCTAGACATGTGTTGGTGAATCTGGTTAGTTCCACCAAGAGGTTCTTTGCAATGTCACCCAGTGCAGGGTTGAGCATTTGCTTGAGATGGTTGGGTTTTAGTCCTGTGAACCCACCTGCGAGGCACTACACATCAAGAAGTCAACACCAGCAATCAACAGCCAATTAATGCACAACTATATTCTACCCACTTCAAGACTCCACTCCAATATAGAAGCATCAAGAAATATGGACCAATAGGCTTTCTACAATTACTTCCATTCAATACCCATTGTTTCGTGTTCTGTCATGTGTTTGAATTTAATACCCATTCAATACCCATTGTTTCGTGTTCTGTCTTGTGTTGGAATTTAATGCCCATTGAATACCCATTGTTGAAAGTTCGTTTTTCACCTCATCCACCTCACCCAAATGTAGATATAAACCTCGAAGATTTGTAAGCTCTATTCAGTTTCAGTTGTGTGTTTGTAAACTAAAGTCTTTGAAAATGTAATAAGTTTTACGAAACGCGCTCAAGTGTCGCGTCAGACTAGAAATAAAAATGAATTTTGGAGAATTGATCTTTGAATTACCATCAACAGTGAAAAGAAACGTAAGAAAGATAGAGAAAATTCGTGTTAGAATTATTAATCTTACTTTTTCGGTCATATTTAATAATATATATATATATATATATATATATATATATATATATATATATATATATATATATATATATATATATATATATATATATATATATATATATATATATGTATGTGTGTGTGTGTGTATATCACGAAAATAAACACGTGATTTAAAAATGTGACAATGTCAGACCACGGAAGAAAAATGAAACAGGAATTTCCTTAAGTACTTTCGTATATTAATACATCTTCAGAAGGAGTGATTTTACAGATCGAGTGATGGGTATAAATAGGCAGGAGAGAATGGTGAAGTGAGGTGAGGTACAATACGTGGACAACGCAGACGGCCCATTGGCCCATCAGATGCAGCCAATTGGCCCATCTGATGTAGCCCAATGGCCCATCTGATACAGCAAACATACACAGGCACAATACATAGATAATTATAGCATAAAATGGTAAATATATATAATGAATTAGTGAGACAAATGTTTTCCAATGATCCTACTTAAATCGCCCTTTAACTGATTAATAGATCAGTTAAATGTGCAATCATTGTGCAGAGACACCAAAACAACGTCTCCAAACCCCAAGGTGGAAGATAGCATTCCCACCACAGTACAGTACTGCAAGGTGCAACAAACAAAGAGTGTCCAATCGGCAAAGTCTAAAGGTAATATGACTTTGCCTACTGCCCAAATTACCATCCAGAATAAGAGGGCCAAGGTCCATACCCGTGGGTTGTTTGACCAAGGGTCCCAGAGAACATATGTTACTAAAAGGTTGGCAGATGAACTACAATTAAGGCCTGTAGCCCAGATGTCATTCAACATCTCAGGGTTTGTAACAGATGCAGGACCTCAAGTCTACCAGGTGGTACAACCATCAGTACGCTTAGGCAGGTACGTCTGTCGAGTACAAGCCATTGTGGTGGACAAAATACCAGTAGACCTACAAGTTCAAGGTCTGAGAGCAACAGCCAAATTCCTGAGAGATAGAGGAATAAAATTGGCAGATAATATTAAGTCTGATCACCTCACCGACTTCGGTCTCCTTGTAGGGACAGACTATTGTCATCGATTCATCGGTAGCCCTACTAAATATCAGGGCATAACCATGTTAAACTCTGCAGGAGGTAAATTACTCTCAGGCCCAGTATCAAGCCTGAGGAGACCTATGCCTGCAGATAAACAATACCAATAGAAATCTAAATTTGTCAGCTGATTAAATTTCTCCAGTAGCATTATACTAAGGAGATTACAGCTGACTATAGTAACAGAGGTTGATGTTAGTGTCATCATTTGAAGCTGAAGATGAGTTCATGAGGCCTCAGTGGCAAATCAGTGAACAGTAGCCTAAACAGCTACAAGTCACTGCGGCCAATGTCACTGAACCCACTGCAGTCTCAGAACCATACTTTACTTTAATGATGAGCTATTCAATCTTCTGAATCAATTAACTAAATTAAACCCCAATAAAGCTGATGACTGATTTGATACATTTATTATTTAATCAAGATGTATTCCATGGGCCTCAGTGTTTATATATCAGTGACCAGTTACCTGAAGAAACTTCAAGTTATAATATCATACAGACAGATAATAATAACTGCTGTATTGTATAAACAAGTTACCCATAGAAAATGTAATTTGTAGTGGAATTCCCGTCTATAGAAAACGGGATATCATTACCACACACTATTATATATTCACCACCTATTATGGTGGGAATTATTCTTAAATACATTAGTCTTTGGACTTTACCATCATAAAAACATCTCATATAAATTAACTTAATTATCAATATTAAAGTAGAGTAAATGTGACCCTTCTATCACTTACTGTCATCTGGACAATGTAGGCCAGTAGCGTCAGTGAGGAAGGAGGGGCAGCCATTGTTTAGACTAAGACCAGAGGCTCACGGGAGCAAATACGGCTCCTGTTAATTTTACTTGGACGAAGTGTTATGGAAACCAAAGGTGTACCATTATCAACACGCTGTCAACAAATTCAAGTTTAGTGTTCTACCGAAACCCATTTATCTATCATTTATGGCCATTAATGTCATTAGCTTCTGGCTTCACAGCTACCGCCCTTTTGACAGGTCAAGACGAGGAAGCATGCTTTGTGCATCAGTTACCAGGGTGATGGAAGCTACCTCAAAGAGGGAAAATGTGGTGTCTACATCCTGGTTATATCTGGTGGACTAAGGCCTGCTGTACAATAAGATAAGGAACCTCTTCAATGTATGTAGTCTATTACTGTAGTTTGATTGGCTGCATATATATAAATTTAATAAAAACCCCTAATGTGTAGAGGATCGATTTGTGAGATTATGAGATTATTGCAGAAATACAGTCCACTTATCATTATACAAATTGCTATCGAAGTATATAAATTAACGTAAATATAAATTCTATATAAATTCATATAAATTAAATATATATAAATCTCACAGGTCGGTTCCCACAATATATATATATATATATATATATATATATATATATATATTATATATATATATTATATATATATTATTAAATATGACTGAAAAAGTAAGATTAATAATTCTAACACGAATTTTCTCAATATTTCGTACATTTCTTTTCGCTGTTGGAGGTAATTCAAAAATCAATTCTCCAAAATTCATTTTTATTTCTAGTCTGACGCGACACTTGAGCGCGTTTCGTAAAACTTATTACATTTTCAAAGACTTTAGTTTAAACATACACAACTGAATAGAACTTACACAACTCCGATTTGTTTATATCTACATTTGAGTGAGGTGGATGGGGTGAGGTGGTATTTAATAAGGTATTAATTTCATCAACACAAGACAGAACACGAAACAATGGGTATTGAATAGAAGTGATTGTAGAAAGCCTATTGGTCCATATTTCTTGATGCTTCTATATTGGAGCGGAGTCTTGAGGTGGGTAGAATATAGTTGTGCATTAATTGGCTGTTGATTGCTGGTGTTGACTTCTTGATGTGTAGTGCCTCGCAAACGTCAAGCCGCCTGCTGTCGCTGTATCTATCGATGATTTCTGTGTTGTTTACTAGGATTTCTCTGGCGATGGTTTGGTTGTGGGAAGAGATTATATGTTCCTTAATGGAGCCCTGTTGCTTATGCATCGTTAAACGCCTAGAAAGAGATGTTGTTGTCTTGCCTATATACTGGGTTTTTTGGAGCTTACAGTCTCCAAGAGGGCATTTGAAGGCATAGACGACGTTGGTCTCTTTTAAAACGTTCTGTTTTGTGTCTGGAGAGTTTCTCATGAGTAGGCTGGCCGTTTTTCTGGTTTTATAGTAAATCGTCAGTTGTATCCTCTGATTTTTGTCTGTAGGGATAACGTTTCTATTAACAATATCTTTCAGGACCCTTTCCTCCGTTTTATGAGCTGTGGAAAAGAAGTTCCTGTAAAATAGTCTAATAGGGGGTATAGGTGTTGTGTTGGTTGTCTCTTCAGAGGTTGCATGGCGTTTCACTTTCCTTCTTATGATGTCTTGGACGAAACCATTGGAGAAGCCGTTGTTGACTAGGACCTGCCTTACCCTACAGAGTTCTTTGCCGACTTGCTTCCATTCTGAGCTGTGGCTGAGAGCACGGTCGACATATGCGTTAACAACACTCCTCTTGTACCTATCTGGGCAGTCGCTTTTGGCATTTAGGCACATTCCTATGTTCGTTTCCTTAGTGTAGACTGCAGTGTGGAAATCTCCGCTCTTTTCCATGACTGTTACATCTAGAAAGGGCAGCTTCCCATCCTTTTCCATCTCGTTAGTGAAACGCAGCACGGAACTCCGCTGAAATGCCTCCTTCAGCTCCTGCAGATGGCTGATATCAGGTACGTGTGTAAAAATGTTGTCAACATACCTGCAGTATATGGCCGGTTTCAAGTTCATGTCGACTAAGACTTTTTGCTTGATAGTACCCATGTAGATGTTTGCAAACAGGACACCTAGGGGAGAACCCATGGCGACCCCATCTACTTGCTTATACATGTGCCCATCCGGGCTCAAGAAGGGTGCCTCTTTAGTACAAGCTTGGAGTAGTTTCCTTAGGATATTTTCTGGTATGTCAAGAGGAGTACAGGCTGGATCACGATACACTCTGTCGGCTATCATCCCGATTGTCTCGTCCACTGGTACGTTGGTGAACAGCGATTCTACGTCCAACGAGGCTCTTATTTCTGTGGCCCGTGTGCCCCGCAGTAAGTCAACAAATTCCTTTGGCGACTTCAGGCTGAAGGCGCAAGGGACATAAGGAGTCAGCAGGCCGTTGAGTCGCTTCGCTAGTCTGTACATGGGTGTGGGTATCTGGCTAATGATTGGCGAAGTGGGTTTCCAGGCTTGTGTGTCTTGACATTTCCATACGCATATCCAGGTTTATATTCCCCAATAATCTTTGGCAGGTGGAGTCCTGATTTCTTGGCGTTCACAGTTTCGATTAGTTTGTTGACCTTTGCTTTCAATTCGGCTGTAGTGTCCTTCGTTACCCTTTGGAATTTAGTTTGGTCAGAGAGTATGAGGTTCATTTTCGCCAGATATTCGTCATTTTTAAGAATGACGTATATTGGCGACTTGTCACCTCTCCTGACAACTATCTCCTTGTTCTCACGAAGGCTTTTGGCTGCCGCTTTGAGCTCGGGGGACAGTCTGGTGCTTCTGTAATTGCCTCGATTCTTTCCTCCTTCCACAATAAGTTCTGCTTGTAAGGTATCTTTGGTAGTGACCTTCTTTTGTGTCTCGAGGTCGAATATGTCGTCCAACAGAATTTCCAACTCCACTTTCCGGGCCATCTCACTCGGTCTGGACATAACGTGACAGTTTATGCCCAGATTTAGGAGAGTGTATCCCACCCATCCAAAAAACCCAGTATATAGGCAAGACAACAACATCTCTTTTAAGGCGTTTAACGATGCATAAGCAACAGGGCTCCATTAAGGAACATATAATCTCTTACCACAACCAAACCATCGCCTGAGAAATCCTAGTAAACAACACAGAAATCATCGATAGATACAGCGATAGCAGGCGGCTTGACGTTTGCGAGGCACTACACATCAAGAAGTCAACACCAGCAATCAACAGCCAATTAATGCACAACTATATTCTACCCACCTCAAGACTCCGCTCCAATATAGAAGCATCAAGAAATATGGACCAATAGGCTTTCTACAATCACTTCTATTCAATACCCATTGTTTCGTGTTCTGTCTTGTGTTGATGAAATTAATACCTTATTAAATACCACCTCACCCCATCCACCTCACTCAAATGTAGATATAAACAAATCGGAGATGTGTAAGTTCTATTCAGTTGTGTATGTTTAAACTAAAGTCTTTGAAAATGTAATAAGTTTTACGAAACGCGCTTAAGTGTCGCGTCAGACTAGAAATAAAAATGAATTTTGGAGAATTGATTATTGAATTACCTCCAACAGTGAAAAGAAATGTACGAAAGATTGAGAAAATTCGTGTTAGAATTATTAATCTTACTTTTTCGGTCATATTTAATAATATATGTCTACAGGAAAGACTGCTACCAAAATATACTAATATATATATATATTATATATATATATATATATATATATATATATATATATATATATATATATATATATATATATATATATATTATATATATATATATATATATATATATATATATATATATATATATATATATATATATATATATATATATATGTCGTACCTAGTAGCCAGAACTCACTTCTCAGCCTACTATGCAAGGCCCATTTGCCTAATAAGCCTAGTTTTCATGAATTAATGTTTTTTCGACAACCTAACCTACCTAACCTAACCTAACCTAACGTTTTAGGCTACCTAACCTAACCTAACCTATAAAGATAGGTTAGGTTAGGTTAGGTAGGGTTGGTTAGGTTCGGTCATATATCTACGTTAATTTTAACTCCAATTAAAAAAAATTGACCTCATACATAATGAAATGGGTAGCTTTATCGTTTCATAAGAAAAAAATTAGAGAAAATATAATAATTCAGTAAAACTTGGCTTATTAGGCAAATCGGGCCTCGCATAGTAGGCTGAGAAGTGCGTTCTGGCTACTAGGTACGACATATATATATATATATATATATATATATATATATATATATATATATATATATATATATATATATATATATATATATATATATATATATATATATATATATAGTGTTTGTGTTTATTGTCACCTTACTTTAAGTAACAAAAGTAACAATAGAACCGTTACATTGGTGACCCAGTGAGTGAAAAGAACACCTAGTCGCAAAACTAGATCTCCGTCATGGATTTATCTACCAGGTTTGCAGAATACAACACAGATTAACCTGAATTTTGGTTCATGCAGATGGAGGCTATTTTCGCCTTTCACGAATTACGACTGAGAACGCCTGATATGCCTGTACCCTGCCAATACTTCCCTCGGAGGATATGCACACTGCCTCCACTGTCATCACCGCACCATCACCAGACACCAGGACGTACACCGCATTGAAGGCCGCTCTTCTACAGGCAGCTATGAAACGCCGAATTCAACAAAGGGACCAACTCCTCACTGACAAAAGATTAGCAGACAAAACACCAGCCTAGCTTCTGCCGCATATTCAGTATGTAATGCATAATGCAACTGGTCCAGCCCCCAGCGAGATTGTGAGATCACTCTGGATACAACTCTGTCCAAAACACATTCAACCGGCCCTATTCAGTATGGCTGACGACACCCCATTAGGCCAACTGGCTACACTGGCAGACCGGCTTCATACGACGTCTGATAACGCTACGCTGTCCCACCTCAGCCTTCGAGTTAGCCAGTGCTCCAGCACACTGTGCTGCCTTGTGGATAAGGAAATCAAAGGACGCGCTCTTGCTTTTGCCAAAGGAAGCCTGCTTAACCGAGAAGCTAAAGTCAAATTCCAAGGAAAAAAATCGACCTCAAAAATGCTGGAAAATGGAACTCCGCAGGGAAGAATACTAAGCCCCATCCTCTTTAACTGTCTCATGGAACAATTCATGAAGCTCAAGCTACCAAAAGCCAAACTTCTTAACTATGCAGACGACATTGTGGTCATCATCAATGGCAAAGGTGCAAGAAACCATGCACAAAAATGCCTAGATATTATCAGCAGGGAAGCGGAACACATAGCAGTGAAAATAAACAGCATAAAAAAAGCTATGACCGTTAAAATGAAACTCAAGACATCAGACTGGCAATACAAGGACAAGAAATTGAGTGGGTTACCTCTTTTCAATACCTAGGAGTCATAATAGACAACCAGTTAAATTCACTCAAGAAATTGAATATCTTCGGCAACGCTGTAAAGCCAGAAACTTAGCTTTGCGCTCCCTGACCAGTCTTAGAGAAGGTGCATCTCTACCAGTACTCAAAATGTACTACGTTCAAGCAGTTAGGTCACTCATCGACTATGCTGCCCTGCTCTTACATCCCTCAGTGATAACCAATGGGAGAAACTGGAAGTGTCTCAAAATGATGCTCTGAGAACAATGCTTGGAGCACCTATATGGACGCGTAGAGAGAACCTAAGAATGGAAACAAATTTACCAGCATTAGAAAACAGGATGAAACAAAGGATAGCCTCCATAATAGGAAAACTTACTGGAACAACCGCCAGACTGTGAATCAAAGACAGCATACAGAGATCCTTTCAGAAAAACCTACAGTATAGAACAAGCTCATGGATGGATAATGTGGTCAAGACTTTAGAGAAAATGGACCTGAAATGGATTATTAAAAACAAAGGGGTAGATAGACCATATCAACACTTTCGACAGCCTCCTCCATGGGAAGAATCGAATCTAAAGATAATCATTGAAAGATTACCAATTAAAATATCAGCATGTGACCAGCAGAGGCTCAAGAAAGTATTAGAACAACAAATGGAAACTATCTCTAGACCTACAACGACTCACATCTTCACAGACGGATCAGTTGATTAAGAAAAAGGTTCTGCTGGGGCAGCAGTTTACACTACCAACCATGAAGCTTACTGGAGCATGAATAGTGGGTGCTCAACATTGCAGACAGAATTATATGCCCTGAAGGAGGCAATAAACTATACAATTGAGAATAATTTACATGATGTCATCATTCATACAGACTCTAAATCTTTGTTCCAGTCATTCTTATCCAATCAGCACAGAGATAATATACAACTCCTCACAGAAATTCAACATATAGGAAAAGAAGCCCATAATCGAGGGCTGTCAGTCACCCTAAATTGGATACCAAGTCACATTGGCATAGATGGTAATGAAAAGGCAGACTCACTAGCAAAAACTGCCACTGCTCTACCTGTTGTACAGGTTCAAATACCTCCAAGTTTCTTACAGATTATGGAGCAAATCAAGAAGAAAATATTCTCATGAATCAAAAGTCGCCACAGAGCCAAAGTAGCGGAAGGAAGATCCACTGCGGTATGGTACGAACAAGCCACTGGTTACTCCTCTTTCAAGCCTGGCAAAAAGATATCCAGAGATATTGCAGTAGCCATACACAGACTCGGACTTGGTTACAAGTGCTGCTGGGAGGTAATGAATTCAATAGTTAAAGAGTGTCACATCTGTGAAACTGAAGCAGAGACGCCACTATTGCACTACTTACTGGAATGTGAAGCTACTGAAGCCCTGCACATCAAACTCAACATTAATCTAACGACAGCAGCTGCATTAGATGCATATTCAACCGCGACTACAATGATTAGAAAAGCTGTTGAAGAATGGGACTCATTAGTGAGCATTATGCATCTACATCCGCCACCAAGATAATGTTAATAAAACAAGATTAAAACCAGTGCACTAAAACAGAAGCGATAAATAAGCAGGGAAAAAGGAGAAATCCCCTCCTCCATTTTAAACTTAGACTCAAATATCACAGTGTAAATGAAGGGAGTGTCTGTACTATGGGGCCTAGTATTATCTGGATGTAGGGGCAATAGTAAGCATTAAGAGTTATCAAAGTCAGCTTAGGGTAGGAAGACCACGTGGTTCCACTGGGACCCCCTTTAGAATAGCTAGTAATATAAACACTAAGAACACCTACTACACACAAAGTATAATACTCTACACATAGAACACGTGTATGCCAGAAAATGAATAATGTACACAGTATATACTTAGCTTGAACAAGACACAGAAATAAGGAAACGAGGAGGAAGGGTAGGAGGATCCTATCCACCCAACGCAAGCTCAGATAAAGATCGAGTCTCAGTTCCTTCCCCCCAGCTGGCTCGCTGCCGGCAGACTGCTCAACTAATCGTACCGCAGCCCTATACCAAGTTTACTCAAGTTTACATTACAAATGATTAGAAAGTATTAGTAAACATAGTTGTGCCTATGTTATTATTTAATAATCAACCCCAAGCTCAGTCTTAAATGCTCTTTGAAAAACAAGAATAGTCTTACGTCTGGCAGGGAAGATACAAACAAGTGCACCTCGTGATGCGTTTTCAATACTAAAAGGCAGTTTATTAGCTCAATTTTGACCTCTGGTTTCCACTGAGGAACCCAGGGTCATAACACTCAGGAAAAAGGTTATCATGTATAACCAAACTCAATTACGGGCTCACCATAGCCCGTGCTACATAGACACTTCGTCCTGAGTAGCTAAATCTGAAACAACAACAACCTCAGTGATACACAGCAGACTACAGACACCCAACAACTCGACGTCCTCCAGAACCGGCGTTTCTTCCACCTAGGGAGGACGTACCATGCGAATCCAGTATCAGTCTCTAGGCGACAGCGAGAGCATCGGGGAGAGCTTTGTTCTTACCACCAGAGGTTCAGACACCAAGCCCGCAACTGTAGGGCTCCTTGTTCCTGGTCGGGAAACTACTTCGGCGGAGACTGATAACAGCCAGTGACATCCCCCCATTTCAAACATTACACTGCTCTACATATCTGACATCATAACCAAACACCGTTTCCTCGTTGACACAGGTGCAGCAGCTAGTGTGTTGCCTCCCCCACTGGTCAAACCATCCCATACTCCTGGTTTAGACTTACGTGCCGCCAATGGTACGTCCGTCCGTACATATGGGACCCGCGCCCTGGTTCTCGATTTCGCCTCTCTGGGTCGCTTTTCGTGGACTTTCCTCATAGCGGATGTGGAACAACCCATTCTTGGATGGGATTTCCTGCAACACCATCGACTTATTGTGCATCCCGCAGGTGCAGTACTTCGAGCCTCTCCTAGTACCTCTACACAGGTTAACAGCGTCACCCCAGTCGCATCTACGGAACTTCAAGCACTCCTGGATGAATTCAAAGATGTGACCCAACCCGCCAGCCCTCGACCTGAAGTGCAATATACGATTACGCATCATATTACTACAACGGGAGCACCTACCTTCGCTAGACCACGCTGCATGGCACCGGAACGATTAGTGGTTGCACGTGCTGAGTTCAACAAACTACAGGAGGCAAGAATAATCCGCCCTTCGAACAGTCCATGGGTTTCACCTCTCCATATGGTCCCGAAAACAGCCCCAGGGGAATGGCGCCCTTGCTGGGACTACAGGGCTCTCAACGTTCGTACTCTGCCGGATCGCTACCCAATACCACACCTCCAGGATTTCTCACAGGGATAGAGCAACGCAACCGTTTTTTCGAAAATTGACCTTGTGCGGGCATTTCACCAGATCCCTGTGGAACCGGCAGACATTCCGGAAACAGCGATCACAACACCTTTTGGACTGTTTGAATTCGTCCAGATGCCTTTTGGTCTACGGAATGCAGCCCAGACATTCCAACGCTTCATCGACCAAGTAGTTAAGGACGTTCCTTTTTGCTATGCCTACATTGACGATCTGCTGGTGGCTAGTACATCACCAACAGAACATCTGCTACACCTCCGACTCCTTCTCACCCGTCTGCGCAACTTCGCTTGCAGCTCAACTCCGAGAAGTGTATTTTCCATGTTCCAGAGCTGGATTTCTTGGGACACCGTGTGTCAGCAGCAGGGGTCCAACCACTAGAGAAGAAAATCGAGGCAATCAAGGAATTCCCGCGCCCATCCATCCAAAGAAGTTGCAAGAATTTCTTGGTGTGGTGAATTTTTATCATCGATTCATCCCACATGTTCGGACATCTTGCGACACTTGTACGACCTCTTACGTGGTCGGAAACACACGTCCCATCATCCATTGGAGTGGACTCCCCAGGCAGAGACAGCATTCACCGACATAAAACACAAGCTCACGGAATTCACCTTACTCGCACACCCAGTGTCTGACGCTCCCACCAATCTATCTACCGACGCTTCAAACACAGCTATTGGTGCTGTACTACAACAGCTCATTGAAGGAGAATGGCGCCCAATTGCATTCTTTTCAGCGCGCCTGTCACCCCCTGAAGAGAAATACAGCACTTTTGATTTGCTCGCCATCTACGCAGCCATACAACATTTCCGGCACTTCCTCGAGGGGCGGAATTTCCACATCCTCACAGACCACAAACCCCTCACGTATGCACTGGCGGCCAAGGGTGATGGTCACTCTCCTCGAGTAGCCAACCACCTGGGATTTATCTCCCAATTTACCTCGGATATCCACCATGTCTAAGAAACTAACAATATCATAGCCGATGCACTGTCTCGATCCACCATAAACCACGTCGTGAAAAACCCAGCTCAGGTGGACTATTGTGTAATCGGCAAAGCACAACGGGAAGTCCCTGATCTGCAGCGATTACGAACATCTGACACAGCTCTCCGGTTCATCGAGATTCCCATGGAAGGTGGTAGTATAATCTGTGACACCTCACGGACGGGAGCACATAGGCCCTACATTCCTGCCCAGTTTCGCTGGAAAACGTTCTCAGTATTTCACTCCTTAACACACCCAGGAGTACGTGCTTCCGTCTTCCGTTGGAAGCACGTACTCTACGTGCTACTACGTGTTAGAAAGTACTAACGGAGCATATCGTATGGCAAGGAATCAATGCCGATGTTCGACGATGGACTCGCTCATGTCTCTAGTGCCAGCGAGCGAAAACACATAGACACACAAAGAGCCCACTTCAACAGTTCCCGTTACCTTCTGACTGTTTCGAGGTGGTGCACGTAGACATCGTTGGACCGTTACCGTCGGTAAGAGGATATTCTTATCTACTCACCTGCATCGATCGATTCTCCAAATGGCCGAAAGCAATCCCATTGATCAACATCTCAGCTGAGTCAGTGGTCCAGGCTTTCCTCTCTGGATGGGTCGCCCGTTTTGGCAGCCCCTCTGTCCTCATCACCGATCAAGGACGACAGTTCGAATCATATCTATGGAAGGAACTTATGGAATTCCTCAGCACCACACACAATCAAACCACAGCATACCACCCTGAGTCGAACGGAATGGTAGAACGCTTTCATAGACAACTAAAAGCTGCCCTAAGAGCTCAAGCACGCCCTGATGATTGGATAGACAACCTTCCATTAGTCTTGCTTGGCATTCGTTCGGCCACGAAGGAGGGCAGTGGATTCTCGGTAGCAGACTTAGTATACGGATTAGCCTGCGGCTTCCGGGCGAATTCTTAACCCCGACGCCACTCATCACATCCCCAGCCCCACTTTTGTCCAGAAATTACGGGCGGCCATGACAAGCATTCAGCCTACACCACTATGCCAACCGACAACTCATGCTACGTATGTGCCTCATGAGCTCCACACAACTGAACACGTGTTTGTAAGAGTCGACGCTGTTCGACGCCCTCTACAGTCACCTTACGAAGGACCATTTAAAGTGGTTGCTCTAACACCGAAGTTCTTCACCATTGAACGCCGAGGACAGCGGGTAAACATCTCCATCGATCGCCTTAAACCAGCACACTGTGACGCTGCCCCAGACATCCCTCCAGAGACACATCCGCCGACTATGCCGTTCACTTTTCGACCACAGGTACCACAGCACCGCCACCCACGACAACGGACGACCCTGTACGACCTCCCATCCTACAACCCCAGTTACCAGCTGCACCACCATCTAATCCTACGACGAGAGACGATCCTGTGCGACTTCCCACCCTACGACCCCAGTTAGATGACATCAGCGAAGAGGAGGAAGTTAACTTTGAGGGTTATACAACGCGAGCAGGGCGTACAATTCACCGACCAGCTAGGTTCCTTGATCAAGTGTTTTTCCTTTCAAAAAGGAGGAGTTGGGAGGGGGAGTTCTGTAGCAAGTAGATTATCCCAATAATATACTCGCTCCAAGCGCATTAGTCTAATGAGAGAAGCAAAGCTCTTCTTGGTACTAATTATGGAACTCAAACCTTTCCCAACTTTCACATACTATTCCTGTCAACCTTTGGAGAATGGTGAGGTGTTGCCCGAGCATATAAGCAGCAGAGTGGCGAATAATAACTAGACGGGAGACATCTCCCGTCACGCAGGGTGCAGTCGCACCTCCACAGATCTCCAGTATCAGCTCTTGATACTGATAATGGCTCAAAAGGGCCACCACTTACGGGCTATTCATGCCCGTACCATCTTTTGGGTGGCTTAATCTTCATCAATCAATCATCGAATAATAACTATACTTTCAAGTGTGGTCTAGAACAGACACTTGCGAGATACTGTACCGACGCTCAGTGCGCTCAACTCACACCAAAGTATCACCTGCGAACTTCTGTATATTCGACCAAATATATATATATTATCTTAGTGTTTGTGTTTATTGTCACCATACTTTACGTACCAATAGAACCGTTACACATGCATGAGTGCAACCCAGGATAAATGGGACACTTGAGTCATAAAATACCCTACTGATAATTACCTCATTCTGGGAACTTATTATGTGCCAAACCCAACCCCTTCCTGGACACTTGCTTTAATCACAGTGCTTTTTGTATGCATGTAGTCCTTCACCTTGCTGCCCATATCCTCATCAAAACGGTGCATGTGTGGCAGTGTATAGACTCAATGGTCCAATAAGACATAAATAACAGGATGATATTACAACACATGTAGAATTTACTGACATATAGAGAAGTCACCCTTTTTGCCATAAGATTTCTCCTAATTATGATTTCCTCATCACTTATGTATTCAGATTTAACCATTTCATAACCTAGTACAAATGCCAAAATTTGTAAACATTATACAGCATCTGCCATTCTTTCGTCCAACTAAATCGCCTTTTAATGATTTTGAGGATTTTTAATATAT
This sequence comes from Procambarus clarkii, assembly GCF_040958095.1. Classification (NCBI taxonomy): domain Eukaryota; kingdom Metazoa; phylum Arthropoda; class Malacostraca; order Decapoda; family Cambaridae; genus Procambarus; species Procambarus clarkii. Next base: position 4,272,120 of record NC_091209.1, on the reverse strand, counting down.
ATCTGTCATTTTTTTTAATTGCTATCAATTAGCAAATGTTGCTTTTCCATCCTGAAATTATTTTAAGAACTGCATTTAATCTTGATTATTTTTTAAAGCAGCTGCCATTTCTTACAGTCACTTTCACATTTGTCATTTAGTTATATGAGAATTCAAGATACATGACCATCAAAGGTTTGACACCATTATATTTGCCAGGTGCGCAACTGTAAGCTGTTAGGGATGAACGACCTGAACCAGGGCAGCGCCTACGTCCGTGGCAAGATCAGGGACTTCCTCAACTCCCTCCTCAGCTATGGTGTGGCCGGCTTCCGCATCGACGCCAGCAAGCACATGTGGCCCGCCGACCTCAAGGTAGGACCTCAACCTCAAAGTTGCCTCTCCTAATGTTTCCATATAAAATATACGAGTTTATTTGTAGGCTTTTAAGGTTTAAGGTCTATTGCGCATGATGATCTTTGCGCCCACAATATACCTCAGATTCTATGAGAATTTGTTGTATGGTCAAGTTGCCTAGCAAGCGTGTTTTGCTGAAATTATACATTTAAAAACACATTAATATGGAATGATAAAGTTTTCATTATATTATATATGATTTAATTTTTTTCCTTTTGACATAAAACTAATAAAGAAATCATTTCATCATGCTGGGCCACGCGAGTATCATTTTTGCGTCAAGCTTAAATATTCCCCACTGGTTCGAATCCTTCAATGGTAAAGAGTTTTCTGATGAATGTTAGCTTGGGGACCATTCATGCACAAATGATACTCACGTGGCCCCAGCATGATGAAGTAATTTGTTGAAATATATATATGTGCCCAAAATGATCAACAAGAAACATATACACTTCTTCCTTTACACATTCAATATGTTACCAGACGTACACACTAATACTTTTATGACTAGATACATAAACATCATTGGCAATAGACTTCCAGAGAATTCAACAAAGTACAATCTCGGTGCAAAATTCTTATATCTCCTCAGAATATCATCAATCTTTCCACTGTGATACATCCAGGCAATTTGTTCAGGAACAGTCCTTATTTTGGTGTTTCTATATACATTATGCATTAATCAACGGGCAATCAAGAACATAATGGTGTGAGAGTGTGTATGTGATAACACCACATAGTTTACACTTCGTGTCATTTTCATTAACATGCAGGCGATGAGTCACAATAACGTGGCTGAAGTATGTTGACCAGACACACACTAGAAATAGGCCTGCTGCAGTTCTCATTACTACTTTCCCTACACCTGACTTTCCTCCTCAGCTCTCTCTTGCCTATTTAATGCCTGTCCCTACCTGTCCTCATCACAATCGACTTGAGAATGGTCCAGGACGGACCGAAACGTCGTCGTCTCTTCATTAACATCTATTCCATATTCTCAGTAATATTTGTAAACAAGCCTGAGCCGTATGTGTATTGAATCACTCCAAGCATTTCTCCTTTTACCATAAGAGAAATGGGTGTTTTGACTCACACACATGTAGTGCTGCATGGTTTGGCTTCCCTCATACATTATACCTCTCCTCACCATTTCTGCTTGTGCCTGAATATTTTTTTTATTATTCTTATTTGTCTCATTGTTAAAACACATTCAAAGTCAACTTGAGGTCTTGATGTGGCGTGTTTGGCCAGGTCATCCGCCACCTCGTTGAGCACTATTGCTACAAGAGATAGACTCCACATGAATTTCACTTTGTGACCTTTCAGCTGTATCTCATTTATCCTTTTCTTACAATTCTCAACTATTGACATAAATATTGGATTTCGACTGTTTAAGGAATCAAGTGCTCCTCGGCTATCGACATATACGAAAACATCTTTTTCGTCTTGACGTACTTCCTCCAAACCAGCCAGAATGGCCTGCAGTTCAGCTTGTGTGGATGATATATATAATTACCAAGTCGAAGTACAATTTTCCTGCCCACAGTTACAAACTCAGTATATTCCCTTATTAGGACACCACACTGCCCTGCCATCTTCCACCACCGACCCATCACAATATACATGTAAACTATTGCCTCTTAGTAATCCAGATAACATGCTTCCATACTAATACCGTAATTGTCCTGGTTCATGCTGAATCTTTTTCTCCATGAGGGGTACAATTTCTTCTTCTATTTTATGTACTTTCTAATGAGCAGACCAATTACACTGTCGAGAGGGTTTGCAGCAGTCAAGTACATCGTATTTCCTGAGGTCATTAGCTTATCCCCTCATGTAGCATGTCTCTCTCTATTTCCTGGAAGTGTGTACATCACTCAAGCAATTGTGATCGCTGTGAAAGAGCTTATGTTCTCCTCTCCTTGTGAAGAGAATAGATACTCTAGTATTAATGTCACTATCAATATCATACACACTCAGTAAGTTTAATTCCATTCTCATTATTTCAATCGTTGCATTTCTTTGACATCCAAGAATAATCCTCATAGCCTCGTTCTGTATCAGCTCCAGGGTTTTTAATTCTGCCTTGTCCTGTGTAAGACAAAACGGGTGCTGCATAGTCTATCAGGGATCAAACAGTGATTATGTATAACATCCTAAAGATAGGTACCCCAACACCTGCACCAGATAATGCTAGCGCCTTTAGAAGATGCAGACGGGCTATACATAAGGTGCTGATATGAGTTATTTCAGCATTTTAACTCTCACACGTGTATCCAACATATATGCCCAGATACTTAAACTTCTGAACACGGTTTAGTCCCTAACCATTTAGAGTGTTATATTTCTTTGTTTTCAATACCAATATTTAGTTTTACCTGCACTTATAACTAAGCCTAACTTGTGACAGGTTGTACCAAGAATGTTAAGAGCAGTTTGAATCATGTTTCCAGCAATGCCTTGTATAAGAGGGTCATCAGCATATATTATCATCGAGACTCCTGGTGTGGGGAAATATACCAGGATTGATATAACAAGGAGAATCACATAGAAACAAAAATGTGATTACTAGAACCATGAACTTAGAACTAAATAATTACTCTTATTGTTAAAGTGCAAAACAAAAGCTCTTAGCTGAGTGCAAGGTTCCTATGGTGGAGTGTAAGTCCACTCCTTTGTGACCTTCATACTGGTAATATGCTGTAACAGGTAGGGTCCTTAGGCTGATCTGGCTCATAAATTGCAGAACTTAATATACTTGCAAGTACACCCACACATTTAACATGTGATTTTTACATGGATATGACAAAACAGTTCTATGACTGCAAGCACTAGTAAGGTTCATGATCTAGGATCTGAACTATACACTCTCTAGCCTAGTCCTAGAATAGCTGTGCTGTTGTACACAAGGTATAATTATACAAGGTTTTGTATGTAAATTTGCATGCAAAAATTATTATATGTACAAGAGTTTTTTACATTCTTGTAAAGCCACTATTACGCGTAGCGTTTCGGGCAAGGTCCTTAACCCTAATTTCCCCGGAATACGACCCCGCCGAATCGTTTAACAACCAGGTACCCATTCACTGCTGGGTGAACAGAGGCTACAGTTAAGGATTGGCGCCCGGTCAATCCTCCCCGGCCAGGATTCGAACCCAAGGCAAGGCGCTTGCGAAACGCCAGGCGAGTATTTTACCACTGCGCCACGGAGACTGCTCATAATAAAATGAGGACTGCATGTAATAAAATAAACGAACTTCATAAATTAAAATAATGGATAAGGCAATTAAATGTATGAAAAGTTAAAGTAAATAATTATATACACAAGATATAAATATCCCGCAATAAAGGTGGTTCATTCACTGAAAAGATTATGTCAGACCTTACTAGATGATGAGGCGTTGCCTCGCTGCCTAACGACTCTCAATTTATATATGGATGTATTAATGTTATAATGCATGCTAATTTGGCCAAATCTAAGCTCTAAAACAATTAATAACTTATTCAGAAATTGAGACCCGGAGCCTATCTGACAGTAGCCAGATGATGTTTCTGTTGCTGAGACAAGGCTCTATATTTTAATGATGAATATAGCAGCTTGATGATGATAATTTGGATGTCACATGCTTGGAGCGGCCCGCAGGCCCACATACCCACCACAGCCCGGCTGATCCAGAACTTCTCTTAGAAAACAATTCAGTTTTCTCTTGAAGATGTCCAAGGTTGTTCCGGCAATATTTCTTATAGTCGCTGGGAGGACGTTGAACAACCGCGGACCTCTGATGTTTATACAGTGTTCTCTGATTGTGCCTATGGCATCTCTGCTCTTCACTGGTTCAATCTTGCATTTTCTTCCATATCGTTCACTCCAGTACGCTGTTATTTTACTGTGTAGATTTGGGACCTGCCCCTCCAGTATTTTCCATGTGTATATTATTTGGTATCTCGTCTCTCTTTCTAGAGAGTACATTTGGAGAGCTTTGAGACGATCCCAATAATTTAGGTGTTTTATCTCGTCCATGCGTGCCGTATATGTTCTCTGTATTCCCTCTATTTCAGCAATCTCTCCTGCTCTGAAGGGGGAAGTGAGTACTGAGCAGCACTCGAGACGGGACAACACAAGTGACTTGAAGAGTACAACCATTGTGGTGGGATCCCTGGATTTGAAAGTTCTCGTAATCCATCCGAGCATTTTTCTGGCTGACGCAATATTTGCTTGGTTATGCTCCCTAAACGTTAGATCGTCGGACATCATTATTCCCAAATCCTTGACATGCTGTTTTTCTACTATGGGAAGATTCGATAATGTTTTGTACCCTGTATTATGTTTCAGATCCTCATTTTTGCCGTACCTGAGTACCTGAAATTTATCACTGTTAAACATCATGTTATTTTCTGCTGCCCAATCGAAAACTTTGTTGACATCTGCTTGTAGTTTTTCAATGTCTTTAGCAGAGGTAATTTTCATGCTGATTTTTGAGTCATCTGCAAAGGATGACACGAAGCTGTGACGTGTATTTTTGTCTATATCTGATATGAGAATAAGGAACAGCAGTGGTGCAAGGACTGTACCTTGAGGTACAGAGCTTTTAACATCGCTTGGACTCGATTTTATTTGATTGACTGTTACTCTTTGTGTTCTGTTCGACAGGAAATTGAGTATCCAGCGTCCTACTTTTCCAGTTATTCCCATTGACCTACTTTTGTGAGCTATCACCCCATAGTCACATTCGTCGAACGCCTTTGCAAAGTCTATGTATACAACATCTGCATTTTGCTTTTCTTCTAGAGCTTGTGATTTTGTCATAACTGTGACAGACAGGATCTTCCCGCTCTAAATCCATGTTGTCCTGGGTTAAGCAACTCATTGTTTTCAATAAAACTAGAAATTTGTTTCCTAATCACTCTTTCAAACACTGTTATTATGTGTGATGTTAGTGCAACTGGCCTATAGTTTTTTGCCAAGGCTTTACTCTCTCCCTTGTGCAACGGAGCTATATCTGCAGATTTAAGTACTGCTGGTATCTCCCCTGTATCCAGGCTCTTTCTCCATATTACGCCGAGTGCTCTCGCTACTGGTACTTTACATTTCTTTATGAATATTGAATTCCATGAGTCAGGCCCAGGAGCTGAGTGCATAGGCATATTGTCAATTTCTCTTTCAAAGTCTTCCGAGTTTGTGGTAATATCCGTTATATTATCTGCAGCTTGAATGTCATTCATAAAGAAGCTGTCTGGGTCATCAACTTTCATGTTGTGTATTGGTGTGCTAACATAGCCTCATACTGGCTTCTTAGAATTTCACTAATCTCTTTGTTGTCCACTGTGTACGTACCTTCATTTGTAATTAACGGTCCAATACTGGTCGAGGTTTTTAATTTTGATTTCGCGTATGTGAAAAAATATTTCGAATTTTTCTTTATCTCTTGTATCGCTTTCTGTTCCAATTCCATATCCTCAGACTCATATGATCGCTTCAACGTTTGTTCTATTTCTTCGATCTCCCTGCTTAGGCTTATTTTCCTTGCTTGTGATAGTTGTGTCTGCCGAAGCATTTCCGGTATTTTTTTCCTTCTCCTGTACAGTCGTCTGCGTTCTCTTTCTAGAGTGGTCCTCTTTCTGCCCCTCCTCACAGGCACGTGCTTCAAGCAGACCTTGTAAGCTTCAGCTGTCAGTTGAGCTATTCCCTGTGTGGGAGTTTTGTCGCTTAAGACCGTCTCCCATTAAATGGTTGCAAGGTCTACATTTATTTTTTCCCAGTTGATCCTCTTATTGTTGAAATTGAATTGATTGAATATTCCTTCTCGCTTGTTGGGTCTCTTAGACCTACTACCGTTATTTATGCTAGTTCACACTTCAATGAGCTTATGGTCTGAGTATGAAGTATCTGAGATTGTAATGTCTCTGATTAGTTCATCATTGTTTGTGAATAACAAGTCATCTTCTTGTTGTTGATAGTAGGTGCAGTTTGCATGAAGGGTTTGTCCTTCCGATGACTGCACCAGTACTGACGTTGGTGGACGCGTTTATGTTGAGGATGATCGGAGCTACCAAGGTGCTTGTTGCGTTGTGCTGTAGATAGAGGAGCGGTGATTAAAACAGAGGTGTGTGTTGTAGGGAGACTTGCCGCACCGCAGGGCGGTGCGGCAAGTCTCCCTACAACACACACCTCTGTTTTAATCACCGCTCCTCTATCTACAGCACAACGCAACAAGCACCTTGGTAGCTCCGATCATCCTCAACATAAACGCGTCCACCAACGTCAGTACTGGTGCAGTCATCGGAAGGACAAACCCTTCATGCAAACTGCACCTACTATCAACAACAAGAAGATGACTTGTTATTCACAAACAATGATGAACTAATCAGAGACATTACAATCTCAGATACTTCATACTCAGACCATAAGCTCATTGAAGTGTGAACTAGCATAAATAACGGTAGTAGGTCTAAGAGACCCAACAAGCGAGAAGGAATATTCAATCAATTCAATTTCAACAATAAGAGGATCAACTGGGAAAAAATAAATGTAGACCTTGCAACCATTTAATGGGAGACGGTCTTAAGCGACAAAACTCCCACACAGGGAATAGCTCAACTGACAGCTGAAGCTTACAAGGTCTGCTTGAAGCACGTGCCTGTGAGGAGGGGCAGAAAGAGGACCACTCTAGAAAGAGAACGCAGACGACTGTACAGGAGAAGGAAAAAAATACCGGAAATGCTTCGGCAGACACAACTATCACAAGCAAGGAAAATAAGCCTAAGCAGGGAGATCGAAGAAATAGAACAAACGTTGAAGCGATCATATGAGTCTGAGGATATGGAATTGGAACAGAAAGCGATACAAGAGATAAAGAAAAATTCGAAATATTTTTTCACATACGCGAAATCAAAATTAAAAACCTCGACCAGTATTGGACCGTTAATTACAAATGAAGGTACGTACACAGTGGACAACAAAGAGATTAGTGAAATTCTAAGAAGCCAGTATGAGGCTATGTTAGCACACCAATACACAACATGAAAGTTGATGACCCAGACAGCTTCTTTATGAATGACATTCAAGCTGCAGATAATATAACGGATATTACCACAAACTCGGAAGACTTTGAAAGAGAAATTGACAATATGCCTATGCACTCAGCTCCTGGGCCTGACTCATGGAATTCAATATTCATAAAGAAATGTAAAGTACCAGTAGCGAGAGCACTCGGCGTAATATGGAGAAAGAGCCTGGATACAGGGGAGATACCAGCAGTACTTAAATCTGCAGATATAGCTCCGTTGCACAAGGGAGAGAGTAAAGCCTTGGCAAAAAACTATAGGCCAGTTGCACTAACATCACACATAATAACAGTGTTTGAAAGAGTGATTAGGAAACAAATTTCTAGTTTTATTGAAAACAATGAGTTGCTTAACCCAGGACAACATGGATTTAGAGCGGGAAGATCCTGTCTGTCACAGTTATGACAAAATCACAAGCTCTAGAAGAAAAGCAAAATGCAGATGTTGTATACATAGACTTTGCAAAGGCGTTCGACGAATGTGACTATGGGGTGATAGCTCACAAAAGTAGGTCAATGGGAATAACTGGAAAAGTAGGACGCTGGATACTCAATTTCCTGTCGAACAGAACACAAAGAGTAACAGTCAATCAAATAAAATCGAGTCCAAGCGATGTTAAAAGCTCTGTACCTCAAGGTACAGTCCTTGCACCACTGCTGTTCCTTATTCTCATATCAGATATAGACAAAAATACACGTCACAGCTTCGTGTCATCCTTTGCAGATGACTCAAAAATCAGCATGAAAATTACCTCTGCTAAAGACATTGAAAAACTACAAGCAGATGTCAACAAAGTTTTCGATTGGGCAGCAGAAAATAACATGATGTTTAACAGTGATAAATTTCAGGTACTCAGGTACGGCAAAAATGAGGATCTGAAACATAATACAGGGTACAAAACATTATCGAATCTTCCCATAGTAGAAAAACAGCATGTCAAGGATTTGGGAATAATGATGTCCGACGATCTAACGTTTAGGGAGCATAACCAAGCAAATATTGCGTCAGCCAGAAAAATGCTCGGATGGATTACGAGAACTTTCAAATCCAGGGATCCCACCACAATGGTTGTACTCTTCAAGTCACTTGTGTTGTCCCGTCTCGAGTGCTGCTCAGTACTCACTTCCCCCTTCAGAGCAGGAGAGATTGCTGAAATAGAGGGAATACAGAGAACATATACGGCACGCATGGACGAGATAAAACACCTAAATTATTGGGATCGTCTCAAAGCTCTCCAAATGTACTCTCTAGAAAGGAGACGAGATACCAAATAATATACACATGGAAAATACTGGAGGGGCAGGTCCCAAATCTACACAGTAAAATAACAGCGTACTGGAGTGAACGATATGGAAGAAAATGCAAGATTGAACCAGTGAAGAGCAGAGATGCCATAGGCACAATCAGAGAACACTGTATAAACATCAGAGGTCCGCGGTTGTTCAACGTCCTCCCAGCGACTATAAGAAATATTGCCGGAACAACCTTGGACATCTTCAAGAGAAAACTGAATTGTTTTCTAAGAGAAGTTCTGGATCAGCCGGGCTGTGGTGGGTATGTGGGCCTGCGGGCCGCTCCAAGCATGTGACATCCAAATTATCATCATCAAGCTGCTATATTCATCATTAAAATATAGAGCCTTGTCTCAGCAACAGAAACATCATCTGGCTACTGTCAGATAGGCTCCGGGTCTCAATTTCTGAATAAGTTATTAATTGTTTTAGAGCTTAGATTTGGCCAAATTAGCATGCATTATAACATTAATACATCCATATATAAATTGAGAGTCGTTAGGCAGCGAGGCAACGCCTCATCATCTAGTAAGGTCTGACATAATCTTTTCAGTGAATGAACCACCTTTATTGCGGGATATTTATATCTTGTGTATATAATTATTTACTTTAACTTTTCATACATTTAATTGCCTTATCCATTATTTTAATTTATGAAGTTCGTTTATTTTATTACATGCAGTCCTCATTTTATTATGAGCAGTCTCCGTGGCGCAGTGGTAAATACTCGCCTGGCGTTTCGCAAGCGCCTTGCCTTGGGTTCGAATCCTGGCCGGGGAGGATTGACCGGGCGCCAATCCTTAACTGTAGCCTCTGTTCACCCAGCAGTGAATGGGTACCTGGTTGTTAAACGATTCGGCGGGGTCGTATTCCGGGGAAATTAGGGTTAAGGACCTTGCCCGAAACGCTACGCGTAATAGTGGCTTTACAAGAATGTAAAAAACTCTTGTACATATAATAATTTTTGCATGCAAATTTACATACAAAACCTTGTATAATTATACCTTGTGTACAACAGCACAGCTATTCTAGGACTAGGCTAGAGAGTGTATAGTTCAGATCCTAGATCATGAACCTTACTAGTGCTTGCAGTCATAGAACTGTTTTGTCATATCCATGTAAAAATCACATGTTAAATGTGTGGGTGTACTTGCAAGTATATTAAGTTCTGCAATTTATGAGCCAGATCAGCCTAAGGACCCTACCTGTTACAGCATATTACCAGTATGAAGGTCACAAAGGAGTGGACTTACACTCCACCATAGGAACCTTGCACTCAGCTAAGAGCTTTTGTTTTGCACTTTAACAATAAGAGTAATTATTTAGTTCTAAGTTCATGGTTCTAGTAATCACATTTTTGTTTCTATGTGATTCTCCTTGTTATATCAATCCTGGTATATTTCCCCACACCAGGAGTCTCGATGATAATATATGCTGATGACCCTCTTATACAAGGCATTGCTGGAAACATGATTCAAACTGCTCTTAACATTCTTGGTACAACCTGTCACAAGTTAGGCTTAGTTATAAATGCAGGTAAAACTAAATATTGGTATTGAAACAAAGAAATATAACACTCTAAATGGTTAGGGACTAAACCGTGTTCAGAAGTTTAAGTATCTGGGCATATATGTTGGATACACGTGTGAGAGTTAAAATGCTGAAATAACTCATATCAGCACCTTATGTATAGCCCGTCTGCATCTTCTAAAGGCGCTAGCATTATCTGGTGCAGGTGTTGGGGTACCTATCTTTAGGATGTTATACATAATCACTGTTTGATCCCTGATAGACTATGCAGCACCCGTTTTGTCTTACACAGGACAAGGCAGAATTAAAAACCCTGGAGCTGATACAGAACGAGGCTATGAGGATTATTCTTGGATGTCAAAGAAATGCAACGATTGAAATAATGAGAATGGAATTAAACTTACTGAGTGTGTATGATATTGATAGTGACATTAATACTAGAGTATCTATTCTCTTCACAAGGAGAGGAGAACATAAGCTCTTTCACAGCGATCACAATTGCTTGAGTGATGTACAACACTTCCAGGAAATAGAGAGAGACATGCTACATGAGGGGATAAGCTAATGACCTCAGGAAATACGATGTACTTGACTGCTGCAAACCCTCTCGACAGTGTAATTGGTCTGCTCATTAGAAAGTACATAAAATAGAAGAAGAAATTGTACCCCTCATGGAGAAAAAGATTCAGCATGAACCAGGACAATTACGGTATTAGTATGGAAGCATGTTATCTGGATTACTAAGAGGCAATAGTTTACATGTATATTGTGATGGGTCGGTGGTGGAAGATGGCAGGGCAGTGTGGTGTCCTAATAAGGGAATATACTGAGTTTGTAACTGTGGGCAGGAAAATTGTACTTCGACTTGGTAATTATATATATCATCCACACAAGCTGAACTGCAGGCCATTCTGGCTGGTTTGGAGGAAGTACGTCAAGACGAAAAAGATGTTTTCGTATATGTCGATAGCCGAGGAGCACTTGATTCCTTAAACAGTCGAAATCCAATATTTATGTCAATAGTTGAGAATTGTAAGAAAGGATAAATGAGATACAGCTGAAAGGTCACAAAGTGAAATTCATGTGGAGTCTATCTCTTGTAGCAATAGTGCTCAACGTGGCGGATGACCTGGCCAAACACGCCACATCAAGACCTCAAGTTGACTTTGAATGTGTTTTAACAATGAGACAAATAAGAATAATAAAAAAAATATTCAGGCACAAGCAGAAATGGCGAGGAGAGGTATAATGTATGAGGGAAGCCAAACCATGCAGCACTACATGTGTGTGAGTCAAAACACCCATTTCTCTTATGGTAAAAGGAGAAATGCTTGGAGTGATTCAATACACATACGGCTCAGGCTTGTTTACAAATATTACTGAGAATATGGAATAGATGTTAATGAAGAGACGACGACGTTTCGGTCCGTCCTGGACCATTCTCAAGTCGATTGTGATGAGGACAGGTAGGGACAGGCATTAAATAGGCAAGAGAGAGCTGAGGAGGAAAGTCAGGTGTAGGGAAAGTAGTAATGAGAACTGCAGCAGGCCTATTTCTAGTGTGTGTCTGGTCAACATACTTCAGCCACGTTATTGTGACTCATCGCCTGCATGTTAATGAAAATGACACGAAGTGTAAACTATGTGGTGTTATCACATACACACTCTCACACCATTATGTTCTTGATTGCCCGTTGATTAATGCATAATGTATATAGAAACACCAAAATAAGGACTGTTCCTGAACAAATTGCCTGGATGTATCACAGTGGAAAGATTGATGATATTCTGAGGAGATATAAGAATTTTGCACCGAGATTGTACTTTGTTGAATTCTCTGGAAGTCTATTGCCAATGATGTTTATGTATCTAGTCATAAAAGTATTAGTGTGTACGTCTGGTAACATATTGAATGTGTAAAGGAAGAAGTGTATATGTTTCTTGTTGATCATTTTGGGCACATATATATATTTCAACAAATTACTTCATCATGCTGGGGCCACGTGAGTATCATTTGTGCATGAATGGTCCCCAAGCTAACATTCATCAGAAAACTCTTTACCATTGAAGGATTCGAACCAGTGGGGACTATTTAAGCTTGACGCAAAAATGATACTCGCGTGGCCCAGCATGATGAAATGATTTCTTTATTAGTTTTATGTCAAAAGGAAAAAATTAAATCATATATAATATAATGAAAACTTTATCATTCCATATTAATGTGTTTTTAAATGTATAATTTCAGCAAAACACGCTTGCTAGGCAACTTGACCATACAACAAATTCTCATAGAATCTGAGGTATATTGTGGGCGCAAAGATCATCATGCGCAATAGACCTTAAACCTTAAAAGCCTACAAATAAACTCGTATATTTTATATGGAAACATTAGGAGAGGCAACTTTGAGGTTGAGGTCCTACCTTGAGGTCGGCGGGCCACATGTGCTTGCTGGCGTCGATGCGGAAGCCGGCCACACCATAGCTGAGGAGGGAGTTGAGGAAGTCCCTGATCTTGCCACGGACGTAGGCGCTGCCCTGGTTCAGGTCGTTCATCCCTAACAGCTTACAGTTGCGCACCTGGCAAATATAATGGTGTCAAACCTTTGATGGTCATGTATCTTGAATTCTCATATAACTAAATGACAAATGTGAAAGTGATTGTAAGAAATGGCAGCTGCTTTAAAAATAATCAAGATTAAATGCAGTTCTTAAAATAATTTCAGGATGGAAAAGCAACATTTGCTAATTGATAGCAATTAAAAAAAATGACAGATATATATTAAAAATCCTCAAAATCATTAAAAGGCGATTTAGTTGGACGAAAGAATGGCAGATGCTGTATAATGTTTACAAATTTTGGCATTTGTACTAGGTTATGAAATGGTTAAATCTGAATACATAATTGATGAGGAAATCATAATTAGGAGAAATCTTATGGCAAAAAGGGTGACTTCTCTATATGTCAGTAAATTCTACATGTGTTGTAATATCATCCTGTTATTTATGTCTTATTGGACCATTGAGTCTCTACACTGCCACACATGCACCTGTTTTGATGAGGATATGGGCAGCAAGGTGAAGCACTACATGCATACAAAAAGCACTGTGATTAAAGCAAGTGTCCAGGAAGGGGTTGGGTTTGGCACATAATAAGTTCCCAGAATGAGGTAATTATCAGTAGGGTATTTTATGACTCAAGTGTCCCATTTATCCTGGGTTGCACTCTTGCATGTGTAACGGTTCTATTGGTACGTAAAGTATGGTGACAATAAACACAAACACTAAGATAATATATATATATTTGGTCGAATATACAGAAGTTCGCAGGTGATACTTTGGTGTGAGTTGAGCGCACTGAGCGTCGGTACAGTATCTCGCAAGTGTCTGTTCTAGACCACACTTGAAAGTATAGTTATTATTCGATGATTGATTGATGAAGATTAAGCCACCCAAAAGATGGTACGGGCATGAATAGCCCGTAAGTGGTGGCCCTTTTGAGCCATTATCAGTATCAAGAGCTGATACTGGAGATCTGTGGAGGTGCGACTGCACCCTGCGTGACGGGAGATGTCTCCCGTCGAGTTATTATTCGCCACTCTGCTGCTTATATGCTCGGGCAACACCTCACCATTCTCCAAAGGTTGACAGGAATAGTATGTGAAAGTTGGGAAAGGTTTGAGTTCCATAATTAGTACCAAGAAGAGCTTTGCTTCTCTCATTAGACTAATGCGCTTGGAGCGAGTATATTATTGGGATAATCTACTTGCTACAGAACTCCCCCTCCCAACTCCTCCTTTTTGAAAGGAAAAACACTTGATCAAGGAACCTAGCTGGTCGGTGAATTGTACGCCCTGCTCGCGTTGTATAACCCTCAAAGTTAACTTCCTCCTCTTCGCTGATGTCATCTAACTGGGGTCGTAGGGTGGGAAGTCGCACAGGATCGTCTGTCGTCGTAGGATTAGATGGTGGTGCAGCTGGTAACTGGGGTTGTAGGATGGGAGGTCGTACAGGGTCGTCCGTTGTCGTGGGTGGCGGTGCTGTGGTACCTGTGGTCGAAAAGTGAACGGCATAGTCGGCGGATGTGTCTCTGGAGGGATGTCTGGGGCAGCGTCACAGTGTGCTGGTTTAAGGCGATCGATGGAGATGTTTACCCGCTGTCCTCGGCGTTCAATGGTGAAGAACTTCGGTGTTAGAGCAACCACTTTAAATGGTCCTTCGTAAGGTGACTGTAGAGGGCGTCGAACAGCGTCGACTCTTACAAACACGTGTTCAGTTGTGTGGAGCTCATGAGGCACATACGTAGCATGAGTTGTCGGTTGGCATAGTGGTGTAGGCTGAATGCTTGTCATGGCCGCCCGTAATTTCTGGACAAAAGTGGGGCTGGGGATGTGATGAGTGGCGTCGGGGTTAAGAATTCGCCCGGAAGCCGCAGGCTAAATCCATATACTAAGTCTGCTACCGAGAATCCACTGCCCTCCTTCGTGGCCGAACGAATGCCAAGCAAGACTAATGGAAGGTTGTCTATCCAATCATCAGGGCGTGCTTGAGCTCTTAGGGCAGCTTTTAGTTGTCTATGAAAGCGTTCTACCATTCCGTTCGACTCAGGGTGGTATGCTGTGGTTTGATTGTGTGTGGTGCTGAGGAATTCCATAAGTTCCTTCCATAGATATGATTCGAACTGTCGTCCTTGATCGGTGATGAGGACAGAGGGGCTGCCAAAACGGGCGACCCATCCAGAGAGGAAAGCCTGGACCACTGACTCAGCTGAGATGTTGATCAATGGGATTGCTTTCGGCCATTTGGAGAATCGATCGATGCAGGTGAGTAGATAAGAATATCCTCTTACCGACGGTAACGGTCCAACGATGTCTACGTGCACCACCTCGAAACAGTCAGAAGGTAACGGGAACTGTTGAAGTGGGCTCTTTGTGTGTCTATGTGTTTTCGCTCGCTGGCACTAGAGACATGAGCGAGTCCATCGTCGAACATCGGCATTGATTCCTTGCCATACGATATGCTCCGTTAGTACTTTCTAACACGTAGTAGCACGTAGAGTATGTGCTTCCAACGGAAGACGGAAGCACGTACTCCTGGGTGTGTTAAGGAGTGAAATACTGAGAACGTTTTCCAGCGAAACTGGGCAGGAATGTAGGGCCTATGTGCTCCCGTCCGTGAGGTGTCACAGATTATACTACCGCCACCTTCCATGGGAATCTCGATGAACCGGAGAGCTGTGTCAGATGTTCGTAATCGCTGCAGATCAGGGACTTCCCGTTGTGCTTTGCCGATTACACAATAGTCCACCTGAGCTGGGTTTTTCACGACGTGGTTTATGGTGGATCGAGACAGTGCATCGGCTATGATATTGTTAGTTTCTTAGACATGGTGGATATCCGAGGTAAATTGGGAGATAAATCCCAGGTGGTTGGCTACTCGAGGAGAGTGACCATCACCCTTGGCCGCCAGTGCATACGTGAGGGGTTTGTGGTCTGTGAGGATGTGGAAATTCCGCCCCTCGAGGAAGTGCCGGAAATGTTGTATGGCTGCGTAGATGGCGAGCAAATCAAAAGTGCTGTATTTCTCTTCAGGGGGTGACAGGCGCGCTGAAAAGAATGCAATTGGGCGCCATTCTCCTTCAATGAGCTGTTGTAGTACAGCACCAATAGCTGTGTTTGAAGCGTCGGTAGATAGATTGGTGGGAGCGTCAGACACTGGGTGTGCGAGTAAGGTGAATTCCGTGAGCTTGTGTTTTATGTCGGTGAATGCTGTCTCTGCCTGGGGAGTCCACTCCAATGGATGATGGGACGTGTGTTTCCGACCACGTAAGAGGTCGTACAAGTGTCGCAAGATGTCCGAACAATGTGGGATGAATCGATGATAAAAATTCACCACACCAAGAAATTCTTGCAACTTCTTTGGAATGGATGGGCGCGGGAATTCCTTGATTGCCTCGATTTTCTTCTCTAGTGGTTGGACCCCTGCTGCTGACACACGGTGTCCCAAGAAATCCAGCTCTGGAACATGGAAAATACACTTCTCGGAGTTGAGCTGCAAGCAGAAGTTGCGCAGACGGGTGAGAAGGAGTCGGAGGTGTAGCAGATGTTCTGTTGGTGATGTACTAGCCACCAGCAGATCGTCAATGTAGGCATAGCAAAAAGGAACGTCCTTAACTACTTGGTCGATGAAGCGTTGGAATGTCTGGGCTGCATTCCGTAGACCAAAAGGCATCTGGAGGAATTCAAACAGTCCAAAAGGTGTTGTGATCGCTGTTTCCGGAATGTCTGCCGGTTCCACAGGGATCTGGTGAAATGCCCGCACAAGGTCAATTTTCGAAAAAACGGTTGCGTTGCTCTATCCCTGTGAGAAATCCTGGAGGTGTGGTATTGGGTAGCGATCCGGCAGAGTACGAACGTTGAGAGCCCTGTAGTCCCAGCAAGGGCGCCATTCCCCTGGGGCTGTTTTCGGGACCATATGGAGAGGTGAAACCCATGGACTGTTCGAAGGGCGGATTATTCTTGCCTCCTGTAGTTTGTTGAACTCAGCACGTGCAACCACTAATCGTTCCGGTGCCATGCAGCGTGGTCTAGCGAAGGTAGGTGCTCCCGTTGTAGTAATATGATGCGTAATCGTATATTACACTTCAGGTCGAGGGCTGGCGGGTTGGGTCACATCTTTGAATTCATCCAGGAGTGCTTGAAGTTCCGTAGATGCGACTGGGGTGACGCTGTTAACCTGTGTAGAGGTACTAGGAGAGGCTCGAAGTACTGCACCTGCGGGATGCACAATAAGTCGATGGTGTTGCAGGAAATCCCATCCAAGAATGGGTTGTTCCACATCCGCTATGAGGAAAGTCCACGAAAAGCGACCCAGAGAGGCGAAATCGAGAACCAGGGCGCGGGTCCCATATGTACGGACGGACGTACCATTGGCGGCACGTAAGTCTAAACCAGGAGTACGGGATGGTTTGACCAGTGGGGGAGGCAACACACTAGCTGCTGCACCTGTGTCAACGAGGAAACGGTGTTTGGTTATGATGTCAGATATGTAGAGCAGTGTAATGTTTGAAATGGGGGGATGTCACTGGCTGTTATCAGTCTCCGCCGAAGTAGTTTCCCGACCAGGAACAAGGAGCCCTACAGTTGCGGGCTTGGTGTCTGAACCTCTGGTGGTAAGAACAAAGCTCTCCCCGATGCTCTCGCTGTCGCCTAGAGACTGATACTAGATTCGCATGGTACGTCCTCCCTAGGCGGAAGAAACGCCGGTTCTGGAGGACGTCGAGTTGTTGGGTGTCTGTAGTCTGCTGTGTATCACTGAGGTTGTTGTTGTTTCAGATTTAGCTACTCAGGACGAAGTGTCTATGTAGCACGGGCTATGGTGAGCCCGTAATTGAGTTTGGTTATACATGATAACCTTTTTCCTGAGTGTTATGACCCTGGGTTCCTCAGTGGAAACCAGAGGTCAAAATTGAGCTAATAAACTGCCTTTTAGTATTGAAAACGCATCACGAGGTGCACTTGTTTGTATCTTCCCTGCCAGACGTAAGACTATTCTTGTTTTTCAAAGAGCATTTAAGACTGAGCTTGGGGTTGATTATTAAATAATAACATAGGCACTAACTATGTTTACTAATACTTTCTAATCATTTGTAATGTAAACTTGAGTAAACTTGGTATAGGGCTGCGGTACGATTAGTTGAGCAGTCTGCCGGCAGCGAGCCAGCTGGGGGGAAGGAAACTGAGACTCGATCTTTATCTGAGCTTGCGTTGGGTGGATAGGATCCTCCTACCCTTCCTCCTCGTTTCCTTATTTCTGTGTCTTGTTCAAGCTAAGTATATACTGTGTACATTATTCATTTTCTGGCATACACGTGTTCTATGTGTAGAGTATTATACTTTGTGTGTAGTAGGTGTTCTTAGTGTTTATATTACTAGCTATTCTAAAGGGGGTCCCAGTGGAACCACGTGGTCTTCCTGCCCTAAGCTGACTTTGATAACTCTTAATGCTTACTATTGCCCCTACATCCAGATAATACTAGGCCCCATAGTACAGACACTCCCTTCATTTAACACTGTGATATTTGAGTCTAAGTTTAAATGGAGGAGGGGATTTCTCCTTTTTCCCTGCTTATTTATCGCTTCTGTTTTAGTGCACTGGTTTTAATCTTGTTTTATTAACATTATCTTGGTGGCGGATGTAGATGCATAATGCTCACTAATGAGTCCCATTCTTCAACAGCTTTTCTAATCATTGTAGTCGCGGTTGAATATGCATCTAATGCAGCTGCTGTCGTTAGATTAATGTTGAGTTTGATGTGCAGGGCTTCAGTAGCTTCACATTCCAGTAAGTAGTGCAATAGTGGCGCCTCTGCTTCAGTTTCACAGATGTGACACTCTTTAACTATTGAATTCATTACCTCCCAGCAGCACTTGTAACCAAGTCCGAGTCTGTGTATGGCTACTGCAATATCTCTGGATATCTTTTTGCCAGGCTTGAAAGAGGAGTAACCAGTGGCTTGTTCGTACCATACCGCAGTGGATCTTCCTTCCGCTACTTTGGCTCTGTGGCGACTTTTGATTCATGAGAATATTTTCTTCTTGATTTGCTCCATAATCTGTAAGAAACTTGGAGGTATTTGAACCTGTACAACAGGTAGAGCAGTGGCAGTTTTTGCTAGTGAGTCTGCCTTTTCATTACCATCTATGCCAATGTGACTTGGTATCCAATTTAGGGTGACTGACAGCCCTCGATTATGGGCTTCTTTTCCTATATGTTGAATTTCTGTGAGGAGTTGTATATTATCTCTGTGCTGATTGGATAAGAATGACTGGAACAAAGATTTAGAGTCTGTATGAATGATGACATCATGTAAATTATTCTCAATTGTATAGTTTATTGCCTCCTTCAGGGCATATAATTCTGTCTGCAATGTTAAGCACCCACTATTCATGCTCCAGTAAGCTTCATGGTTGGTAGTGTAAACTGCTGCCCCAGCAGAACCTTTTTCTTAATCAACTGATCCGTCTGTGAAGATGTGAGTCGTTGTAGGTCTAGAGATAGTTTCCATTGTTGTTCTAATACTTTCTTGAGCCTCTGCTGGTCACATGCTGATATTTTAACTGGTAATCTTTCAATGATTATCTTTAGATTCGATTCTTCCCATGGAGGAGGCTGTCGAAAGTGTTGATATGGTCTATCTACCCCTTTGTTTTTAATAATCCATTTCAGGTCCATTTTCTCTAAAGTCTTGACCACATTATCCATCCATGAGCTTGTTCTATACTGTAGGTTTTTCTGAAAGGATCTCTGTATGCTGTCTTTGATTCACAGTCTGGCGGTTGTTCCAGTAAGTTTTCCTATTATGGAGGCTATCCTTTGTTTCATCCTGTTTTCTAATGCTGGTAAATTTGTTTCCATTCTTAGGTTCTCTCTACGCGTCCATATAGGTGCTCCAAGCATTGTTCTCAGAGCATCATTTTGAGACACTTCCAGTTTCTCCCATTGGTTATCACTGAGGGATGTAAGAGCAGGGGCAGCATAGTCAATGAGTGACCTAACTGCTTGAACGTAGTACATTTTGAGTACTGGTAGAGATGCACCATCTCTAAGACTGGTCAGGGAGCGCAAAGCTAAGTTTCTGGCTTTACAGCGTTGCCGAAGATATTCAATTTCTTGAGTGAATTTCAACTGGTTGTCTATTATGACTCCTAGGTATTGAAAAGAGGTAACCCACTCAATTTCTTGTCCTTGTATTGCCAGTCTGATGTCTTGAGTTTTCATTTTAAACGGTCATAGCTTTTTTTATGGCTGTTTATTTTCACTGCTATGTGTTCCGCTTCCCTGCTGATAATATCTAGGCATTTTTGTGCATGGTTTCTTGCACCTTTGCCATTGATGATGACCACAATGTCGTCTGCATAGTTAAGAAGTTTGGCTTTTGGTAGCTTGAGCTTCATGAATTGTTCCATGAGACAGTTGAAGAGGATGGGGCTTAGTATTCTTCCCTGCGGAGTTCCATTTTCCAGCATTTTTGAGGTCGATTTTTTTCCTTGGAATTTGACTTTAGCTTCTCGGTTAAGCAGGCTTCCTTTGGCAAAAGCAAGAGCGCGTCCTTTGATTTCCTTATCCACAAGGCAGCACAGTGTTGCTGGAGCACTGGCTAACTCGAAGGCTGAGGTGGGACAGCGTAGCGTTATCAGACGTCGTATGAAGCCGGTCTGCCAGTGTAGCCAGTTGGCCTAATGGGGTGTCGTCAGCCATACTGAATAGGGCCGGTTGAATGTGTTTTGGACAGAGTTGTATCCAGAGTGATCTCACAATCTCGCTGGGGGCTGGACCAGTTGCATTATGCATTACATACTGAATATGCGGCAGAAGCTAGGCTGGTGTTTTGTCTGCTAATCTTTTGTCAGTGAGGAGTTGGTCCCTTTGTTGAATTCGGCGTTTCATAGCTGCCTGTAGAAGAGCGGCCTTCAATGCGGTGTACGTCCTGGTGTCTGGTGATGGTGCGGTGATGACAGTGGAGGCAGTGTGCATATCCTCCGAGGAAGTATTGGCAGGGTACAGGCATATCAGGCGTTCTCAGTCGTAATGTCGTGAAAGGCGAAAATAGCCTCCATCTGCATGAACCAAAATTCAGGTTAATCTGTGTTGTATTCTGCAAACCTGGTAGATAAATCCATGACGGAGATCTAGTTTTGCGACTAGGTGTTCTTTTCACTCACTGGGTCACCAATGTAACGGTTCTATTGTTACTTTTGTTACTTAAAGTAAGGTGACAATAAACACAAACACTATATATATATATATATAATATATATATATATATATATATATATATATATATAGTATATATATATATATATATATATATATATATATATATATGTCGTACCTAGTAGCCAGAACGCACTTCTCAGCCTACTATGCGAGGCCCGATTTGCCTAATAAGCCAAGTTTTACTGAATTATTATATTTTCTCTAATTTTTTCTTATGAAACGGATAAAGCTACCCATTTCATTATGTATGAGGTCAATTTTTTTAATTGGAGTTAAAATTAACGTAGATCTATGACCGAACCTAACCAACCCTACCTAACCTAACCTAACCTATCTTTATAGGTTAGGTTTAGTTAGGTAGCCTAAAAAGTTTAGGTTAGGTTAGGTTAGGTAGGTTAGGTTGTCGAAAAAACATTAATTCATGAAAACTAGGCTTATTAGGCAAATCGGGCCTTGCATAGTAGGCTGAGAAGGTGAGTTCTGGCTACTAGGTACGACATATATATATATATATATATATATATATATATATATATATATATATATATATATATATATATATATATATATATATAATATATATATATATAATATATATATATATATATATATATATATATATATAATATATATATATATTATATATATATATATATATATATATAATATGCGAACAAGCCTGAATGGTCCCCAGGACAATATGCAACTGAAAACTCACACCCAGAAGTGACTCGAACCATACTCCCAGAAGCAACACAACTGGTATGTACAAGACGCCTTAATCCACTTGACCATCACGACCGGACATAATGAGGTGATAGCCGAGGCTATTTGAACCACCCCACCGCCGGCACTCGGATAGTAATCTTGGGCATAGCATTTTACCAAATCACCTCATTCTTTGGGGCACACGTGAGGAACACAAATGCGAACAAGCCTGAATGGTCCCCAGGACAATATGCAACTGAAAACTCACACCCCAGAAGTGACTCGAACCCAAACTCCCAGAAGCAACACAACTGGTATGTACAAGACGCCTTAATCCACTTGACCATCACGACCGGACATAATGAGGTGATAGCCGAGGCTATTTGAACCACCCCACCGCCGGCACTCGGATAGTAATCTTGGGCATAGCATTTTACCAAATCACCTCATTCTTTGGGGCACACGTGAGGAACACAAATGCGAACAAGCCTGAATGGTCCCCAGGACAATATGCAACTGAAAACTCACACCCCAGAAGTGACTCGAACCCATACTCCCAGAAGCAACACAACTGGTATGTACAAGACGCCTTAATCCACTTGACCATCACGACCGGACATAATGAGGTGATAGCCGAGGCTATTTGAACCACCCCACCGCCGGCACTCGGATAGTAATCTTGGGCATAGCATTTTACCAAATCACCTCATTCTTTGGGGCACACGTGAGGAACACAAATGCGAAGAAGCCTGAATGGCTTGTTCCAAATCACCTCATTCAAGAAAGAATGAGGTGATTTGGTAAAATGCTATGCCCAAGATTACTATCCGAGTGCCGGCGGTGGGGTGGTTCAAATAGCCTCGGCTATCACCTCATTATGTCCGGTCGTGATGGTCAAGTGGATTAACAAAGCAGGCGGCTTGACGCAAACGTCAAGCCGCCTGCTATCGCTGTATCAATCGATGATTTCTGTGTTGTTTACTAGGATTTCTCAGGCGATGGTTTGGTTGTGGTAAGAGATTATATGTTCCTTAATGGAGCCCTGTTGCTTATGCATCGTTAAACGCCTTAAAAGAGATGTTGTTGTCTTGCCTATATACTGGGTTTTTTGGATGGGTGGGATACACTCCTAAATCTGGGCATAAACTGTCACGTTATGTCCAGACCGAGTGAGATGGCCCGGAAAGTGGAGTTGGAAATTCTGTTGGACGACATATTCGACCTCGAGACACAAAAGAAGGTCACTACCAAAGATACCTTACAAGCAGAACTTATTGTGGAAGGAGGAAAGAATCGAGGCAATTACAGAAGCACCAGACTGTCCCCCGAGCTCAAAGCGGCAGCCAAAAGCCTTCGTGAGAACAAGGAGATAGTTGTCAGGAGAGGTGACAAGTCGCCAATATACGTCATTCTTAAAAATGACGAATATCTGGCGAAAATGAACCTCATACTCTCTGACCAAACTAAATTCCAAAGGGTAACGAAGGACACTACAGCCGAATTGAAAGCAAAGGTCAACAAACTAATCGAAACTGTGAACGCCAAGAAATCAGGACTCCACCTGCCAAAGATTATTGGGGAATATAAACCTGGATATGCGTATGGAAATGTCAAGACACACAAGCCTGGAAACCCACTTCGGCCAATCATTAGCCAGATACCCACACCCACGTACAGACTAGCGAAGCGACTCAATGGCCTGCTGACTCCTTATGTCCCTTGCGCCTTCAGCCTGAAGTCGCCAAAGGAATTTGTTGACTTACTGCGGGGCACACGGGCCACAGAAATAAGAGCCTCGTTGGACGTAGAATCGCTGTTCACCAACGTACCAGTGGACGAGACAATCGGGATGATAGCCGACAGAGTGTATCGTGATCCAGCCTGTACTCCTCTTGACATACCAGAAAATATCCTAAGGAAACTACTCCAAGCTTGTACTAAAGAGGCACCCTTCTTGAGCCCGGATGGGCACATGTATAAGCAAGTAGATGGGGTCGCCATGGGTTCTCCCCTAGGTGTCCTGTTTGCAAACATCTACATGGGTACCATCGAGCAAAAAGTCTTAGTCGACATGAACTTGAAACCGGCCATATACTGCAGGTATGTTGACAACATTTTTACACACGTACCTGATGTCAGCCATCTGCAGGAGCTGAAGGAAGCATTTCAGCGGAGTTCCGTGCTGCGTTTCACTTACGAGATGGAAAAGGATGGGAAGCTGCCCTTTCTAGATGTAACAGTCATGGAAAAGAGCGGAGATTTCCACACTGCAGTCTACACTAAGGAAACGAACATAGGAATGTGCCTAAATGCCAAAAGCGACTGCCCAGATTGGTACAAGAGGAGTGTTGTTAACGCATATGTCGACCGTGCTCTCAGCCACAGCTCAGAATGGAAGCAAGTCGGCAAAGAACTCTGTAGGGTAAGACAGGTCCTAGTCAACAACGGCTTCTCCAATGGTTTCGTCCAAGACATCATAAGAAGGAAAGTGAAATGCCATGCAACCTCTGAAGAGACAACCAACACAACACCTATACCCCCTATTAGACTATTTTACAGGAACTTCTTTTCCACAGCTCATAAAATGGAGGAAAGGGTCCTGAAAGATATTGTTAATAGAAACGTTATCCCTACAGACAAAAATCAGAGGATACAACTGACGATTTACTATAAAACCAGAAAAACGGCCAGCCTACTCATGAGAAACTCTCCAGACACAAAACAGAACGTTTTAAAAGAGACCAACGTCGTCTATGCCTTCAAATGCCCTCTTGGAGACTGTAAGCTCCAAAAAACCCAGTATATAGGCAAGACAACAACATCTCTTTCTAGGCGTTTAACGATGCATAAGCAACAGGGCTCCATTAAGGAACATATAATCTCTTCCCACAACCAAACCATCGCCAGAGAAATCCTAGTAAACAACACAGAAATCATCGATAGATACAGCGACAGCAGGCGGCTTGACGTTTGCGAGGCACTACACATCAAGAAGTCAACACCAGCAATCAACAGCCAATTAATGCACAACTATATTCTACCCACCTCAAGGCTCCGCTCCAATATAGAAGCATCAAGAAATATGGACCAATAGGCTTTCTACAGTCACTTCTATTCAATACCCATTGTTTCGTGTTCTGTCTTGTGTTGATGAAATTAATACCTTATTAAATACCACCTCACCCCATCCACCTCACTCAAATGTAGATATAAACAAATCGGAGTTGTGTAAGTTCTATTCAGTTGTGTATGTTTAAACTAAAGTCTTTGAAAATGTAATAAGTTTTACGAAACGCGCTCAAGTGTCGCGTCAGACTAGAAATAAAAATGAATTTTGGAGAATTGATTTTTGAATTACCTCCAACAGCGAAAAGAAATGTACGAAAGATTGAGAAAATTCGTGTTAGAATTATTAATCTTACTTTTTCAGTCATATTTAATAATATATATTATATATATATATATATATATATATATATATATATATATATATATATATTATATATTATATATATATATATATATATATATATATATATATATATATATATATATATTGTGGGAACCGACCTGTGAGATTTATATATATTTAATTTATATGAATTTATATAGAATTTATATTTACGTTAATTTATATACTTCGATAGCAATTTGTATAATGATAAGTGGACTGTATTTCTGCAATAATCTCATAATCTCACAAATCGATCCTCTACACATTAGGGGGTTTTATTAAATTTATATATATGCAGCCAATCAAACTACAGTAATAGACTACATACATTGAAGAGGTTCCTTATCTTATTGTACAGCAGGCCTTAGTCCACCAGATATAACCAGGATGTAGACACCACATTTTCCCTCTTTGAGGTAGCTTCCATCACCCTGGTAACTGATGCACAAAGCATGCTTCCTCGTCTTGACCTGTCAAAAGGGCGCTAGCTGTGAAGCCAGAATCCTAGTATATGACAGGTATATCGGAGAAAACACTGTACATGGAACCTTAAAGACCTGGCTTAATTACCTTTAGTATGAGGCGATCTTATGCTCTAACCGGGTCACCCTGTCTAATGACATTAATGGCCATAAATGATAGATAAATGGGTTTCGGTAGAACACTAAACTTAAATTTGTTGACAGCGTGTTGATAATGGTACACCTTTGGTTTCCATAACACTTCGTCCAAGTAAAATTAACAGGAGCCGTATTTGCTCCCGTGAGCCTCTGGTCTTAGTCTAAACAATGGCTGCCCCTCCTTCCTCACTGACGCTACTGGCCTACATTGTCCAGATGACAGTAAGTGATAGAAGGGTCACATTTACTCTACTTTAATATTGATAATTAAGTTAATTTATATGAGATGTTTTTATGATGGTAAAGTCCAAAGACTAATGTATTTAAGAATAATTCCCACCATAATAGGTGGTGAATATATAATAGTGTGTGGTAATGATATCCCGTTTTCTATAGACGGGAATTCCACTACAAATTACATTTTCTATGGGTAACTTGTTTATACAATACAGCAGTTATTATTATCTGTCTGTATGATATTATAACTTGAAGTTTCTTCAGGTAACTGGTCACTGATATATAAACACTGAGGCCCATGGAATACATCTTGATTAAATAATAAATGTATCAAATCAGTCATCAGCTTTATTGGAGTTTAATTTAGTTAATTGATTCAGAAGATTGAATAGCTCATCATTAAAGTAAAGTATGGTTCTGAGACTGCAGTGGGTTCAGTGACATTGGCCGCAGTGACTTGTAGCTGTTTAGGCTACTGTTCACTGATTTGCCACTGAGGCCTCATGAACTCATCTTCAGCTTCAAATGATGACACTAACATCAACCTCTGTTACTATAGTCAGCTGTAATCTCCTTAGTATAATGCTACTGGAGAAATATAATCAGCTGACAAATTTAGATTTCTATTGGTATTGTTTATCTGCAGGCATAGGTCTCCTCAGGCTTGATACTGGGCCTGAGAGTAATTTACCTCCTGCAGAGTTTAACATGGTTATGCCCTGATATTTAGTAGGGCTACCGATGAATCGATGACAATAGTCTGTCCCTACAAGGAGACCGAAGTCGGTGAGGTGATCAGACTTAATATTATCTGCCAATTTTATTCCTCTATCTCTCAGGAATTTGGCTGTTGCTCTCAGACCTTGAACTTGTAGGTCTACTGGTATTTTGTCCACCACAATGGCTTGTACTCGACAGACGTACCTGCCTAAGCGTACTGATGGTTGTACCACCTGGTAGACTTGAGGTCCTGCATCTGTTACAAACCCTGAGATGTTGAATGACATCTGGGCTACAGGCCTTAATTGTAGTTCATCTGCCAACCTTTTAGTAACATATGTTCTCTGGGACCCTTGGTCAAACAAACCACGGGTATGGACCTTGGCCCTCTTATTCTGGATGGTAATTTGGGCAGTAGGCAAAGTCGTATTACCTTTAGACTTTGCCGATTGGACACTCTTTGTTTGTTGCACCTTGCAGTACAGTACTGTGGTGGGAATGCTATCTTCCACCTTGGGGTTTGGAGACGTTGTTTTGGTGTCTCTGCACAATGATTGCACATTTAACTGATCTATTAATCAGTTAAAGGGCGATTTAAGTAGGATCATTGGAAAACATTTGTCTCACTAATTCATTATATATATTTACCATTTTATGCTATAATTATCTATGTATTGTGCCTGTGTATGTTGCTGTATCAGGATGGGCCATTGGGCTACATCAGATGGGCCAATTGCCTGCATCTGATGGGCCAATGGGCCGTCTGCGTTGTCCACGTATTGTACCTCACCTCACTTCACCATTCTCTCCTGCCTATTTATACCCATCACTCGATCTGTTAAAATCACTCCTTCTGAAGATGTATTAATATACGAAAGTACTTAAGGAAATTCCATGTTATCATTTTTCTTCCGTGGTCTGACATTGTCACATTTTTAAATCACGTGTTTATTTTCGTAATATACACACACACACACACACACACCACACTATATATATATATATATATATATATATATATATATATATATATATATATATATATATATATATATATATATATATAGTATATTATATATATATATATATATATATATATATATATGTATATATAATATATATATATATATATATATATATTATTAAATATGACCGAAAAAGTAAGATTAATAATTCTAACAACACGAATTTTCTCTATCTTTCTTACGTTTCTTTTCACTGTTGATGGTAATTCAAAGATCAATTCTCCAAAATTCATTTTTATTTCTAGTCTGACGCGACACTTGAGCGCGTTTCGTAAAACTTATTACATTTTCAAAGACTTTAGTTTACAAACACACAACTGAAACTGAATAGAGCTTACAAATCTTCGAGGTTTATATCTACATTTGGGTGAGGTGGATGAGGTGAAAAACGAACTTTCAACAATGGGTATTCAATGGGCATTAAATTCCAACACAAGACAGAACACGAAACAATGGGTATTGAATGGGTATTAAATTCAAACACAAGACAGAACACGAAACAATGGGTATTGAATGGAAGTAATTGTAGAAAGCCTATTGGTCCATATTTCTTGATGCTTCTATATTGGAGTGGAGTCTTGAAGTGGGTAGAATATAGTTGTGCATTAATTGGCTGTTGATTGCTGGTGTTGACTTCTTGATGTGTAGTGCCTCGCAGGTGGGTTCACAGGACTAAAACCCAACCATCTCAAGCAAATGCTCAACCCTGCACTGGGTGACATTGCAAAGAACCTCTTGGTGGAACTAACCAGATTCACCAACACATGTCTAGCTGGCAACATACCAGCGTCCATAAGACCTATCTTTTTTGAAGCATCTCTCTGTGCTCTAAAGAAAAAGGATGGAGGGATCAGGCCAATAGCTGTGGGCAATTCTCTCCGGCGTCTCGTCGCAAAGGCAGCTGCAAGAACAGTTAGTGATGCAGCGGCCAACATGCTGAAGCCAAAACAGCTCGGGTTCGGCATTCCACAAGGGTGTGAGGCGGCAGCCCATGCAGCTCGAGCCTTCATCGCCAACATCAAAGACGAAAAGGCCCTTATCAAGCTAGATTTCAAAAATGCCTTCAATTTGGTGCGGAGGGATGCTGTACTCCGTGCGGTCATAGTCATTTCCCTTCCCTCTACCCTTTTGTACATTCATGCTTCAGTATGGATCTTAAGCTACTTTTTGGCGAACATGAAATTGACTCGCGAGAAGGCGTCCAACAGGGTGATCCCCTTGCTCTTCTCCTTTTCTGCTTAGTCATCAAACAAGTCACAGAGGTCCTGTCCAGCGAGCTTAACATCTGGTTCTTGGATGATGGTACCCTAGCTGGTTCCCAAGACTCCCTCCTGGAGGACATCAGAAAAATCCAGGAGCAAGGTGCAGTTTTAGGCCTCACCCTGAACCCTTCTAAATGTGAAATAATATGTTCCAACAAGGGCATCGTAGAGAGAATAGAGGGTCTTCTGCCAAATATCCATAAAACTAAACCTGAAGACAGCACACTCCTAGGAGCTCCCCTGGGGTTGAAAACCATCGATGAGGTCCTTGATAAGAAAATCGCCGACCTTAAGAGGATGGATGGGAGGATTGAGGATATTGATGCTCATGATGCACTCTACCTCATCACCAGATGTCTGTCCCTCCCCAGGTTAACCTACTTTCTGAGGTATTCACTATCTTACAGTAGCCAAAAACTCCTGGAAGAATGGCAAGCAGTTGGTATGGGACTACACGTGCGTATCAACCCTGGCTAACACCTACATTGACCTCAGTGTTGCACAACCAGGTAGCGCTGCCACCCACAGGGAAGCAGCCAAATCCTGTAAGTATAGAGAACTGGATCATCACTACAATTTTGTCCCCATTGCTTCTGAGACACTCGGCGCCTGGGGTAAAAGTGCTACCAGTTTTTTGAAGGAACTGGGTTCTAGGCTCATTGAAACAACAAGGGACCCTAGAGCTGCCAGCTTTCTTTTCCAGCGCCTCAGCGTGGCGATACAGAGGGGAAAATGCGCACTGCATCCAGGGTTCCTGCCCGCCATCTGAGGAGCTGGAGGAACTCGACAACTATGATAACCATCTTTGTAACCTATATGTAACTCTTTTTTTGTAACAAAGTTCAAATAAAGCAAATATATATATGTACATACAAAAGAAGAGGGGTGGTAGGAGAAGATAATATTAGTGTTCAGTGAGAAACCACAAGGTCTTCTCTGAGTACTTTTTATTTTCTTCTCCGAGGCTATGGGTCCCCACATTGGCACCAGAGGTGGTACCCTCACAAATTAAAAAAAAAAAATATATATATATATATATATATATATATATATATATATATATATATATATATATATATATATATATATATATATATATATGTATATGTATATGTCGTACCTAGTAGCCAGAACTCACTTCTCAGCCTACTATGCAAGGCCCGATTTGCCTAATAAGCCAAGTTTTCATGAATTAATTGTTTTTCGACTACCTAACTTACCTAACCTAACCTAACCTAACTTTTTCGGCTACCTAACCTAACCTAACCTATAAGATAGGTTAGGTTAGGTAGAGGTTGGTTAGGTTCGGTCATATATCTACGTTAATTTTAACTCCAATAAAAAAAAATTGACCTCATACATATGAAATGGGTAGCTTTATCATTTCATAAGAAAAAAATTAGAGAAAATATATTAATTCAGGAAAACTTGGCTTATTAGGCAAATCGGGCCTTGCATAGTAGGTTCAGAAGTGCGTTCTGGCTACTAGGTACGACATATATATACTAGTATATATATATATATATATATATATATATATATATATATATATATAATATATGTCGTACCTAGTAGCCAGAACGCACTTCTCAGCCTATTATGCAAGGCCCAATTTGCCTAATAAGCCAAGTTTTCATGAATTAATTGTTTTTCGACTACCTAACCTACCTAACCTAACCTAACCTAACTTTTTCGGCTACCTAACCAAACCTAACCTATAAAGATAGGTTAGGTTAGGTTAGGTAGGGTTGGTTAGGTTCGGTCATATATCTACCTTAATTTTAACTCCAATAAAAAAATTGACCTCATATATAATGAATGGGTAGCTTTATCATTTCGTAAGAAAAAAATTAGAGAAAATATATTAATTCAGGAAATCTTGGCTTATTAGGCAAATCGGGCCTTGCATAGTAGGCTCAGAAGTGCGTTCTGGCTACTAGGTACGACATATATATATATATATATATATATATATATATATATATATATATATATATATATATATATATATATATATATATATATATATATATATATATATATATATGTCGTACCTAGTAGCCAGAACTCACTTCTCAGCCTACTATTCAAGGCCCGATTTGCCTAATAAGCCAAGTTTTCCTGAATTAATATATTTACTATAATTTTTTTCTTATGAAATGATAAAGCAACCCTTTTCTCTATGTATGAGGTCAATTTCTTTTTATTGGAGTTAAAATTAACGTAGATATATGACCGAACCTAACCAACCCTACCTAACCTAACCTAACCTATATTTATAGGTAAGGTTAGGTTAGGTAGCCAAAAAAAGCTAGGTTAGGTTAGGTAGGTTAGGTAGACGAAAAAACATTAATTCATGAAAACTTGGCTTATTAGGCAAATCGGGCCGTGAATAGTAGGCTGAGAAGTGCGTTCTGGCTATTAGGTACGACATATATATATATATATATATATATATATATATATATATATATATATATATATATATATATATATATATGTCGTACCTAGTAGCCAGAACTCACTTCTCAGCCTACTATTCAAGGCCCGATTTGCCTAATAAGCCAAGTTTTCCTGAATTAATATATTTACTATAATTTTTTTCTTATGAAATGATAAAGCAACCCTTTTCTCTATGTATGAGGTTCAATTTCTTTTTATTGGAGTTAAAATTAACGTAGATATATGACCGAACCTAACCAACCCTACCTAACCTAACCTAACCTATATTTATAGGTAAGGTTAGGTTAGGTAGCCAAAAAAGCTAGGTTAGGTTAGGTTAGGTAGGTTAGGTAGACGAAAAACATTAATTCATGAAAACTTGGCTTATTAGGCAAATCGGGCCTTGAATAGTAGGCTGAGAAGTGCGTTTCTGGCTATTAGGTACGACATAATATATATAATATATATATATATATATATATATATATACAAGATAATTTACTTTACCTGTTTTGCGTCCGCATAGCTTTCAATGCAGCATTGGAAGAGTTGCAGTTTGCATCGTTGAAATCGAAGCCAGAATATGGGACCCCGGGTAGGACTCGGAGCCATAGTCAAATGATGTTCCTCCGGTGGTAGGCGTCCCCTCAGCCACCACCCGCTCATGTGGTTGAAGACGCAGTCCACATAAATCCTGGCGGCCAGAAAGCAGTAAGAAACAACAACCAAAGGCCTATTGTTAATAATTTTGGGAAATTGATAATAATTTTGATACCTTGTATCAGTAGCTGATAATATAATCACATGAAATATCTAACCACAAATATTACATAATGGTTACTGAGGGATTAGTTTTTAAGACGACTCTCTGCTGATAATGCTGTATTGATTACTCTGTGTTCATGATCATAAGTTGATGACCCTGTGTTGATGACCATAAGTTGATGAAATGTGTTGATGACCCTGTGTTGATGACCATAAGTGATGAAATGTGTTGATGATCCTGTACTTAGTTGCCAATTAGTACTTAACAGTGTCCATGGAGAAGTGATGTCTAGGTCTTACTGCCCTAACCTACTAGCCTTGTTGAACCTACTTGAACTATCCTAATGTTCTACTTCCTGGTCGAATCTTACTTTAACGTTTATAGAGGGAGGTGGCTTCCACAACTTCTTTTTTCAGTGCATTGCACTTGTTGACCCCACCTTACAGAGTACGAGTATTTCCTTACATTTCTTCGAAAAAATTGTTTCCTGCTTCCATGCATGTCATCACGTTAAACTTTCTCTCACACATTAAAGAGGCTGTAATCCATCTTCTCAATTCCCTTCAGTATCCTGTATGTTGCAATCATGTTCCCTCTGCCTCTTTGCCTCTTCTCTTCTAGGGTTGTGAGATCTTTCCTCGTAGCTTAGTCCTCTTAGCTCTGGCACTAATCATATAGCATACATTTATAATTTTTGTTCTATGCCCCACAAAGTGGCAGCGTCCAGACTGGTGATACATATTTCAGAACTGGTCTAACAAGGCTGTGTAGCTAGCCTTGAGAGTGCCCTGGTTTAGGTTTCTAAAAGTCGTCAAATGACTGCTAGCATCCCATATGCTGCTGATGTTACCCTGTTTATGTGTACCTCTGGAGAGAGTGATGGCATTATATCCACACCAGAATCTTCTTTCCCATTTTCTAATTTTCAATACCTTACACTTGTTGGGATTGAATTCTATGAACCATTTGTTTATCATCTCCTGAGTTTGTGTTGATGACCTTGTGCTGTTAATGCTGTGTTGTTGATCCAGTGTTGACCATTTTCTGTTAATGATCCCTATGTTGAAGACGCTGTACTCACCTAGTTGTACTCACCTAGTTGTGTTTGCGGGGGTTGAGCTCTGGCTCTTTGGTCCCGCCTCTCAACCGTCAATCAACAGGTGTACAGATTCATGAGCCTATCGGGCTCTGTCATATCTACACTTGAAACTGTGTATGGAGTGAGCCTCCACCACATCACCCCCTAATGCATTCCATTTGTCAACCACTCAAATCAAGCTGTGTTGAAGAACCTGTGCTGATGACGCTGAATTGATGACCTTGTTCTAATGACCCTGTGTCGTGTTCCTATGCTGATAGCACTGTATTAATGACTTTGTATTGTGACTGTTTTGATGACGCAGAATTGATGACCATCTGTTGACGCCGTATTGATGACATTCTAACACTTTTTCGTTCTTGCTATTAGACGGGGCCCTGTGATTGCTATTAGACGGGGCCCTGTGATTGCTATAAGACGGGGCCCCTGTGGTTGCTATAAGACGGGGCCCTGTGATTGCTATTAGACGGGGCCCTGTGATTGCTATAAGACGGGGCCCTGTGGGTTGCTAAAGACGGGGCCCTGTGGTTGCTATAAGACGGGGCCCTGTGATTGCTATAAGACGGAGCCCTGTGATTGCTATAAGACGGGGCCCTGTGGTTGCTATAAGACGGGGCCCTGTGGTTGCTATAAGACGGGGCCCTGTGGTTGCTATAAGACGGGGCCCTGTGGTTGCTATAAGACGGGGCCCTGTGATTGCTATAAGACGGGGCCCTGTGATTGCTATAAGACGGGGCCCTGTGATTGCTATAAGACGGGGCCCTGTGATTGCTATAAGACGGGGCCCTGTGGTTGCTATAAGACGGGGCCCTGTGGTTGCTATAAGACGGGGGGGCCCTGTGATTGCTATAAGACGGGGCCCTGTGGTTGCTATAAGACGGGGCCCTGTGGTTGCTATAAGACGGGGCCCTGTGGTTGCTATAAGACGGGGCCCTGTGGTTGCTATAAGACGGGGGGGCCCTGTGATTGCTATAAGACGGGGCCCTGTGATTGCTATAAGACGGGGCCCTGTGATTGCTATAAGACGGGGCCCTGTGATTGCTATAAGACGGGGCCCTGTGGTTGCTATAAGACGGGGCCCTGTGGTTGCTATAAGACGGGGCCCTGTGGTTGCTATAAGACGGGGCCCTGTGGTTGCTATAAGACGGGGCCCTGTGGTTGCTATAAGACGGGGCCCTGTGGTTGCTATAAGACGGGGCCCTGTGGTTGCTATAAGACGGGGCCCTGTGGTTGCTATAAGACGGGGCCCTGTGGTTGCTATAAGACGGGGCCCTGTGGTTGCTATAAGACGGGGCCCTGTGGTTGCTATAAGACGGGGCCCTGTGGTTGCTATAAGACGGGGCCCTGTGGTTGCTATAAGACGGGGGGGGGGGCCCTGTGATTGCTATAAGACGGGGCCCTGTGGTTGCTATAAGACGGGGCCCTGTGGTTGCTATAAGACGGGGCCCTGTGATTGCTATAAGACGGGGCCCTGTGGTTGCTATAAGACGGGGCCCTGTGGTTGCTATAAGACGGGGCCCTGTGATTGCTATAAGACGGGGCCCTGTGGTTGCTATAAGACGGGGCCCCTGTGATTGCTATAAGACGGGGCCCCTGTGATTGCTATAAGACGGGGGCCCTGTGATTGCTATAAGACGGGGCCCCTGTGATTGCTATAAGACGGGGCCCCTGTGATTGCTATAAGACGGGGCCCTGTGATTGCTATAAGACGGGGCCCCTGTGATTGCTATAAGACGGGGCCCCTGTGATTGCTTTAAGACGGGGCCCTGTGGTTGCTATAAGACGGGGGGGCCCTGTGATTGCTATAAGACGGGGCCCTGTGATTGCTATAAGACGGGGCCCTGTGATTGCTATAAGACGGGGCCCCTGTGATTGCTATAAGACGGGGCCCCTGTGATTGCTTTAAGACGGGGCCCTGTGGTTGCTATAAGACGGGGCCCCTGTGATTGCTTTAAGACGGGGCCCTGTGATTGCTATAAGACGGGGCCCTGTGATTGCTATAAGACGGGGCCCTGTGATTGCTATAAGACGGGGCCCTGTGATTGCTATAAGACGGGGCCCCTGTGATTGCTTTAAGACGGGGCCCTGTGGTTGCTATAAGACGGAGCCCTGTGATTGCTATAAGACGGGGCCCTGTGGTTGCTATAAGACGGGGCCCTGTGGTTGCTATAAGACGGGGCCCTGTGGTTGCTATAAGACGGGGCCCTGTGGTTGCTATAAGACGGGGCCCTGTGATTGCTATAAGACGGGGCCCTGTGATTGCTATAAGACGGGGCCCTGTGATTGCTATAAGACGGGGCCCTGTGATTGCTATAAGACGGGGCCCTGTGGTTGCTATAAGACGGGGCCCTGTGGTTGCTATAAGACGGGGGGGCCCTGTGATTGCTATAAGACGGGGCCCTGTGGTTGCTATAAGACGGGGCCCTGTGGTTGCTATAAGACGGGGCCCTGTGGTTGCTATAAGACGGGGCCCTGTGGTTGCTATAAGACGGGGGGGCCCTGTGATTGCTATAAGACGGGGCCCTGTGATTGCTATAAGACGGGGCCCTGTGATTGCTATAAGACGGGGCCCTGTGATTGCTATAAGACGGGGCCCTGTGGTTGCTATAAGACGGGGCCCTGTGGTTGCTATAAGACGGGGCCCTGTGGTTGCTATAAGACGGGGCCCTGTGGTTGCTATAAGACGGGGCCCTGTGGTTGCTATAAGACGGGGCCCTGTGGTTGCTATAAGACGGGGCCCTGTGGTTGCTATAAGACGGGGCCCTGTGGTTGCTATAAGACGGGGCCCTGTGGTTGCTATAAGACGGGGCCCTGTGGTTGCTATAAGACGGGGCCCTGTGGTTGCTATAAGACGGGGCCCTGTGGTTGCTATAAGACGGGGGGGGGGCCCTGTGATTGCTAAAAGACGGGGCCCTGTGGTTGCTATAAGACGGGGCCCTGTGGTTGCTATAAGACGGGGCCCTGTGATTGCTATAAGACGGGGCCCTGTGGTTGCTATAAGACGGGGCCCTGTGGTTGCTATAAGACGGGGCCCTGTGATTGCTATAAGACGGGGCCCTGTGGTTGCTATAAGACGGGGCCCCTGTGATTGCTATAAGACGGGGCCCCTGTGATTGCTATAAGACGGGGCCCTGTGATTGCTATAAGACGGGGCCCCTGTGATTGCTATAAGACGGGGCCCCTGTGATTGCTATAAGACGGGGCCCTGTGATTGCTATAAGACGGGGCCCCTGTGATTGCTATAAGACGGGGCCCCTGTGATTGCTTTAAGACGGGGCCCTGTGGTTGCTATAAGACGGGGGGGCCCTGTGATTGCTATAAGACGGGGCCCTGTGATTGCTATAAGACGGGGCCCTGTGATTGCTATAAGACGGGGCCCCTGTGATTGCTATAAGACGGGGCCCCTGTGATTGCTTTAAGACGGGGCCCTGTGGTTGCTATAAGACGGGGCCCCTGTGATTGCTTTAAGACGGGGCCCTGTGATTGCTATAAGACGGGGCCCTGTGATTGCTATAAGACGGGGCCCTGTGATTGCTATAAGACGGGGCCCTGTGATTGCTATAAGACGGGGCCCCTGTGATTGCTTTAAGACGGGGCCCTGTGGTTGCTATAAGACGGGGCCCCTGTGATTGCTTTAAGACGGGGCCCTGTGGTTGCTATAAGACGGGGCCCTATGATTGCTGTAAGGCGGGGCCCTGTGATTGCTATAAGACGGGGCTCTGTGATTGCTATAAGACGGGGCCCTGTGATTGCTATAAGACGGGGCTCTGTGATTGCTATAAGACGGGGCCCTGTGATTGCTATAAGACGGGGCTCTGTGATTGCTATAAGACGGGGCCCTGTGATTGCTATAAGACGGGGCCCCTGTGATTGCTATAAGACGGGGCTCTGTGATTGCTATAAGACGGGGCCCTGTGATTGCTATAAGACGGGGCTCTGTGATTGCTATAAGACGGGGCCCTGTGATTGCTATAAGACGGGGCCCTGTGATTATTATAAGACGGGGCCCCTGTGATTGCTATAAGACGGGGCCCTGTGATTATTATAAGACGGGGGCCCCTGTGATTGCTATAAGACGGGGCCCTGTGATTGCTATAAGACGGGGCCCCTGTGATTGCTATAAGACGGGGCCCTGTGATTGCTATAAGACGGGGCCCTGTGATTGCTTTAAGACGGGGCCCTGTGGTTGCTATAAGACGGGGCCCTGTGATTGCTATAAGACGGGGCCCCTGTGATTGCTATAAGACGGGGCCCTGTGATTGCTATAAGACGGGGCCCCTGTGATTGCTATAAGACGGGGCCCTGTGATTGCTATAAGACGGGGCCCTGTGATTGCTTTAAGACGGGGCCCTGTGATTGCTATAAGACGGGGCCCTGTGATTGCTTTAAGACGGGGCCCTGTGGTTGCTATAAGACGGGGCCCTGTGGTTGCTATAAGACGGGGCCCTGTGATTGCTTTAAGACGGGGCCCTGTGGTTGCTATAAGACGGGGCCCTGTGGTTGCTTTAAGACGGGGCCCTGTGGTTGCTGTAAGACGGGGCCCTGTGGTTGCTATAAGACGGGGCCCCTGTGGTTGCTATAAGACGGGGCCCTGTGGTTGCTATAAGACGGGGCCCTGTGGTTGCTATAAGACGGGCCCTGTGGTTGCTATAAGACGGGGCCCTGTGGTTGCTATAAGACGGGGCCCTGTGGTTGCTATAAGACGGGGCCCTGTGATTGCTATAAGACGGGGCCCTGTGATTGCTATAAGACGGGGCCCTGTGGTTGCTATAAGACGGGGCCCTGTGGTTGCTATAAGACGGGGCCCCTGTGATTGCTATAAGACGGGGCCCTGTGGTTGCTATAAGACGGGGCCCTGTGGTTGCTATAAGACGGGGCCCTGTGGTTGCTATAAGACGGGGCCCTGTGGTTGCTATAAGACGGGGCTCTGTGATTGCTATAAGACGGGGCCCTGTGATTGCTATAAGACGGGGCCCCTGTGATTGCTATAAGACGGGGCTCTGTGATTGCTATAAGACGGGGCCCTGTGATTGCTATAAGACGGGGCTCTGTGATTGCTATAAGACGGGGCCCTGTGATTGCTATAAGACGGGGCCCTGTGATTATTATAAGACGGGGCCCCTGTGATTGCTATAAGACGGGGCCCTGTGATTATTATAAGACGGGGCCCCTGTGATTGCTATAAGACGGGGCCCTGTGATTGCTATAAGACGGGGCCCCTGTGATTGCTATAAGACGGGCCCTGTGATTGCTATAAGACGGGGCCCTGTGATTGCTTTAAGACGGGGCCCTGTGGTTGCTATAAGACGGGGCCCTGTGATTGCTATAAGACGGGGCCCCTGTGATTGCTATAAGACGGGGCCCTGTGATTGCTATAAGACGGGGCCCCTGTGATTGCTATAAGACGGGGCCCTGTGATTGCTATAAGACGGGGCCCTGTGATTGCTTTAAGACGGGGCCCTGTGATTGCTATAAGACGGGGCCCTGTGATTGCTTTAAGACGGGGCCCTGTGGTTGCTATAAGACGGGGCCCTGTGGTTGCTATAAGACGGGGCCCTGTGATTGCTTTAAGACGGGGCCCTGTGGTTGCTATAAGACGGGGCCCTGTGGTTGCTTTAAGACGGGGCCCTGTGGTTGCTGTAAGACGGGGCCCTGTGGTTGCTATAAGACGGGGCCCCTGTGGTTGCTATAAGACGGGGCCCTGTGGTTGCTATAAGACGGGGCCCTGTGGTTGCTATAAGACGGGCCCTGTGGTTGCTATAAGACGGGGCCCTGTGGTTGCTATAAGACGGGGCCCTGTGGTTGCTATAAGACGGGGCCCTGTGATTGCTATAAGACGGGGCCCTGTGATTGCTATAAGACGGGGCCCTGTGGTTGCTATAAGACGGGGCCCTGTGGTTGCTATAAGACGGGGCCCCTGTGATTGCTATAAGACGGGGCCCTGTGGTTGCTATAAGACGGGGCCCTGTGGTTGCTATAAGACGGGGCCCTGTGGTTGCTATAAGACGGGGCCCTGTGGTTGCTATAAGACGGGGCCCCTGTGATTGCTATAAGACGGGGCCCTGTGGTTGCTATAAGACGGGGCCCTGTGGTTGCTATAAGACGGGGCCCTGTGGTTGCTATAAGACGGGGCCCTGTGATTACTATAAGACGGGGCCCTGTGGTTGCTATAAGACGGGGCCCTGTGGTTGCTATAAGACGGGGCCCTGTGATTACTATAAGACGGGGCCCTGTGATTACTATAAGACGGAGCCCTGTGGAAGTGTGTGTATGACTCTTGGGAAGAACAACATCTCGAAGTCACGTGAAATACCCTGATAAGTAAGTACGGCTCTCTTGTGCAAAGTGCATTGTCATTAAATTATCGTTGCCTCGGTTAGGGAATATAGTTAGGAAATGCCTATTTAATGATGTCAAATAAAGTCATATATTCAAGTGTCATTCCAGTGTCTGTTAATGGTTGTACCTGTCTTAGTGATATTGGGCTTACCCTTCCCTTTGACCCCTAGTGACCTAATGCCCTTAATTATTCAGTACTCCTCCCCCCCCCCCCGTCAGTCCCTTAGTGAGATGTGTCAATACCACGAGTGTCCCGCCCTTGCTCCCGTGTATTCTATAGTACACCCCAAGTGGTTTCAGGACTATTCAAGTGACAGGCCACGATCCTGTTACCATTCATTGGTTCCTTACACCTGTCCTGGTAGGATATTGTACTTCTACGCGCCCTACGGTTCTCT
This sequence comes from Procambarus clarkii, assembly GCF_040958095.1. Lineage (NCBI taxonomy): Eukaryota > Metazoa > Arthropoda > Malacostraca > Decapoda > Cambaridae > Procambarus > Procambarus clarkii. The sequence continues at coordinate 4,231,991 of NC_091209.1, read as the reverse complement.
CCGGTCTCCTGTCCGGTAAACTCTGGATTTTTAGAATAATGGTCAATTATTCAATTTCCAATAATGGACCAGAGTACGTTGAGGCGCCTCCAGCACCCAAGGGTGCCCCGCAAACGTCAGAATGTAGTCGTCGTGTTTACTAGTAGAACGTGGAAAATCTGCTATAGGCCACTAGCCGTCTGTTAGGCATATCACCTGCCTAATAGACGCGCATTAAGAAATAACTTGTCACCTGGTTAGTTCATTTATCTCAATCGCCGCAGAATCCGGTCGGGTTATCAGTTAATTAACTGTAGTGAACGAGTGACTTAAGGATAGAGAGAGGGAGAAAGACCGATTGTCTCCACGTGATATCAAGCACAAGCAATGAGACTGCCAGAAATTGTCCCCACGTGATATCAAGCAAGAAACGAGACTGCCAGTGATTGTGTCTCCACGTGATAACAATCACAAACAACGAGACTGCCAGTGATTGTGTCTCCACGTGATAACAATCACAAACAACGAGACTGCCAGTGATTGTGTCTCCACGTGATAACAATCACAAACAACGAGACTGCCAGTGATTGTGTCTCCACGTGATAACAATCACAAACAACGAGACTGCCAGTGATTGTGTCTCCACGTGATAACAATCACAAACAACGAGACTTCGTGAGACGCAACGTAGCTCATACCTCTCAGTTCCGGGACCAGTCTGGTGGCATACCTCTGAATCTTCTCTAACTTCGTCTTGTGTTTAACTAGGTATGGACTCCAGGCTGGCGCTGCATACTCCAGGATTGGTCTTACATAAGTGGTATACAGGGTCCTGAACGATTCCTTACACAAGTTTCTAAAGGCAGTTCTTATGTTGGCCAGTTTAGCATATGCCGCTGATGATATCCTTTTGATGTGAGCCTCTGGGAACAGGTTCGGTGTGGGCCCAGAATGTGGAATGACCTTCCCAACCATGTTAAAGACTGTACCTCTCTCAACCAGTTTAAGTTAAAAACGAAGGGTCTAAAAAAGGGAAGGGAATTTACCTAATAAATTCCCTGTAACCTACCTTACCCCTCTATTGTCAACCCATGTATGTTTTTTGTTTTTTTTTGTTTTTCAAATCAACGCTGTTTGAATGTAATTTTCTGTAATAATTTGTAATTGTATTTGTGCTGCTTTTTCAACAATGTTCCCCCCTCTTTTACCTCTATTTTTATTTGTACTCAACGCATTTTTTTCTTTTTACCCATTAGTTTTAAGCTTTAGTCATTAGTGTTTTTTCCTGCCCGAAACGCTTTGCGTAATTAGTGGCTTTAGGCATTGTATGTACTAGCTCTATCTATAAAGCCAACAAACTTTGTAAAATCTCTTTATGTATGTACCTTTACCTAAATAAAAATTATTATTATTATTATTATTATTATATCGACCCCCAGATCTTTCTCTCTATTTGACTCTTGCAGGATTTTACCTCCCAGATGGTACCTTGTGTTCAGCCTTCTGCTACCTTCGCCAAATTTCATTACTTTACACTTTCCTGAGTTGAACTTTAGCAGCCATTTACCTGTGTGTGTCATGTCCCCCACCACCCAGCCTGGCCACGTGTGGCCACACCTGTGTGTGTCATGTCCCCCACCACCCAGCCTGGCCACGTGTGGCCACACCTGTTCGTCGCACGTGTTCACCCAGTTACACCTGCCACTTTATCAACTGTGTATACTGGCATGTCTCCGCGTGCTCTAGATGGGAGCATCTAACATGGGACATGACATGAGGACATCTAACATGGGAGATAACATGGGAGTATCTAACATGGGAGATAACATGGGAGTATCTAACATGGGAGATAACATGGGAGATAACATGGGAGATAACATGGGAGCATCTAACATGGGAGATAGCATGGGAGTATCTAACATGGGAGATAACATGGGAGCATCTAACATGGGAGATAGAATGGGAGTATCTAACATGGGAGATAACATGGGAACATCTAACATGGGAACATCTATCATGGGAGATACCATGGGAGTATCTAACATGGGAGATAACATGGGCACATCTAACATGGGAGCATCTAACATTGGAGATAACATGGGAGCATCTATCATGGGAGATACCATGGGAGCATCTAACATGGGAGATATCAAGGGAGCATCTAACATGGGAGTATCTAACATGGGAGATAACATAGGAGATAACATGGGAGCATCTAACATGGGAGATAACATGGGAGCATCTAACATGGGAGATAGCATGGGAGTATCTAACATGGGAGATAACATAGGAGATAACATGGGAGCATCTAACATGGGAGATAACATGGGAGCATCTAACATGGGAGATAATATGGGAGATAACATGGGAGATAACATGGGAGCATCTAACATTGGAGATAACATGGGAGCATCTATCATGGGAGATACCATGGGAGCATCTAACATGGGAGATAACATGGGAACATCTAACATGGGAGATAACATGGGAGCATCTAACATGGGAGCATCTAACATGGGAGCATCTATCATGGGAGATAACATGGGAGTCTCTAATATGGGAGATAACACGGGAACATCTATGATGGGAGATAACATGGGAGCATCTAATATGGGAGATAACATGGGGACATCTATCATGGGAGATAACATGGGAGCATCTAACATGGGAGATAACATGGGAGCATCTAACATGGGAGATAACATGGGACATCTAACATGGAAGATAACATGGTAGCATCTAACATGGGAGCATCTAACATGGGAGATAACATGGGAGCATCTAACATAGGAGATAACATGGGAGCATCTAACATGGGAGATAACATGGGAGCATCTAACATAGGAGATAACATGGGAGCATCTAACATGGGAGATAACATGGGAGCATCTAACATGGGAGATAACATGGGGACATCTAACATGGGAGATAACATGGTAGCATCTAACATGGGAGATAACATGGGAGCATCTAACATGCGAGATACCATGGGAGCATCAACAGTGAAGGAGAGTGTATGTGCAGGGATGAATGACAGGCCGACCTTACTGGCATTACAGTTATTATCTACATTTTGTGTTCTTGAAGTGTTTCCTGTGTTGATAGTTGATCAGCCGTCCGACCTGGAGTATATCTCGTCATCACCCGGTACAGGTGACAGGTAGTCTGGTCCAGCAACCTACAGGACAGTTGTAGCTACAGCAGTCTGTGAGGTATTGTTCCCCGCACACTGTCTGTGGAACAGTACCTGCACACTGTCTGTGTGGTACTGTACTCACATAGCTTACTTACCTAGTTGTGCTTGCGGGGGTTGAGCTCTGGCTCTTTGGTCCCGCCTCTCAACTGTCAATAACTAATGTACAGGTTTCTGAGCCTGCTGGGCTCTATCATATCTACACTTGAAGCTGTGAATGGAGTCAGTCTCCACCACATCACTTCCTAATGCATTACATTTGTCTACTACTGAAACTGAAAAAATTATTTCTAATATCTCTGTGGCTCATTTGGGCACTTAATTTCCACCATTGTGTCCCCTAGTGCGTGTGCCTCTTGTATTAAATAGTCTGTCTTTATCTACCCTATCAATTCCTCTGAGAATCTTGTATGTGGTGATCATGTCCCCTCTAACTCTTCTGTCTCCCAGTGACGTGAGGTTTAATTCCCGTAGTCTCTCCTCGTAGCTCATACCCCTCAGTTCGGGTACTACTCTGGTGGCAAACCTTTGAACCTTTTCCAGTTTAGTCTTATGCTTGACTAGATATGGACTGCATGCTGGAACCGCATACTCCAGGATTGGTCTGACATATGTGGTATACAAAGGTCTGAAAGATTCCTTACACAAGTTTCTAAAGGCCGTTCTTATGTTAGCCAACCTGGCATATGCCGCTGATGCTATCCTCTTGATATGGGCTTCAGATAACAGATCTGACGTGATATCAACCCCCAGGTCTTTCTCTCTCAAATGATTTTTGCTAAAAAAAAATACTTCTCTCAAAGTATTTCAACTCTCAAATGATACCTTGTATCTGGTCTCCTGCTCCCTACACCTATCTTCATTACATCACATTTGCTTGGGTAACAACCATTTGTTCGACCATTCCTTCAGCTTGTCCAGTTCTTCTTGAAGCCTCAAACTGTCCTTCTCTGTGTTAATCCTTCTCATAATTTTGGCGTCGTCAGCAAACATTGAAAGGAATGAGTCTATACCCTCTGGGAGATCATTTACGTATATCAGAAACAGGATAGGGCCAAGTACAGAGCCTTGTGGGAGTCCACTGGCGACTTCACACCATTCTGAGGTCTCACCCCTTACTGTAACTCTCTGCTTCCTATTGCTTAGGTAGTCCCTTATCCACTGGAGCGCCCTACCAGTTACTCCTGCCTGTTTCTCCAGCTTATGCATCAGCCTTTTATGGGGAACTATGTCAAAGGCTTTCCGACAGTCCAAAAAAAAATGCAGTCCACCCATCCTTCTCTTTCATGCTTAATCTTTGTCACCTGATCGTAGAATTCTATTAAGCCTGTAAGGCAAGATTTACCCTTCCTGAATCCATGTTCACACAAAGTCCCTTCTCTCCGGATGTGTTACTAGGTTTTTTCTCACGATCTTCTCCATCACCTTGCATAGTATACAAATTAAGGACACTGGCCTGTAGTTCAGTGCCTCTTGCCTGTCATCGTTTTTATATATTGGGACTACATTAGCCGTCTTCCACATTTCTGGTAGGTCTCCCGTCTCCAGTGACCTACTATACACTATGGAGAGTGGCAAGCAAAGTGCTCCTGCACACTCTTTCAATACCCATGGTGAGATTCCGTTCGGGCTAGTGTGTGCAGCAACTGTACCCACACATTGTCACTGGTACAGCAGACAGTGTGGTACTGTACCCATTCACACTGTCACTGGTACAGCAGACAGTGTGGTACTGTACCCGCACACTGTCACTGGTACAGCAGACAGTGTGGTACTGTACCCGCACACTGTCACTGGTACAGCAGACAGTGTGGTACTGTACCCACACACTGTCACTGGTACAGCAGACAGTGTGGTACTGTTCCTGCACACTGTCACTGGTACAGCAGACAGTGTGGTACTGTTACCGCACACTGTCACTGGTACAGCAGACAGTGTGGTACTGTTCCCGCACACTGTCACTGGTACAGCAGACAGTGTGGTACTGTACCCACACACTGTCACTGGTACAGCAGACAGTGTGGTACTGTTCCCGCACACTGTCACTGGTACAGCAGACAGTGTGGTACTGTTCCCGCACACTGTCACTGGTACAGCAGACAGTGTGGTACTGTTCCCGCACACTGTCACTGGTACAGCAGACAGTGTGGTACTGTTCCCGCACACTGTCACTGGTACAGCAGACTGTGTGGTACTGTACCCGCACACTGTCACTGGTACAGCAGACAGTGTGGTACTGTACCCACACACTGTCACTGGTACAGCAGACAGTGTGGTACTGTTCCCGCACACTGTCACTGGTACAGCAGACAGTGTGGTACTGTTCCCGCACACTGTCACTGGTACAGCAGACAGTGTGGTACTGTTCCCGCACACTGTCACTGGTACAGCAGACAGTGTGGTACTGTTCCCGCACACTGTCACTGGTACAGCAGACAGTGTGGTACTGTTCCCGCACACTGTCACTGGTACAGCAGACAGTGTGGTACTGTTCCCACACACTGTCACTGGTACAGCAGACAGTGTGGTACTGTTCCCGCACACTGTCACTGGTACAGCAGACTGTGTGGTACTGTACCCGCACACTGTCACTGGTACAGCAGATTGTGTGGTACTGTACCCGCACACTGTCACTGGTACAGCAGACAGTGTGGTCCTGTACCCACACACTGTCACTGGTACAGCAGACAGTGTGGTCCTGTACCCACACACTGTCACTGGTACAGCAGATTGTGTGGTACTGTACCCGCACACTGTCACTGGTACAGCAGACAGTGTGGTACTGTACCCGCACACTGTCACTGGTACAGCAGACTGTGTGGTACTGTACCCGCACACTGTCACTGGTACAGCAGACTGTGTGGTACTGTACCCGCACACTGTCACTGGTACAGCAGACTGTATGGTACTGTACCCGCACACTGTCACTGGTACAGCAGACAGTGTGGTACTGTACCCGCACACTGTCACTGGTACAGCAGATTGTGTGGTACTGTACCCGCACACTGTCACTGGTACAGCAGACTGTGTGGTACTGTACCCGCACACTGTCACTGGTACAGCAGACTGTGTGGTACTGTACCCGCACACTGTCACTGGTACAGCAGTGTGGTACTGTACCCGCACACTGTCACTGGTACAGCAGTGTGGTACTGTACCCGCACACTGTCACTAGTACAGCAGGCTGTGTGGTACTGTACCCGCACACTGTCACTGGTACAGCAGTGTGGTACTGTACCCGCACACTGTCACTGGTACAGAAGTGTGGTACTGTACCCGCACACTGTCACTGGTACAGCAGACTGTGTGGTACTGTACCCGCACACTGTCACTAGTACAGCAGACAGTGTGGTACTATACCCGCACACTGTCACTAGTACAGCAGACTGTGTGGTACTGTACCCACACACTGTCACTGGTACAGCAGACAGTGTGGTCCTGTACCCACACACTGTCACTGGTACAGCAGATTGTGTGGTACTGTACCCGCACACTGTCACTGGTACAGCAGACTGTGTGGTACTGTACCCGCACACTGTCACTGGTACAGCAGACTGTGTGGTACTGTACCCACACACTGTCACTGGTACAGCAGACTGTGTGGTACTGTACCCGCACACTGTCACTGGTACAGCAGACAGTGTGGTACTGTACCCGCACACTGTCACTGGTACAGCAGACTGTGTGGTACTGTACCCACACACTGCCACTAGTACAGCAGACAGTGTGGTACTGTACCCGCACACTGTCACTAGTACAGCAGACTGTGTGGTACTGTACCCGCACACTGTCACTAGTACAGCAGACTGTGTGGTACTGTACCCACACACTGTCACTGGTACAGCAGACTGTGTGGTACTGTACCCACACACTGTCACTAGTACAGCAGACTGTGTGGTACTGTACCCACACACTGTCACTGGTACAGCAGACTGTGTGGTACTGTACCCACACACTGTCACTAGTACAGCAGACTGTGTGGTACTGTACCCGCACACTGTCACTGGTACAGCAGACTGTGTGGTACTGTACCCGCACACTGTCACTGGTACAGCAGACTGTGTGGTACTGTACCCGCACACTGTCACTAGTACAGCAGACAGTGTGGTACTGTACCCGCACACTGTCACTAGTACAGCAGACTGTGTGGTACTGTACCCGCACACTGTCACTAGTACAGCAGACTGTGTGGTACTGTACCCACACACTGTCACTGGTACAGCAGACTGTGTGGTACTGTACCCACACACTGTCACTAGTACAGCAGACTGTCTGGTACTGTACCCACACACTGTCACTAGTACAGCAGACTGTGTGGTACTGTACCCACACACTGTCACTAGTACAGCAGATTGTGTGGTACTGTACCCGCACACTGTCACTGGTGTAGTTGTTACCCTCACATTAGTCGTGGTGATATTCTTTAGTACTTTAGTAAACGGGTTTTTGTGGTTGAACAGGTACTTTACGGAGTCTTACTGACACAGAGGGTAAGTTGTGTGCTACGGAGTCTTACTGACACAGAGGGTAAGTTGTGTGTTACGGAGTCTTACTGACACAGAGGGTAAGTTATGTGTTATGGAGTCTTACTGACAGGGAGGCAAGTTGTGTGTTACGGAGTCTTACTGACACGGAGGGTAAGTTGTGTGCTACGGAGTCTTACTGACACAGAGGGTAAGTTGTGTGTTACGGAGTCTTACTGACACAGAGGGTAAGTTATGTGTTACGGAGTCTTACTGACAGGGAGGCAAGTTGTGTGTTACGGAGTCTTACTGACACGGAGGGTAAGTTGTGTGCTACGGAGTCTTACTGACACAGAGGGTAAGTTGTGTGCTACGGAGTCTTACTGACACAGAGGGTAAGTTGTGTGTTACGGAGTCTTACTGACACAGAGGGTAAGTTATGTGTTATGGAGTCTTACTGACAGGGAGGCAAGTTGTGTGTTACGGAGTCTTACTGACACAGAGGGTAAGTTGTGTGTTACGGAGTCTTACTGACACAGAGGGTAAGTTGTGTGTTACGGAGTCTTACTGACACAGAGGGTAAGTTGTGTGTTACGGAGTCTTACTGACACAGAGGGTAAGTTATGTGTTACGGAGTCTTACTGACACAGAGGGTAAGTTATGTGTTATGGAGTCTTACTGACAGGGAGGCAAGTTGTGTGTTACGGAGTCTTACTGACACAGAGGGTAAGTTGTGTGCTACGGAGTCTTACTGACACAGAGGGTAAGTTGTGTGTTACGGAGTCTTACTGACACAGAGGGTAAGTTGTGTGCTACGGAGTCTTACTGACACAGAGGGTAAGTTGTGTGCTACGGAGTCTTACTGACACAGAGGGTAAGTTGTGTGCTACGGAGTCTTACTGACACAGAGGGTAAGTTGTGTGCTACGGAGTCTTACTGACACAGAGGGTAAGTTGTGTGCTACGGAGACTTACTGACAAGGTGTAATGGTATGTGCACAGACCAAGCTGCTCCCCTTTCCCCCTCGTTTGTCTCCTCCTTCCTTGTTCATTCTTCCAGTTGCCGTTTCTTGCCATAAACCGTGGAGTCAAGAGACCATTGGTGGCTGGAGAGTCCCTCTCATTTTTGGCCCTCTCTTAACCCACTTCTTCCCCACTCTTTTCCCCTCTCCACCCCCACTCTTTTCCCCTCTCTACCCCCACTCTTTCCCCCCTTCCCTGCCTCTTCTATAGCCATGGACAAGTTGGGGACTAATAAACTCAGTGCCATAAAACCGTGCTCTCAAACTTCTCTTGGGTGGGCTGGGTAGTCAAGGTTTGTTTCACACGATCTGGGTATAAGTGCTTATTTCCAGATTCTGTGAAAGGACCGCCCCCCCCCCCCACCTCTCCCCGGGTAGATGTCAGGCTTTTCACTGGCCAAGAGCAGGGGCTTTTGTTTCAATGGTTAGTGGTGCCAGGGTACTAGGCCTGGGGGCTCAAGTGATTGGACTAAAGTCTCAAGAGCCTGAGTCCCCCCCAGGGTAGAGCCGGACACCCATTGGCCAAAGGACCAGGACAACCAACTTTGGTTTGAATTTATTTGCGCTCCTAGCCCAGAGCCAATCTCGGGGGAAGAACGATAGGCCTCCCTGGAGTAGTCAGAGGAAATTTTAGTTAGTGTGTGTCAGGAGGGGAATTTGGGACAGGTCCAATGACCTGGGAGACCAGCCATTCAACATCTGTGGCCGGTTATTGCAGGACTAAGGTAATGTGTGTCTGAGTTTTGGTACATCAAAGTAATTGCACCCCGTTTATATAGCATCTTAGGGATGTATTTAGAGACGGATATATTTCAATTTGTTATAATTAATCGTGTCTTTTGTTAAATAAAGTTTCATTAATTTATTTTGTTGTTTAGTTATCTGTCTCCCCTTTTATTAATGTTGCATCGATTTTATATGTTGTGTTTATGTGCTGTACTGGAAATCCCCTTGTGTTTAATCCCCTCCACTTTTATATTTTGAATATTAAAGTTGCCCTTGAATCTAAATTAGTAAAGTAAAGTTTTCAAATGAATTCCCAAGCAATCATTTATTACCAAGATTCCCACATCCCTCAAGATTCATGATCATTGATTTCTGGCCTTCTTGGTAAATCAGTAATACAGACACATTCAGCTTTCAGGAAGGTTCTGGCAGCGTAAGTTTCAGTATTATTCATTATTTAAAATTAATAACCCTTCATCTCTTGCTTCCCCCTCATTTAATGTTTCAGTTTAACAGTTAGCTGGGAGCTCAGTGAGGGTCACAGTGAGCTTTCAAGCAGTGTTAAGCTGGGCTTTTATGTGAGTAAGGGGGAGTAGCAATTTGGAGTTATTACAACAAAGGTAAGTTGTGTGCTACGGAGTCTTAATGACACATAAGTAAGTTGTGTGCAACGGGGTTTTACTGATATGAAGGTACGTTGTGTGCTACGGAGTCTTAATGACACATAGGTAAGTTGTGTGCAACGTTGTGAGGGGATGGTTCACCAGCTCACTTACAATAGTGTTCTTATGCCTGTGGGAGCCAGTACACTTGTTAAGTGCACTTGTTAAGTGGGCGGACTTAAGTTTGGTAACCAGCAACCGAAACATCTAGTGTTTGGGCTCATGTGAGAGCCCCAGTCATCAGCAGTCCATAAATGTGACCCTGGCCGGGGTGGCATGTCTGTGGACAGTGCTAGAGCTGATAGCATCATCTCATTGTATGGCATGGAGCCAGACAATTTTGCGCGGGAACGGCTAGGCCCAGGCGTGGGGTAAGCTGTGGGCCTCCCGCGCTCGCTGGCCACTTGAGTCGTTGTCATGGAGACAGCCACCATCTTGGTAAACATCATGAGCCGCCATGTTGGTCGGCCATCTTGGAGTTGCCCTAGGGACTATGCTACACCGTCGCTGATTGGATGAGAGGGGTAGGCCGCTGTATGCCTTCCTCTCATTGGTTATTTCGAGAAGGACGCGGGGAGAGCCGGTGTAGCATCATTCTGAACTCAGCTGCCACCTTGTCAAGACGCTCTCTGTACTCAATTCGGCCATATTGAAGTATAGGGCGTCGTGGTGGCTGGACTACTCAACTGCTGATGCTTCCTGCTTCACCAACGACAACGGTCGTCACAGAATCCGGCCGAAGTCGTCGCTTGGAGGGGTTTAAGACATTTTTGTGCAGGGGGTAGAGGTACAGTGATCTGGGATCGTGGGGAATGTGCATACGAGCAGCAACAGACTCGTAGATCCCATACCAGTGATGATTAGACTTGCTAGTGCTCTGTAGCAGTCGATGGGAACGGGGAAATTCGTGTCAGTGTTAAGGCAAATTGCCCATGTTGTGTGAGACGCTATCGTTGTGCGCGTCACCTGGGTATGAACGCTTCACTTCACCGGGGAGTCGAGGGTGCAAACTCAGCCGTGTTGAGTGGGAGGGGTTCGAGTGTGCGCCAATCTTTTCGAATAAATACTACCGCCGCTTACGCCACCCGGAGCGAGCCAGCCACCGGAAGCGGGGTGCCTGATGTATGGGAAGGTGTGTAGCCGGCAGTGTGAATGAGTAAGTACCTATGTGTGTATTTCTGGTGATTAGTAGTCTCTAAAGCTTGAATTCGAGGTCAAGTGTTCCGTCACATTGTCACGCAGCACCTGTTCAGGTGGAGTGAATTGTGGGCGAGGAGATTAATCACCTGTGTTGTCATCTTGTCAGTCCAGAGGGACTTAAGTCTGGTGTACACAGACGTACAGTGTGTGTGTGTGTGTGTGTGGGTACACACGGGAACAGAGGATACATAGATTAGCCAAGGACTGAGAGGATGTCCATGTAATAATTCTATTATTTCATTGTGGTAATCATTTTTGATCGTCCGTGGGACGGAGTGATATCATTTCCATGTGTGGTCTTGCAGGTGTGGAATTCCAACACTGAGCGCTCAGGTATGTGTAACGCCAGTGATTCCTGGCAATGATTATTGTGGAGTGTACCACAGTGTGGACTTAATTTCTTGTATTGTTCCCAGGGCCGTGACAAGTGTGATTTATATAAATATATATTGTGGTTGCAGAATTAATTAACGTAATTTTGGTGAGTTTTGGTGAGTGACGAGGCCGTCTAGAGAGACCGCCCCCGCTCTGTCGAGTAACGTAACTCTGGAGAGTGTTTATCGACATGCGTGATCGATAAATCACTCACCCATGTGATTTAAGGAGTGTGAGATTCTCCTTAGTGTTCCCAATAACGTTTGATAGCTGTAGCTACATGTGTCAGCAATAATTATAATTATATATATATATATATATATATATATATATATATAATCGTAGTGTCACGGTGCCCAGTGTTATTGAGTTATTTACTGTGAGGTGATTGCAATATATTGACCTGTGTTCTAGGGGGTTATTGAGAGCACTGGGGTCATTTGCAACAGTAAGTAAGTAAGTGTGTGTAGTATCCTAATATTTGGAAATTAGAGTACTTGCCGTGTGTGTTATTGCAAAGGGGGTTGTTATTTGATGGTGATTGTTGCTAGTGTTGAGCATCACCGTAGGTGATTGCAGTTCAGTAAAGTCATTGTGGGGCAGTGTTCTAGAGGGTTCATGTCGTGTATGTTATTTTACTAGGTTCTGCAGTATTGTCATTGCAACCGGATTGTAACGTAAATCACTGTGATTTGTTAGTGTGATTTGTCATTGTCGTGGGTGAACTCGGCTGTAGACGAGTACTTGGGTACACATATATTCTCCTGGTTATCTGGTAGGACATCGAAGTCCAGTATTCAGTGAGGTGATTGCGAGGCAAGTAATATAACGTAACCAAGGGAACGCCCATTGCTTTAAGAGAATTTGTTCTTTGACAATTTGAGTAACGTAGAATACGTTTGGGTTAATTTACTTTCCTGTAAACAGCTACGGTAGTCTCGAGGAGCCTAGCCATCAGCCAGATAAGAATTAGAGTCTTGTCTGTCGTAATTAACGGTCAGTGGGCCGGGTAATTGACGTGTTGCAGGAAGTCAAAGTAATTAACCTCGATCCTTGTTTGATCGACTCACACGAAGGCTACATTGTTCCATTAACGTAACGTCGTTATCTACCCGGAAGTACCGGCACTTGATTGACTCGTGGGAGGAGTAGCGTCATTTTAGAATAACGTAAACATGGGGCTAATTACTGTTATTAGCCACCTGAATTGGTCTGAGTATGGAAGGCTCAGACGGAATTCATACCTTAATGTAAATTGCTGAGCCAGTGTGAAAGGTTGCGTATTTTAATTGTTTAATTATTGATCTTGAGGATAGTAATTAATTACTCTAAAGGTAATCACGAGTGATTACCGTTCTCTTAGCACTTTGGACATTGCAAATCAGAGTTTACCATCGCTGAGTGATTAGTAACCGATTAACGTAAATTAACGTAACTAGTAAAGAGATTAATCAGCTGTCTGGTAGTACAGGGATTAATGGGATTTTCTCACTGAATGCTCGACGGGTAGAGTGTTATGTAATTTCCGCGTTACTAGTGACAGTTGTAAGAGTTATTAATTTAACGTAAATGTTACCTTGTTATTAGCGTAAATCAATTGGTATTGATTGTTGATCGTCCGTGGGACGGAGTGTTAACGTAAGGATTAATTTGAGGAAGGGTGCTGGAGTTGCCAGTGAACCCATTAGTTATTGTCGTCATTGAAAGACTACTGGTTTGATTGCATTGCAACCGCTGTTGCAGGTGTAGACTGCACTGAGGCGTAGAACAGTTAGGAGGTTACTGGAGACGTATTTCAGAACCTACTGTGTCATTTGTTGTAATTGTGATTATAGATCTGTTAGTTCTTGTTTCTTGTTGATTCCTCTGTGGTCACGCTTATGTTCGAGTTAGTTCATTATGCAGTCCGAGGGGCTGGTGTCTAGCTGTCATTGATAGTGTCACAGGAAGGATTTCGAGTAACGTCATTGACATTTCTTTTTGTTTTGTTGTAGTAGTTAGTACTTTATTGAATAAACTAAGTTGCTATGGTTAACACTGTCTTTTCGTTACACCCACACACATTATTATTGTTATGCAAATGTTCTTCACACTCGACTAATAAAATTGAGACTAATTTTCTGAGCTTTGGATCAAATATACGGCACCACACAACAATAAATTATTGTTGTGAGAGCCCGTGACTTACTCGTTAGATTCGCTTCGGCGATTGGCGAAGGTCGGCGGCCTAAGAGAGGGGATTTCAATTTTCATTGGGGTCTCGGCGTTTGCTCGCGCCTAGTCAATTGTTCATACATGGTCCCAAAGTGAGGAATGAACTGTTTACTACACTGGTGTGTTAGCTAAGCAAGTCCTTCCTCAGGCGACCTAGTTGAATATCACGACAGGAATAAAGGTTAAAGAATAAAGAAAATTCTTAGAAATTTTCCGAGCTAAAATTCCTTATACCAATTTCAATTTATTCCACAAGTTTACAAACTCAAACTCTCACAACGGGGTTTTACTGATATGAAGGTACGTTGTGTGCTACGGAGCTATAATGACACATAGGTAAGTTGTGTGCAACGGGGTTTTACTGACACGGAGGTAAGTTGTGTGCTACGGAGTCTTAGTGACACTTAGGCGAGTTGTGTGCAATGGAGTCTTAATAACTCCGACTAACGTTTTGTGCTACGGGGTCTTACTGACTCGGACGTATATTATGTGCTACGGATTTTTAGTGACACGAAGGTAAGTTGTATGCAGCGAAGTCTTACTGACACGTAGGTGTGTTGAGAGCTTTGGGACTTACTGACAAGGAAGTACGTTGTGTGCTACGGAGTCTTAGTGACACGTAGATAAGTTGTGTGCAACGTACTCTTAGTGCCACGTAGGTAAGTTGGGTGTTACGGAGTCTTAGTGACACGGAGTTAAGTTATGTTCTACGGAGTCTAAATTACACAGAGGTACGTTTTGTGCAACGGAGACTTAGTGACACGTAGGTAAGTTGTGTGTGACGGGTTTTACTGACACGGAGGTCAGCTGTGTGCTACGGAATATTAGTGACACGAAGGTAAGTTGTGTGCTACGGATTCTTAGTGGCACGTTGGTAAGTTGTGTCCTATGGGGTCTTATTGACACAGGAGCACGTTGTGTGCTACGGAGACTTAGTGACACTTAGGTAAGTTGCGTCCAACGGAGTCTTTGTGACACGGAGGTACGTTTTGTGCTTCGGAATCTTAGTGACTCGGACGAAATTTTTGTTCTACAGGTTCTTACTGACAACGACGTAAGTTGAGTGCTGCGGAATCTTAGTGACACGGAGGTACGTTGTGTGCTACGGAGTCTTAGAGACTCGGAGGTAAGTAATGTGCTACAGAGTCTTAGTGACACGTAGGTAAGGGTTGTGTTTCGGGGTTTTACTAACACGGAGGTAAGATGTGTGCACCGGAGTTTTACTGACACAATGGGGAGTTGTGGGTCTTATTGACACGGAAGTACGTTGTGTTCAACGGAGTCTTAGTGAAACGTCGAAAAGATGCGTGCTACAGAGGCTTTCTGACACGTAGGTAAGTTTTGTGCTACAGAGTCGTACTGACACGGAGGTGAGTAGTATGTTTTTGAGTAGTGAGAGAATAGCAAACAATATTATTATACCAGGAAATCTATCGGGACCTAACCAACCACAGATTAGAGAACTACTTAGATTCTGTGACAAATTTTCACTCAACCAGCAGATATCAGAGCCAACGAGAAATGAAAATATTCTAGAGCTGGTCTTTACAAACAATGAAAACATAATCAGGGACATTAAGATATCAGATACCACATACTCAGATCGCAAGCTCAAACAATGATCAAGCGAGAGGGGTTATTCAGTAAATTCAATTTTAATAATAAAAGGATACTGGGAGACAATAAACAGGTAACTTATATTCATTTCATGGGAAACTTATCTAAGTAATACAAGTCCTACAGAAGGAATATAAAAACTGACTTCGGAAGCATATCCAGTCTGTCTGAAACATGTTCCTTTGAGGAAAGCCAGAAAGAGATCCAACGTAGAAAGAGAACGCAAACGACACTATAAAAAAAAGGAAAAAAAATACGGAAATACTTAAGCAGACATGACATTCCCTACAAAGAAGTGAAATTGAAACACATATCAGACTGAAAAAAGGCAGTTAGAACTGAAAGCAATTCAGGAAATAAAGAAAATCCAAAATACTTCTTCACATATGCAAAAGCAAAAACCACTGCCAGTATTGGACCTATTCGTACGAGTGATTGTTCATACACAAAAGATGAAAAAGAAATTAGTGAATTCGTAAAAAAGCAGTATGAGGACATGTTTAGGATTCAAATAAACAACATGAAAGTGAAAGATCCAGACAATTTCTTTATGCGGGATATCCAAACCCCCTACAAAAATAACTGATATCAACACGAGCGTACTAGATTTTGAAAGAGAAATTGAAAACATGCCTTGCACTCAGCTCCGGGTACAGATTCATGGAATTCAATATTTATAAAGAAATGCAGTGTGCCAGTAGCAAAGGCACTCAGTATAGTGTGGAGGAAGAGCTTGGACACGGGGGAAGATACCAGATGCACTTAAAGTAGCAGATATAGCCCCTCTACACAAGGGAGGGAGCAAAACATTGGCAAAGAATTATAGACCAGCTGCACTAACGTCCCACATCATAAAAGTATTTGAGAGAGTGATTAGGAGTCAGGTCACCAGTTTCATGGAGACCAATGACCTTCACAACCCAGGCCAACATGGATTTCGAGCCGGAAGATCGTGCCTCTCACAGCTACTTAATCACTACGACAAAGTCACTGAGGCATTAGAAGAAAAACAGAATGCAGATGTGGTATACAAGGACTTCGCAAAGGCATTCGATAAATGTGACCATGGAGTGAGAGCACACAAAATGAGGTCAATGGGAATATCTGGTAAAGTAGGACGCTGGATACTCAGTTTTTTGTCGAACAGGACACAAAGAGTAACAGTCAACCGTATAAAATCGAGTCCAAGCGCAGTTAAAAGCTCTGTACCTCAGGGTAGCACCACTGCTTTTCCTTATTTTCATATCAGATATAGACAAAAATACAAGTCACAGCTTCGTATCATCCTTTGCAGATGACACAAAAATTAGCATGAAAATTACCTCTGCTGAAGACATTGAAAAACTTCAAGCAGATATTAATAAAGTTTTCGACTGGGCAACAGAAAATAACTTGATGTTTAACAGTGATAAATACCAGATATTCAGGTGCGGTAAAAATGAGGACCTTAAACATAATACAGGGTACAAAACACAGTCAAATGTGCCCATACTAGGAAAGCAGCATGTAAAGGATTTAAGAATAATGATGTTTGACGACCTAACGTTTAGGGAGCATAACCAGGCAAATATTGCGTCAGCCAGAAAAATTATCGGATGGATCGGACTGGTTGTTCACCAGTCTCCGTGGTGTAGTGGTAAGACACTCGCCTGGCGTTCCGCAAGCGCTTTGTCGTGGGTTCGTATCCTGGGGCCAGATTCAGGAAAGCACTTACGCAAACACTTACGAACCTGTACATCTTTTCTCAATCTTTGGCGGCTTTGTTTACAATTACTAAACAGTTAATGAGCTCCGAAGCACCAGGAAGCTGTTTATAACAATAACAACATTTGATTGGCAAGTTTTCATGCTTGTAAACTGTTTAATAAATGTAACCAAAGCCGTCAAAGATTGAGGAAAGATGTACACGTTCGTAAGTGCTTGCGTAAGTTCTTTCGTGAATCTGGCCCCTGGCCCGGGAGGAATTACTGGGCGCAAATCCTTAAATGTAGCCTCTGTTTAACTCAACAGTAAAATGTGTACTTGGCTGTAAAAACGATTCTTCGCGGCGGGTATCGTATTCCAGGGACCAGCCCGAAACGCTACGCGTACTAGTGGCTGTACAAGAATGTAACAACTCTTGTATATATCTTAAAAAAAAAAATACAAGAACTTTCAGACCCAGGGATCCCATCAAATTGGTTGTACTACACAAATCACTTGTACTGTCCCGTGTAGTGTACTGCTCAGTACTCACTTTCCCCTTCAGAGAAGGAGAGATTGCTGAAATAGCGAACATATACGGCATACATAGACGCAGTAAAGCACCTAAATTATTGGGATCGTCTCAAATCTCTCCAAATGTACTCACTAGAAAGAAGGCGAGAGAGATATCAAATAACATACTGGTGGGCTAGGTACCAAGTCTACACAGTAAAATAACATACTGGAGTGAACGATATGGAAGAAAATGCAGAATAGAACCAGTGAAGAATAGGGGTGCCATAGGCACAATCAGAAAGCACTTTATAAACATTCCACGGTTGTTCAGCGTCCTCCCAGCGAGCATAAGAAATATTGCCGGAACAACTGTGGATATCTTCAAGAGAAAACAGATCATTTTCTCCAAGGAGTGCCGGACCAACCGGGCTGTGGTGTATATGTGGGCCTGCGGGCCACTCCAAGCAAAAGCCTGGTGGACCAAACTCTCATAAGTCAAGCCTGGTCTCGGGCAGGGCTTGGGAAGTAGAAGAACTCCCTGAACCCCATCAACCAGGTATCAAGTATTTCTACCCAAACAAAAACTACAGCATTTCTACTCAAACAAAAAGTGCATTATTTCTACCCAAGAAAGAACTACAGTATTTCTATCCAAACAAACACTACAGCAGTTGTACCCAAACAAAAATTACCGCATTTCTTCCAAAACAAAAACTGCAGTATTTCTATCCAAAGAAAAACTACAGTATTTCTACCCCAAGAAAAACTACAGTATTTCTACCCCCTAGAAAAACTACGTCATTTCTACACATGGAAACTGCAGTATTTCTTCCCAAGCAAAAACTACAGTATTTCTACCCAAACAAAAACTGCATCATTTGTTCTCAAACAAAAAAAAAACAGCATTTCTTCTCAAACAAAAACTGCAGTATTTCTACCCCAGCCCAAACTACAGTTTTGTACCCAAACAAAAATTACAACATTTCTGCACAAACAAAAACTACAGTATTTCTACTCAAACAAAAACTAAAGCATTTCTACCCCAAAAACTAAAGCATTTCTACCCCAAAAACTAAAGCATTTCTACCCCAAAAACTAAAGCATTTCTACCCCAAAAACTAAAGCATTTCTACCCCAAAAACTAAAGCATTTCTACCCCAAAAACTACAGCATTTCTACCCCAAAAACTACAGCATTTCTACCTAAAAAAATCTACATCATTTCTATCCAAACAAAATCTACAGCATTTCAACACAAACAAAAGCTAGTTTTTCTACTCAAACAAAACTATAGCATTTTTACCCAATCAAAAATTACGGCTTTTCTACTCAAAAACTACAGAATTTCTTCCTAAACAAAAACTACAGTATTTCTACCAAAAAAAAAAAGTATTTCCCCCCAAACAAAAACTGCAGCATTTCTAGTCAACCAAAAACTACAGCATTTCTACCCAGACAAAAACTACAGTACTTCTATCCAAACAAAAACTACAGCATTTCTACTCAAACAAAATCTACAAGATTTTTACCTAAACAAAAACTACTGTATTTCTACACAAACAAAAACTACAGTATTCCTACTCAAACAAAAACAACAGTATTTTTCCCAAACAACAACTACAGGATTTCTACCAAAACAAAAACTACAGCATTTATACCTTGACAAGAACTTTATTATTTAAATCAAGAGGAAATTGTCAGGGGAAAGCGCCAAGCCATTAGACTATATAGCACATGGAAGGGGTTAGGATAAGGATCAGGGATGGGATGTGGGGGAAGGAATGGTTCCCAACCACTTGGACGGTCAGGGATTGAACGCCGACCTGCATGAAGCCATGACCGTCGCTCTACCGTCAAGACCACTGGTTGGACGGTGAATCAAGTGATTCAAAAGGAAACCAAGTGGTTCACTTATCTAGAGCGAAACTGGAATATTTAATGTTTCTAATGCAAAAAAAAAAAATCATGAATCAGAACTCATTTTATCCTACCTTCGTTTTAAGTAGAAAAAATCCTTCACAAACATACAAGGAAAATATAACTGGTACTGGAGTGTGTTAAACCAATATTCTCACCTCACACCAGCGTTGTTGCAGGCATTGACTATTACTGTGAGGTGAGTGTACAGTTCTTACCTCACACCAGCGTTGTTGCAGCGGTTGACTATTACTGTGAGTGTGTAGTTCTTACCTCACACCAGCGTTGTTGCAGTGGTTGACTATTACTGTGAGTGTACAGTTCTTACCTCACACCAGCGTTGTTGCAGTGGTTGACTATTACTGTGAGTGTACAGTTCTTACCTCACACCAGCGTTGTTGCAGCGGTTGACCATGTCGGTGAAGGAGGTGAGGTTACCGGAGCGAGTGATGATGGTGTATGAGACGGGCTGGTAGCGCTCCCACCAGGGGCGGGTCCAGCCCTCCTTCTTCACCACAACATTCTCCGTCACGGGAGACACCTGCGGCGTGGTGTGGAACCTCAGTATTTATTGTTAGTCAACAACTCTGTCAGTGACAACCTGCACCTCTAGTCACTGCATAATGTGGAAAATTTCCACATCAAAATACAAACTCTAATATATCTGCTGTAAAATGTTGTTAATTTACATTAGTTAGTGTTGACCAAACCACACACTAGAAAAAGAAGGGACGACGTTTCGAACCGTCCTGGACCATTCTCAAGTCGAATCGACTTGAGAATGGTCCAGGACGGACAGAAACGACGTCATCCCTTCACTTTCTAGTGTGTGGTTTGGTCAACATATTTCAGCCACGTTATTGTGACTCCTCGTCTGTATACATTAGTTAGTCATAAAAGTTACAGGAAACTCCTTCGGAAAGTTTCAGATAACGGAGTTAAGAATCCAAGGTCATCTACTCATCGTTAAGCAACGTTTTGTTGAATTTAATGTAAAATACAACTGTCTTAGGGCTGTTATCTTATCTTGAGGTTATTTTGAGATGATTTCGGGGCTTTTTACTGTTACACAGTAAAATGAATCTACTAAATTAAATATATAGTAAATAGATAGATTTGATCTCAAACTAAATTCTTCCTCCTGAATCTCGAATTTAAGCATCCCGGGAGAGGAGGCAGGCACAATATGGCTGCCTTTGTGTACAAAGGCAGCCATATTGAGTGTTGTGGTGAACTTGAGTGTGTTGGCAGCAGGCTTCCCCCAACACAAATTTACTCCCAGCATGTCCTAGAAAGCAGTGTGACTCCAATTAGTCACTATTTGCTACCAAGACTATGCAACATGAGAATAAGGGTAGATCAGCTTTCGGTATTTCTATTGCACATAATTTGACCATTATTAGTGTAGGAATTTATCGTTATGCTTTAGGGAGACAACACCTGCAAGGGTTAGCCTCAATATTATAAAAATTTAGTTTCACATGTCACATAATGACATGTGATAATGACACATCAAAGTATGAAGGAATAATTACACATCAGTGGGTGAAGGGATAATGACACATCAGTGGGTAAAGGGATAATGACACATCAGGGGGTGAAGGAATAATGACACATCAGGGGGTGAAGGAATAATGACACATCAGGGGGTGAAGGGATAATGACACATCAAGGGGTGAAGGGATAAGGACACATCAAGGGGTGAAGGGATAATGACATATCAGGGAGTGAGAGAATAATTACTCATTAAGGGGTGAAAGGATAATAGCACTTCAAGGGGTAAAGGGATAATGACACATCAATGAGTGAAGGGATAATGACACATCATGGAGTGAAGCGATAAGATACATCAAAGAGAGAAAGGATAATAATTCATCATGGAGTGAAGGAATAATGACACATCAAAGGGTGATGAGATAATGATACATCATGGAGTGAAGAAATAATGACACATCATAGAATGAAGGAATAATGAAACATCATGGGGAGAAGGAATAATGACACATCATTGAGTGAATGGATAATGACACATCAAAGGGTGATGGAATAATGACGCATCATGGAGTGAAAGGGTAATGACACATCATGGGGATAATGGATAATGACACATCAAGTGATGAATGGATAATGACACATCAGAGGGTGAAGGAATAGTGACACATCAAGGGGATAAGGGATAATGGTACATCAAGGGATTAAGGGATAAGGACACATCAAGGGGTGAAGGAATAATGACACATCAAGGGGTGAAGGGATAATGACACATCAAGGGGTGAAGGGATAATAACACATCAAGGGGGGAAGAGATAATCACAAATAAAAGTGTGAAGGGATAATGAGACTTCAAGGGGTTAAGGGATTATAACACATCAAAGGGTGAAGGGATAATGACACATCAAGTGGTGATAGAATAATGACACATCAAGGGGTGAAGGGATAATGACACATCAAAGGGTGAAAAAATAATGACACATCAAGAGGTGAATTGATAACGACACATCAAGGTGTGAAGGGATAATGACACATCAAGGAGTGAAGAGATAATGACACTTCAAGGGGTGAAAGGATAATGGCACATCAAGAGGTGAGGGGATAATGACATAACAAGGGGTGGAGGGATAATGACATATTGTGGGGTGAAGGGACAATGACATATCATGGAGTGAAGGAATAATGACACAACATAGGGTGAAGGGGTCATGGCACATCATAAAGTGAAGGAATAATGAGACATCATGTAGTGAAGGGATAATGACACATCATGGAGTGAAGGAATAATGACACATCATAGGGTAAAGGGATAATGACACTCCATGGAGTGAATGAATAATGAGACATCATGGAGTGAAGGGACAATGACATAACATTGAGAGAAGGGATTATGATACATCATGGAGTGAATTGATAATGACACATTATGTGGTGAAGGGATAATGACACTTCAAGGGGTGAATGGATAATGACATATCATGGAGTGAAGGGATAATGACACATCAAGGGGTGAAAGGATAATGACACATCATGGAGTAAAGGAATAATGACACATCATAGGATTAAGGGATAATGGCACATCATGGAGTGAAGGGACAATGACACATCATGGACAGAGGGGATAATGCTCATCATCATGGAGTGTAGGAATAATGACACATCATGGAATGAAGAGATAATGATAATTGCACATCAAGTGGTAAAAGGATAATGACACATCAAGAGGCTAAGGAATAATGACACATCATGGACTGAAGGGATAATGACATATCAAGGGGTGAAGGGATAATGACACATAATGTCGTGAAGGAAAATGAGACATCATGGAATGATGGGATAATGACACTTCAAGCGGGAAAGGGATAAGAACATATCAAGGAGTGAAGGAATAATGACACATCATGGAGTGATGAGATAATGATACATCAAGGGGGAAGGAATAATGAGACATCATAGAGTGAAGGGATAATGACACATCATGTAGTGAAGGAATAATGAGACACACTGGAGTGAAAGGACAATGACACATCATAGAGAGAAGTGATAATGATACATCATGGAGTAAAGGAAAAAGACACATCATAAGGTGAAGGGATAATGAAACATCAAAGAGTGAAGGGATAATGATATATCATTGAGTGAAGGAATATTGACACATCAAGGGGAGAAAGGCTAATGGTTCAACAAGTGGTAAAGGGATAATGACACATCAAGGGGTGAAGGGATAATGACACATCATGGAGGGAATGGATAATGGTACATCAAGGGGTGTAAAGATAATGACTCATCATGGAGAGAAGGAATAATGACACATCAAGAGGTGAAAGAATAATGGCATATCATGGAGTGAGAGTATTATGACACATCTTAGGGTTAAGGGATAATGACACATCAAGGGGTGAAGGGATAATGACACATCATTTGGTGAAGGAATAATGACACATCAAGGGGTGAAGGGATAATGACACATCATTTGGTGAAGGAATAATGACACATCAAGGGGTGAAGGGATATGACACATCTAGCGATAAGGACACATCAACTTTGAAGGGATAATGACACGTCAAAGGGTGAAGGAATAATGACACATCAAGGGATGAAGGGATAATGACACATCAAGGGGTGAATGGATAATGACACATCAAGGGATGAAGAGATAATGACATATCAAGGGGTGAAGAAATAATAACATATCAAGGGGTGAAGGGATAATGACACATCAAGGGGTGAAGGGATAATGACATATCAAGGGGTGAAGGGATAATGACACATCAAGGGGTGAAGGGATAATAACACTTCAAGGGGTTAAGGGATAATGACACATCAAAGGGTGAAGGAATAATTACACATCAAGGGGTGAGGGGATAATGACACATCAAAGGGTAAAGGAATAATGGCACATCAGGGGGTGAAGGGATAATGACACGTCAAGGGGTGATGGAGTAAGGACACATCAAGGGGTGAAGGGATAATGACACATCAAAGGGGTGAAGGGATAATGACACATCATGGAGTGAGGGGATAATGACACATCAAGAGTTGAAAGAATAATGACACATCAAGGGGTGAAGGAATAACGACACATCACTGGCTGAAGAGATAATGACACATCAAGGGGTGATGGAATAATGACACCTTAAGGGGTGAAGGCTTAATGACACCTCAAGAAGTGATGGTCATCTTCCTGCCCCAAGCAGGCCCAGACAAGACCTAGGACCTCCAGCCCCCACCCCGCCTCCCCCAAACCCCTGTCAACTACACCACAGGAGGGCATGCCCTCCTGTGCCCTCCCTCCTTCACCCCTTGATGTGTCATTATCCCTTCACCCCTTGATGTGTCATTATCCCTTCACCCCTTGATGTGTCATTATCCCTTCACCCCTTGATGTGTCATTATCCCTTCACCCCTTGATGTGTCAATATTCCTTCACTCTTTGATGTGTCATTATCATTCCAGTCCTTGATGTGTCATTATTCCTTCACTCGATGATGTGTCATTATTTTTTCACTCCATGATGTGTCATTATCACTTCACTCCACGATGTGTCATTATTCCTTCACTCCATGATGTGTCATTATTTCTTCACTCCATGATATGTCATTATTCCTTCACTCCATGATGTGTCATTATCCCTTCACTCCATGATATGTCATTATCCGTTCACTACTTGATGTCTCATTATTCCTTTACTTCATGATGTGTCATTATTCCTTCACCCTTTGATGTGTCATTATTCCTTCACCCCTTGACGTGACATTATCTCTTCACCCCTTGATGTGGCATTATCTCATCACCCGTTCATGTGTCATTATCCCTTAACCCCTTGATGTGTCCTTATCCCTTCATCCCTTGATGTGTCATTATCCCTTCACCTAATGATGTGTCATTATCCCTTCACCCGTTGATGTCATTATCCATTTGTTTCGGACCCGAGTCCAGCGTCCGAGCACGGAGCAGTGACGACAACTCCATCTGTGGGTCAGCTCCCGAAACCCCCTCCAAATGGACGACGCCATCTAGTGAGGACGAGATATACCGGCCACAGGGGCTGGTTTCCTGTCTTAATCAGCTCGTGACATAGCCGCTGCTGACCTCTGGTGAGGTGGCGCTTAGGCAGCAACGCCATCTATGGAGTGGATAGGTGGACGTTTGTGTCTAAGCCGGTAAGTAAGGTGGCGTAGAGTGTAACTAGTACTGATGACGTGTCTGATTACAGAGTCGACCTGGGACTGCTGTATTGGACGATGGGGCAGTCTACCTAAGGCAGCCATAGCCTCTCCACGTGTTTGCTGTAGAGGCTGTGAGTCACCCCCCGGACGAACACTGTTGAGTGTTAGCCTGCCTATAACGTGGCAGTACCAGGAATCGTCGTACCCCGGGCTGGCTGGTGGAGAAGACTCGCCACTGGGGTGTTGAGAGAGGAGAGTGATCAGCGGAATCACACGAGGCTCTTGCCTATCGGTCGTGGAGTGGCCTATGCAGCGGAGCTGATTGGAACCTGCCAGCTACAGACTGGATTTGTGGTTGAAGGCCTCCACGACGGTACACCTAGTGGGACTGTGATTTGGCTGGCCTGTGGCCAGGGTAGATTCGCCTAGAGAATCGAAGGATTCATCGTGGCCCACAAAGAAGAGAACCAGGGCTACTCATCTTGAGCACCGTAGAGCATCCTGAGTCTTCGGAGGAAGACAAGTTATTGTACATAAGTGTAGTTATAGCAACTCCGAGTGTGACTGATATATTTATGGTGGTGGAATATATATATATATATATATTTAAATTTAGTGCATTTGTATCCCTTCCCCTTTAATTTACTTGCGTTACGGAACACACCCCTCGAAAGCCACTACTAACTTGGGGCCGGATACCCAAACTCTAATAAGATCAGAGAAGAACCCCAGTTGCGACCCAATAGGGCCGTAACACCATTCAACTCAAGATGTGTCATTATTCCTTCACCCGTTGACGTGTCATTGTTCCTTCACCCCTTGATGTGTCATTATCCATTAACACCTTAACCTGTCATTATGCTTTCACCACTTGATGTGTCATTATCCCTTCACCACTTGATGTGTCATCATCCCTTCACCCCTTGAAGTGTCATAATCCCTTCATCCCCCTAATTTGTCATTATCCCTTCACCCCTTCATGTGTCATTATCCCTTAACTCCATGATGAGACTTTATTCCTTCACTTCATTCCTATCACCTCCTAGAGAAGGAGGAGTTGGTGATATACGGATTTTCAATAATGGAAGACATTATACCCGTGATGGAGAAATACTAAGCTTTGTATGCGGGATAGCACGACGTGCACTCCCCTTCATAATGAGAACATTGGCTCCTGCTGCCCTTAGCCTGGGTCAGAATGTCTTGCACAATATTAATAATGACAGTCGGACTGTCAAACAATCTCTTAAGGAACGAGGGGTAGAATCATTGAAAGGAGTGCATAGGCAAATTATGGGAGGAAGAGTGCAGAAAAATAATAGTAAATATCCAACAATTTACTAAAAGGAAATATATGGACGTGTTGTCATAAATTCTTCTCAATCATCTAGTAAAGTTTAAAGCGAGAACATGTCTGAGTATAACGCTCTAGGGCTGCAGATGCCATTAGATCACTATACAGCTGCTGTTAGTGAGGCTTTCCCTAAAGTATTTTCTCCACGATTAGTGGAATCAACTACTGCAAGCAGACAGTGGATATATTGCCTGTGAATTCAGGGGTGCATAAGAAGTTTACAGATACTTATCTGGAATTCATCATAAAGGGTGTGAATGGTCAGCTGGTGGACTTATCATCTATCGCTTTGGAGCAGAGTATAGATTTGACTGAATAAGATGGAACAACCACTATAGTTGATACAAAAAATGCCTCAGTAGAGAACGGTTTGTCACAAACGCTATTCAACTCGGCTATTGTGTAACTTTAACGAAACCGTAGTGGAAACGAGTTCTTTATTCTCATTCTGGTCATACATAAAGCTGTTAACTACAATTTCAGGATATAAGTTGGGCAGTATGATAAACTATCATATTTTTTAATAGAGTTGATCCCAGCAAAATAGAAGCAGGATATTTCACTAATGCAAAGGCAGAACAGTCTCCATGTTCTCCAGTCTCCACCCAAAAAAAGCACTAACGATGCACTTATTAGTAAGCTTAACTCGATTCATACAGCTCTTGATAAAAATGAGTTCCCTGTTGGGTTATTTGTGGACCTGCGTAAAGCTTTTGATACTGTCAACCACCAAAACCTTCTTCTTAAATTACATCATTATGGAGTCAGAGGACACTCCCTACAATACCTCAAATCCTACCTTACTGACAGGCTCCAATATGTTTCTGTGAATAATACAATTTCTCCCACCCTACCCATCAACATTGGTGTTCCCCAGGGCAGCATACTTGGCCCTCTCCTCTTTCTCATCTACATTAATGACCTTCCAAATGCCTCCCAACACCTCAAACCAATTCTATTTGCTGACGACACAACCTTCATTTACTCCAGTCCTGATCCCCTTGCTCTAAATGCCACAGTAAATACTGAGCTAAATAAAGTCCATCTGTGGCTAACTGCCAACAAACTCACCCTTAACATTGACAAAACTTTCTATATTCTGTTTTTCAATAAATCCTCTAATCAAATAAATCTCAAAATAAACAATACCCAAATTTGTAACAAATTAGATGGCAAATTCCTTGGCATTCTCATTGACCACAAGCTGAATTTCCAGGGACACATTCTAAACATATCTAAAAAAGTTTCAAAAACTGTGGGCATTCTTTCTAAGATCAGATATTATGTACCACGCCCTGCCCTGGTGACTCTCTATTACTCCCTTATCTATCCATATCTCAACTATGGTATTTGTGCTTGGGGCTCTACTACCCAAAATCACTTACGTCCTCTAATTACTCAACACAAAGCTGCTATTAGGACAATATCCAATTCTGGCCCCAGACATCACTCGGTACCCCTACTCAAATCTCTGAATATGTTAGACATTAAGTCACTGCACATTCTCTCATGTGTATTATACATATATAAAACGCTAAACTATAATGCCAATCCTGATCTCAAAAGCTTCATAGAAGGTTGTAACAGAACCCATGAGCACCACACCAGAAATAAATACAGTTTTGATATTCCTAGAGTACGACTTAATCAAACTAGAAATGCTCTAGAAATCAAGGGGCCCAGAATGTGGAATGACCTTCCCAACCATGTTAAAGACTGTACCTCTCTCAACCAGTTTAAGTTAAAAACGAAGCTATACCTAATAAATTCCCTGTAACCTACCTTACCCTTCTATTGTCAACCAATGTCTGTTTTTCTTTAAAGAGCGCTGTTTGTCGACATAATTGTATTTGTGCTGCTTTTTCATCTATGTTTTCATTTCTTGTTTTCATTCTACTCATTATGCTCAATTAGTATTAAGCTTGTCATTTAAGTTTATCATGCCCGAAATGCTTTGCGTAATAGTGGCTTTAGGCATTGTATGAACTAGCTGTACCTATAAGTCAACCAATCTTTGTAAAAAAAATTATTGTATGTATGTACCTTACCTAAATAAACATTTTCATTTTTTCATTTTTTCATAAATCTTGTTTATCTGTATCTTTTGCTACCCAGTCTCCCAATCTTTATGTACCCAATCTGAACATCTTTACCATTGTGATCATTGCTGTCTTATATGTGCTGTCAATCTGCTGTATGGTGTCTATTAACCTTGTTTAAATTACTAATCAAGCTGTCAATGTAATCAATTAGAGCTTTAATATAACAATGTGCTTTAATATACCTACTTATCTCTCTCATCTCATTTTTTTCTTGTAATGTATCTTTATCATTTATCAATTCTGATTGAAATTACCTACTTAAAATTATCTGCTAGATTAAGGACCTGCCCGAAACGCTGTGCGTACTAGTGGCTTTACAAGAATGTAAATACTGTACTATCCAATGTATTCTCACAAACCCAATGTACTTTCTTGTATATATATAAATAAATAAATAAATAAATGTAGTCTCGGTGGCGTAATGGTAAGACGCTCGCCTGGCTTTCCGCGAGCGCTTGGTCCTGGGTTCGTATCCTGGCCGGAGAGGATTTACTGGGCGCAAATCCTTATATGCAGCCTCTGTTAATTCAACAGTAAAATGGGTACTTACAAGTAAAAACGATTCTTCATCCACTGACTATGGATAGATCGGCTAGTACCCTATCCAGCAAGGTTAACAGCTATTAATAAAGCTATGGTGCAGAACAGTTCCCCTATCACATATACTTTCAATAAAACTAAATATAAGACATATCCTGGGCACAGGTCATCACTCGATAACATTAGACCAACCTTAGGGTACAGTTAAACCAGAACTGTCTATATATGGTGATTCTCAGTATGGAGGCTGTGTCTGGAGCGTATAATCGCAACCCTCTTTATTTAGAAAACTGTGGGCTGATTAAGGTATTAATATATCAAAACAGTACTAATATTATTATCGAGTGTGACTTCCCCCACAACTGTGCCAAGTTATACTATACCGCATTACAGGCCTTAGGCTTTGATAAAGATAACGTACTGACTTATGATACATATGTAGATGGTGGAACAATACTCGCCTTTAATTTACAACCGGAGGATATAGACGACACCATTCCGCTGGAAAAGAGCGGTAATCTAAGGATTGCTTTGGAATTTAAACAAGGAGTGGACAGAAATAAAGTTATACTAATTTATGGAGCCACAAAGGGAGTGATCAACATTAACGTGGAGCGTCAAGTTATTTGCGAAACAAGAGGATAAATATGAACTGTTTGGAAATAAATGAAGCTATTATGAGTAATTTAGGTGGGAGGGTGGATTATCTAAGATGTTTCCTAGCTAATGATGTGAGGAAAATTCTGAAAAGGGTTCATAGTCGTCCTGTGGTGTTAGTAATAAATACCCTAGATTCTGGATCTAGTAATAAAATGGGGCTTTGGTTAACATTCTATGTTGCTGATAATAAGGATAAAAATCGAAGCAAGATTGTTATACTGGACAGTTACGCTAACCCTAGCATAGGAACGTATTCATCACATTTCGAAGAGTTTGTGACTTACTTCCAAGATTATGAGCTATATATTATAAAGAGAAGATTGCAAAGCCTGGACAGTTAAGTTTGTGGGAATTATGCTATTTATTTCGTCTTTCATCTTTCCCGACTGTCCTTGGAGAAAGCCTTGCTACACTTCGATGATACATTTAAATATGGTCAATTTCGCACGAATGATGCAAAAGTGTTAAGATTTACTTATGCAAGGATAAAAATGCCACCATGCTAGCACACTTTCTGCTTAAATGAGAATGAAAACTGTGTGAAATTGTGCGGAGAAATTGTCTAGCTTAATAGTATGGTAAGTTGCAGTTCGGCTGTAGTGGATTGATAATAATAATAATAATAATAATAATAATAATAATAATAATAATAATAATAATAATAATAATAATAATAATAATAATAAGGGTAACTATGGCGTGGAGAACGAGAGAATATTTTTGGCAAGTTATTAAGATGATTTTTTCTGCAGGTGGTGATTGCTGATGTTACGGTGCCCTCTCCTATTTCTTTCGTTTGCCGGCTTAAAGAGTCATATCAGCTCTCCCTACGGATTCTCTGAGGTTCAGGGAGTCTAATGATATATGTGGCGACCAGACCGGCTGTCAGTTAAGGGAAGGAAGTTATATTATAAGTTGTAAATAAAGGAAAATTGGCGCCCTGTTATAAAATGAAACAGTATCCCCTATGGCAGATATGACCTTTTGGAAGGGACATTAGCCGATCGCGGATTGGCCGACGTAGGTCGCGGGCGACAAATCAGGGCCCGCCATGACGTCACCGAGTGCCCCGGGCGGCGCCAACGTCAGAGTTGTTCTGACCTTGGAAGCGACAGGACGCGCCTCGGTCTGCTCTCAAGGATTGGAGGCTCTGCAAGCCTTATTCAGTGGATTGAACTAGCCGTCGCAGCCCACCATAGTTATTGGAGACCCTGCGCTTCTGGGAAGCAAAAGAGGAACCAAGTTCATTGAGCAGAGAAGTGCCAAACTTGGAAAATAGTCGGCGACGACACTGGGCGGCGCCGCTGGCTGGATGTTGAGGTCTGGAAGGTGGGCGGGCAGGCCTAGCTGTGACTGGGGTCACATCCACTGAGAATCTTGGAAGGACGACACCGTGCCTAGGACAAGGAGCAACGCCTTGTGGGAGAGGCGAGTGTGGGGAAAAATAGTGATTAGCTCAGCGCCCATCGATGAACCAGGATTGGGGCAGCTGAATCTCAGGGATTGGAACGGCGACGACGCAAAGGCTTCACGACACCTGAGGACCTGTGGAACGTCCTGGATCGTCGAGGATCGACCCAAGGAAGCGTGGGAACCTCACACCATCGAGGGACAGGCGTCGTGAGCCAGGAATGTAAGGTAGATCATTTTCCCTCCCATTACCCCTTGTATGAGTAGGCTAGTTAGGCCACAATATTTACTTGTGTATGTGGCAGCAAGACTTGATTACCTTAATAGTAGAATAGGCTGCAAGGCAGCTTGAGTCCAGGACTGTCAGAGAGGACAGTGTGTATGGATGGCAGGACAGTGAAGAAGAGGTGCCGACGTGGTGAAGAGGCCCTCCTGTGAGAGTGTGAGACTCCTGTCTTCCTGCCCAGTTGAAGGAGTGTTGGATGGTCGTGGAAGAAGAGGCTGACGATCTCCAGACTCATTATCCATATTCCATATTCATGTATTACTTGTGATTGTGTGTGTGTGTTCATGTAATTTGCATCAGTAAATCCACACATTTTATTACTGTGTTTGAGTGTGCCTCCATTTATGATATTTCTCTATGAGCATACATTTCTGGCTACAAACAATGTATAATACACCCACTGAACTGCATTGCTGGGGTGCAGATATAATAACCCAGCTGGCGACCTTGCTAAGAGGAAGATAGAGAAGACAGGCGGGAAAGGAGTTCCTGCAAACTTTTTTTTGTCTGGCAGGCAAGACTCAGGGAGGTTATGGTTATAGGTAAGCCCGAGTCTTCCTTCACTCCCCCACGGGTCTAGGCCAGAAGCCAGAACTGTTAACAGCAGTTTCCCCGTGTTTGACTGAAGGGCTTCCAGGGTGAATCAGTGGCACCCCTTTGTGGTGGAAGCAAAGACCTGCGGAGGTGGGCATTGTTGGTCCTCTCTTGTGTGACCAAGGAGACTCCGGTCAATCCAGGGAGTCGGAGGGGCTGAGTATTTGGGCCTTTTGAGCCCTAGCAGTTAAGTGTTAGCAGAGCCCCGGACCGCCCACCCCCACGTGACAAGAGAACTGGCGACCTCGCCAGGATTCGAACCCCAGTGGCCAAGAACTGGGAACTTCGCCAGGAAGCGCGGATCAAGCTACAGTGTGGCCCAAATTTCAAGACAAGTGTTGCCAGGGTACTAATACAGTGTGGCTAGTGAATTCAGTAGTACTGTTACTCAACCGGCTAAGGGACTGAAACGGTGAAATTAGTGCCTACTAACTTGTCTGTGCTGTCGTGTATGCTTGATGATATAGAGATGGAGGAAGACAAAGTAAAGAAATTTATTGACACAAGGGACGAGAGAATTTTGGAAGAGTGTACCAAGGCTCAGCTCCAACAAGTGGCAAACCACTTTGGGATCAGGTTGAGGACGACTAAGGTAGCGGAGCGAAGGATAGAGATCATGGCACAGCTCACAGCTCGAGAGGAAGCGACGGGAGAGGAGCCATCTCAAGAGGAGCCGTCCCGAGGAGAGCCGTCACAAGGTGAACCGTCCCGACTAGGGCCTCCCCAAGCGCCTACCAGTGTGGAGAGAATTCACAGTGAACATGGGAGCAGTGGAAGGTCCAGCTGTAGTAAGAGGAGCCTGCAACTGGAAATAATGAAGATGCAACTGGGAGCCCAGATGCGACGAGAGGAGAGAGAAGCGCAAATGCAGCGAGAGGAGCGAGAAGCTCGGCTGCAGCGGGAAGAAGGAGAGAGACAACTGCGACTGGAGGAGATAAAGGCAAAGAAAGAAGTCGAATTGCGTCGCGTTGAGCGTGGTCTGCCCTCACTACCTGCACGGCGGGATGACCTCAAGGTAAGGGAACGTGACTTACCTACGTTCGAACCACAAGAAGCTGAGGCGTTCTTCGAACACTTTGAACGGATAGCAACTCTGAAGGAGTGGCCGGAAGATGATTGGGCTGCTCTGGTCCAGGGCAGGTTGACTGGTGAGGCCCGGGAAGCCTATAACATGCTGGACCTAGAGGAGTGTACTAGTTATGACGCGATTAAGAATGCGGTTCTCCACTCATTCCGGCTGACTCCGGAGATGTACCGGAAGTGGTTCAGAGAGTGTACAAGAGCGTCGGGAAAGACTTACGCCGAGACCGCCAGGGATATGGAACGGAAATTCCTACGATATTTGAAGGCGGAGGAAGCGGAGTCGGTGGATGATATCAAACGACTGATAGTGATGGAGAAGTTTATGTCAGTGCTCCATCCTGAGTTGCGAGTAAGGTTGAGAGAAGCAGGTATTAAGGACCTGAAGGCTGCAGCGGATCGAGCCGACATGCTGGAGGAGGCGCTACATATCAGGAGGGAGGGGCCGCCCAGACACTCGCCTTACCCCAGGTCGGGAGGGAACCTTAGGAGTTCAGGAGGAGCGAGGACGAGTGGGGACTCTCCCATGAGTAGTGTGCCCGATGAAGTGACGCGGTTCAAGAGCTCAAGAGACGCGGGGAGGAAGCCCCAATCTGTGAGCAGTGGACCTAACTCGGGAGCGAGTGCTGCAGTCCCGGATACGACGACAGGGAGTCCAAGGAGGACCCAGGGGACGTCTGCAAGTGGTACCGCCAGAGTGACTAGCGAGTGGCCGCCCAGGGGAGGTGGCCGATGCTACAACTGTGGTGTGAGAGGACATTATACCCGCGAGTGTGAGGAGCACCAAAGGAATGTAGGATTAATGTTGGAAGAGGAGAGTGTTTGTTCACACCCCATATTATGGTGGACCCAACGTGAATGGTTGGGAAATGAAGTTGGGTGAACATCCCTTCGTTTTCGAGGCCAACGTGAAGTTTGGAAAGTCAGACCCAGTGGAGGTGGCCGTTCTTCGAGATACGGGTGCTGACATAAGTATGGTAACCAGGAGTATTCTCCCCAAGGAATTTAATGATTCACCTGTGGGAGTGGTGAGGATACGCAGTGTGGGGGGAGGAATACAGGTTGCCACTTCACGAAGTACAGCTGATTGCCGACTGCAGAGTCGAGAAAGCTATAGTAGCTGTAGCCCCTAAGTTACCCCTAGAGCATGTACAGATGGTGCTGGGTAAAGACCTCGGAGGAGGCAGGATACAACCCGATTGGGCCAGGAGTGCCATGTTGCAAGCAGCGGTACAACCCTGCCGGGTGAGGTATCGGTCGTTCCAGATGATAGAGAGGAAGCCGACTTCGCCAGGGGAAACGTCGCCAGAGACGACGACAACGAGGGCGAGAGTGCAGAGAGGTCATCGGAGGTTGTGGAAAACCCCGACGGGGACCTCCGACTAAGCCTGATGATGCGTGTGGAGGAGTGGCGAGGAGCAGCTGTACAAACGCCTGGGGCGGTGAAGAGGCTGCAGACCGCACTCCCTCCATACAGAAACGTGAATAAAGTAAGCTCAGTGGATGAGCGAACGGCAGTGAGGGGCAGAGTGGAGGAGCCACGACGCAGTGCACCCTATGCCGGCCAGATGAATAGTGGTAGGTGCAAGATGAACCACCGTGGTGAGGTGAGCCACGGGGAGGTGGATGAGCCCGACCACGAACCGAAGAAGATGTCTGCAGGGAAGAGAATCTCCTGGAGGAGTGAAGATGTTCGTTGGGAACGAAGGAGCGAATGGTATAGGAAAGGCAATACGAAGAAAGCAGGGAATAGGTACACCCAGGGTAGGCGCCGGCCTAACCAGAGGGGCATTGGGCCATCGCAAAAGCCTAGTGTGGAAGAGAGAAAGCTGCTGGATGGAGTACAGGTTACAAGTGCCACTGTGAGGAGACAACGCACCTACGGGAGAAGAGGAACCGAGAAGAGAGAAGATTGGCGAAGAGGAGATCATGAGAGGAAACATGGAGTACCTGTAGGACGCAGTGGAAATGCAAGACTATCTCGGAGTGCACGACGCGGTGGAGGCGCTGCATGCACTGAATCTTACAGTGGTAACGAGCCGTGGGAGTACACTCGTAGCCACGGAGAGGGGATTTCTTGTAGGTGTTCAGGGAACACCCATCACACCCGGTACTATGCGAGGTGGAGATACAATGAGGCAAGTGACTGGCAAGGTGGTACGAGCCACGTCACCAACTGGAGGAGTGACACTTCAGGAACGGAGGGAGCAAGAGTATAGATTGCCCTCTTGAGTGCTGCTCTTCCGATATGACTCTTATTTTAAGGGGAGGGTTATGTTACGGTGCCCTCTCCTATTTCTTTCGTTTGCCGGCTTAAAGAGTCATATCAGCTCTCCCTACGGATTCTCTGAGGTTCAGGGAGTCTAATGATATATGTGGCGACCAGACCGGCTGTCAGTTAAGGGAAGGAAGTTATATTATAAGTTGTAAATAAAGGAAAATTGGCGCCCTGTTATAAAATGAAACAGTATCCCCTATGGCAGATATGACCTTTTGGAAGGGACATTAGCCGATCGCGGATTGGCCGACGTAGGTCGCGGGCGACAAATCAGGGCCCGCCATGACGTCACCGAGTGCCCCGGGCGGCGCCAACGTCAGAGTTGTTCTGACCTTGGAAGCGACAGGACGCGCCTCGGTCTGCTCTCAAGGATTGGAGGCTCTGCAAGCCTTATTCAGTGGATTGAACTAGCCGTCGCAGCCCACCATAGTTATTGGAGACCCTGCGCTTCTGGGAAGCAAAAGAGGAACCAAGTTCATTGAGCAGAGAAGTGCCAAACTTGGAAAATAGTCGGCGACGACGCTGGGCGGCGCCGCTGGCTGGACGTTGAGGTCTGGAAGGTGGGCGGGCAGGCCTAGCTGTGACTGGGGTCACATCCACTGAGAATCTTGGAAGGACGACACCGTGCCTAGGACAAGGAGCAACGCCTTGTGGGAGAGGCGAGTGTGGGGAAAAATAGTGATTAGCTCAGCGCCCATCGATGAACCAGGATTGGGGCAGCTGAATCTCAGGGATTGGAACGGCGACGACGCAAAGGCTTCACGACACCTGAGGACCTGTGGAACGTCCTGGATCGTCGAGGATCGACCCAAGGAAGCGTGGGAACCTCACACCATCGAGGGACAGGCGTCGTGAGCCAGGAATGTAAGGTAGATCATTTTCCCTCCCATTACCCCTTGTATGAGTAGGCTAGTTAGGCCACAATATTTACTTGTGTATGTGGCAGCAAGACTTGATTACTTTAATAGTAGAATAGGCTGCAAGGCAGCTTGAGTCCAGGACTGTCAGAGAGGACAGTGTGTATGGATGGCAGGACAGTGAAGAAGAGGTGCCGACGTGGTGAAGAGGCCCTCCTGTGAGAGTGTGAGACTCCTGTCTTCCTGCCCAGTTGAAGGAGTGTTGGATGGTCGTGGAAGAAGAGGCTGACGATCTCCAGACTCATTATTCATATTCCATATTCATGTATTACTTGTGATTGTGTGTGTGTGTTTATGTAATTTGCATCAGTAAATCCACACATTTTATTACTGTGTTTGAGTGTGCCTCCATTTATGATATTTCTCTATGAGCATACATTTCTGGCTACAAACAATATATAATACACCCACTGAACTGCATTGCTGGGGTGCAGATATAATAACCCAGCTGGCGACCTTGCTAAGAGGAAGATAGAGAAGACAGGTGGGAAAGGAGTTCCTGCAAACTTTTTTTTGTCTGGCAGGCAAGACTCAGGGAGGTTATGGTTATAGGTAAGCCTGAGTCTTCCTTCACTCCCCCACGGGTCTAGGCCGGAACTGTTAACAGCAGTTTCCCCGTGTTTGACTGAAGGGCTTCCAGGGTGAATCAGTGGCACCCCTTTGTGGTGGAAGCAAAGACCTGCGGAGGTGGGCATTGTTGGTCCTGTCTTGTGTGACCAAGGAGACTCCGGTCAATCCAGGGAGTCGGAGGGGCTGAGTATTTGGGCCTTTTGAGCCCCTAGCAGTTAAGTGTTAGCAGAGCCCCGGACCGCCCACCCCCACGTGACACTGATAACTGCAGTGTGATATTTCACTGTTCAACATGCAGACCCAGTAGACAGATGGAGTGGTGATCAAGAAAGTCACCCACTCCGCTGTGATGTTTGTTTGACGTGCTATTGAGAGAGGTATCTGTTACAATTAATTTATAGGAAAAACTGTACTCGCACTGTGTTTATCTGTTAAATAAAGAAAAAAATATATATATATGTGTAGACTTTTCGTAATCCCTATGTAATTAAAGTGTAGAGCGAGCAGGAGGTGGATACGGCGGCGGTGGAGGACAAACACATTCCTAACGAGGTGATTTGACATGTAGATAAGTACCGTTAAGCAATTATCTCCACAGGGGGAGGAGAAGCCTATTAAGTGTCTCATAAATCACTGAGAATCTGACAGTTATCAATGATACCACAGTAATGACGTCTGGGTCCAACTCACTCACTCACTCACTCTCACTCTCTCTCTCTCTCTCTCTCTCTCTCTCTCTCTCTCTCTCTCTCTCTCTCTCTCTCTCTCTCTCTCTCTCTCTCTCTCTCTCTCTCTCTCTCTCTCTCTCTCTGGGTAGCTGACTGCCCGTCTGGCTGAGTGTCTGGATGGCTGTCTAACTTGTGATGGTGGTGGACTTCTCTCTTATCTATGAATGTGAAAGGTGTACATCTTCAGTACCTCGCCGGCAATGCTAAAACTCACACCTCTCTGCCACTACCTCTCTCTCTCTCTCTGTTCTGTCTGTGGTTCTACTCTAACATCTATGAAGGTGTAAGGTCATACCTAATGCTCATACCTCTCCCACACTTCCCATCCCAACGCTAAATACATTCTGACAAAATAACATAGGACGGGGCTTCATCCTTCAAGGAGATCAGGGAGGAGTTTGATGATGATTGGCCATCGCTCACATATGAGTCCACATCCCATA
This sequence comes from Procambarus clarkii, assembly GCF_040958095.1. Lineage (NCBI taxonomy): Eukaryota > Metazoa > Arthropoda > Malacostraca > Decapoda > Cambaridae > Procambarus > Procambarus clarkii. The sequence goes on along the minus strand of NC_091209.1, from coordinate 4,193,804 downwards.
TGAAGGGAGGAGGATCTTGATGCTGATTGACCCTCACTCCCCCATTTCACTCTCACACTCTCAAGGGCGGAGCTTAGCACTTTTCCACTCCCCTTCCCCACCAGAAACGATGCTATCTTCTACACCTGGAACACCTGTTGAGAGCCAGTCACAACAGGTGTTCTTGGTGGGCAGCATCGCTTCTGGCGTCAATCCCCCTACTCACCCACACACACTACACACTCAACACCAACTTACCTACAATACACTCACCCCACACGCTACACACTCAACACCAGTTTACCTACCATGCACTCACCACACATACTACACACTACACACCAGCTGACCTACCATGCACTCACCACACAACAACAGGTTTACCTGAACACCGCCGTAGCCTCTGGGCCCCAAGAAGTTCTCGCACTCAGCGGCTATGTCATCCCACCGCCACTCGAACAAGTGAACGATAACCTGCAAGGACCCACAACATTGAGAACGTTGCTATCTAACCTTCACGAAATAAATAAAGTTACTTACGTGAGCTAGAGAAAATTTATGCATACTTGATGAAAAAATTCTTGCTTTATATTCTATAAGATGCAAAAATGATATTAATAAAATAACAGTTTACGATCGCAAAAATCCAAAAATACGAAGAAAATTATTTATAAATTGGATAACAATAAAATGTTTCAGACAGAAGGATATTTTGGGCCACATGCAAAATATTAATCAGTGAACAAATCTTCAAAGGATAGTCAGAAATATGTTATTGATAAATGAAAAGTTCTCTAGACAGGAATTATTAACAACTTAGTAGAGGAACACATGACCAAGGAGGCAAGACTCTCCCACAACATACACATGGAGGCTGGGGAGGTAGTGTTAGGGAGGCTGGGGAGGTAGTGCCAGGGAGACTGTGGTGGTGGTGTTAGGGAGACTGTGGTGGTAGTGCCAGGGAGACTGTGGTGGTGGTGTTAGGGAGACTGTGGTGGTAGTGCCAGGGAGACTGTGGTGGTAGTGTTAGGGAGACTGTGGTGGTAGTGCTAGGGAGACTGTGGTGGTAGTGTTAGGGAGACTGTGGTGGTAGTGCCAGGGAGACTGTGGTGGTGGTGTTAGGGAGACTGTGGTGGTAGTGCTAGGGAGACTGTGGTGGTAGTGCCAGGGAGACTGTGGTGGTAGTGTTAGGGAGACTGTGGTGGTAGTGTTAGGGAGACTGTGGTGGTAGTGTTAGGGAGACTGTGGTGGTAGTGCTAGGGAGACTGTGGTGGTAGTGCTAGGGAGACTGTGGTGGTAGTGTTAGGGAGACTGTGGTGGTAGTGCCAGGGAGACTGTGGTGGTGGTGTTAGGGAGACTGTGGTGGTAGTGCTAGGGAGACTGTGGTGGTAGTGTTAGGGAGACTGTGGTGGTAGTGCCAGGGAGACTGTGGTGGTGGTGTTAGGGAGACTGTGGTGGTAGTGCTAGGGAGACTGTGGTGGTAGTGTTAGGGAGACTGTGGTGGTAGTGCTAGGGAGACTGTGGTGGCAGTGTTAGGGAGACTGTGGTGGTAGTGTTAGGGAGACTGTGGTGGTAGTGCCAGGGAGACTGTGGTGGTAGTGTTAGGGAGACTGTGGTGGTAGTGCTAGGGAGACTGTGGTGGTAGTGTTAGGGAGACTGTGGTGGTAGTGCTAGGGAGACTGTGGTGGCAGTGTTAGGGAGACTGTGGTGGTGTTGCTAGGGAGACTGTGGTGGTAGTGTTAGGGAAACTGTGGTGGTAGTGTTAGGGAGACTGTGGTGGTAGTGCCAGGGAGACTGTGGTGGTAGTGCCAGGGAGACTGTGGTGGTAGTGTTAGGGAGACTGTGGTGGTAGTGTTAGGGAGACTGTGGTGGTAGTGCCAGGGAGACTGTGGTGGTAGTGTTAGGGAGACTGTGGTGGTAGTGCTAGGGAGACTGTGGTGGCAGTGTTAGGGAGACTGTGGTGGTGTTGCTAGGGAGACTGTGGTGGTAGTGTTAGGGAGACTGTGGTGGTAGTGATAGGGAGACTGTGGTGGCAGTGTTAGGGAGACTGTGGTGGTGTTGCTAGGGAGACTGTGGTGGTAGTGTTAGGGAGACTGTGGTGGTAGTGTTAGGGAGACTGTGGTGGTAGTGCCAGGGAGACTGTGGTGGTAGTGTTAGGGAAACTGTGGTGGTAGTGTTAGGGAGAATGTGGTGGTAGTGCCAGGGAGACTGTGGTGGTAGTGCCAGGGAGACTGTGGTGGTAGTGTTAGGGAGACTGTGGTGGTTGTGTTAGGGAGACTGTGGTGGTAGTGCCAGGGAGACTGTGGTGGTAGTGTTAGGGAGACTGTGGTGGTAGTGCTAGGGAGACTGTGGTGGCAGTGTTAGGGAGACTGTGGTGGTGTTGCTAGGGAGACTGTGGTGGTAGTGTTAGGGAGACTGTGGTGGTAGTGATAGGGAGACTGTGGTGGCAGTGTTAGGGAGACTGTGGTGGTGTTGCTAGGGAGACTGTGGTGGTAGTGTTAGGGAGACTGTGGTGGTAGTGTTAGGGAGACTGTGGTGGTAGTGCCAGGGAGACTGTGGTGGTAGTGCCAGGGAGACTGTGGTGGTAGTGTTAGGGAGACTGTGGTGGTAGTGTTAGGGAGACTGTGGTGGTAGTGCCAGGGAGACTGTGGTGGTAGTGCCAGGGAGACTGTGGTGGTAGTGTTAGGGAGACTGTGGTGGTAGTGCCAGGGAGACTGTGGTGGTAGTGTTAGGGAGACTGTGGTGGTAGTGTTAGGGAGACTGTGGTGGTAGTGTTAGGGAGACTGTGGTGGTAGTGCTAGGGAGACTGTGGTGGTGTTGCTAGGGAGACTGTGGTGGTAGTGCTAGGGAGACTGTGGTGGTAGTGTTAGGGAGACTGTGGTGGTAGTGTTAGGGAGACTGTGGTGGTAGTGCTAGGGAGACTGTGGTGGTAGTGTTAGGGAGACTGTGGTGGTAGTGCCAGGGAGACTGTGGTGGTAGTGTTAGGGAGACTGTGGTGGTAGTGTTAGGGAGACTGTGGTGGTGTTGCTAGGGAGACTGTGGTGGTGTTAGGGAGACTGTGGTGGTAGTGCCAGGGAGACTGTGTGGTAGTGTTAGGGAGACTGTGGTGGTGTTGCTAGGGAGACTGTGGTGGTAGTGTTAGGGAGACTGTGGTGGTAGTGATAGGGAGACTGTGGTGGCAGTGTTAGGGAGACTGTGGTGGTGTTGCTAGGGAGACTGTGGTGGTAGTGTTAGGGAGACTGTGGTGGTAGTGTTAGGGAGACTGTGGTGGTAGTGCCAGGGAGACTGTGGTGGTAGTGTTAGGGAAACTGTGGTGGTAGTGTTAGGGAGACTGTGGTGGTAGTGCCAGGGAGACTGTGGTGGTAGTGCCAGGGAGACTGTGGTGGTAGTGTTAGGGAGACTGTGGTGGTAGTGCTAGGGAGACTGTGGTGGCAGTGTTAGGGAGACTGTGGTGGTGTTGCTAGGGAGACTGTGGTGGTAGTGTTAGGGAGACTGTGGTGGTAGTGATAGGGAGACTGTGGTGGCAGTGTTAGGGAGACTGTGGTGGTGTTGCTAGGGAGACTGTGGTGGTAGTGTTAGGGAGACTGTGGTGGTAGTGTTAGGGAGACTGTGGTGGTAGTGCCAGGGAGACTGTGGTGGTAGTGCCAGGGAGACTGTGGTGGTAGTGTTAGGGAGACTGTGGTGGTAGTGTTAGGGAGACTGTGGTGGTAGTGCCAGGGAGACTGTGGTGGTAGTGCCAGGGAGACTGTGGTGGTAGTGTTTGGGAGACTGTGGTGGTAGTGCCAGGGAGACTGTGGTGGTAGTGTTAGGGAGACTGTGGTGGTAGTGTTAGGGAGACTGTGGTGGTAGTGTTAGGGAGACTGTGGTGGTAGTGCTAGGGAGACGGTGGTGGTGTTGCTAGGGAGACTGTGGTGGTAGTGCTAGGGAGACTGTGGTGGTAGTGTTAGGGAGACTGTGGTGGTAGTGTTAGGGAGACTGTGGTGGTAGTGCTAGGGAGACTGTGGTGGTAGTGTTAGGGAGACTGTGGTGGTAGTGCCAGGGAGACTGTGGTGGTAGTGTTAGGGAGACTGTGGTGGTAGTGTTAGGGAGACTGTGGTGGTGTTGCTAGGGAGACTGTGGTGGTGTTAGGGAGACTGTGGTGGTAGTGCCAGGGAGACTGTGTGGTAGTGTTAGGGAGACTGTGGTGGTAGTGCTAGGGAGACTGTGGTGGTGTTAGGGAGACTGTGGTGGTGTTAGGGAGACTGTGGTGGTGTTAGGGAGACTGTGGTGGTAGTGCCAGGGAGACTGTGTGGTAGTGTTAGGGAGACTGTGGTGGTAGTGTTAGGGAGACTGTGTGGTAGTGTTAGGGAGACTGTGGTGGTGTTGCTAGGGAGACTGTGGTGGTGTTAGGGAGACTGTGGTGGTGTTAGGGAGACTGTGGTGGTGTTAGGGAGACTGTGGTAGTGTTAGGGAGACTGTGGTGGTAGTGCCAGGGAGACTGTGTGGTAATGTTAGGGAGACTGTGGTGGTAGTGCTAGGGAGACTGTGGTGGTAGTGCCAGGGAGACTGTGGTGGTAGTGTTAGGGAGACTGTGGTGGTAGTGCTAGGGAGACAGTGGTGGCAGTGTTAGGGAGACTGTGGTGGTGTTGCTAGGGAGACTGTGGTGGTAGTGTTAGGGAGACTGTGGTGGTAGTGATAGGGAGACTGTGGTGGCAGTGTTAGGGAGACTGTGGTGGTGTTGCTAGGGAGACTGTGGTGGTAGTGTTAGGGAGACTGTGGTGGTAGTGTTAGGGAGACTGTGGTGGTAGTGCCAGGGAGACTGTGGTGGTAGTGCCAGGGAGACTGTGGTGGTAGTGTTAGGGAGACTGTGGTGGTAGTGTTAGGGAGACTGTGGTGGTAGTGCCAGGGAGACTGTGGTGGTAGTGCCAGGGAGACTGTGGTGGTAGTGTTAGGGAGATTGTGGTGGTAGTGCCAGGGAGACTGTGGTGATAGTGTTAGGGAGACTGTGGTGGTAGTGTTGGGGAGACTGTGGTGGTAGAGTTAGGAGACTGTGGTGGTAGTGCTAGGGAGACTGTGGTGGTGTTGCTAGGGAGACTGTGGTGGTAGTGCTAGGGAGACTGTGGTGGTAGTGTTAGGGAGACTGTGGTGGTAGTGTTAGGGAGACTGTGGTGGTAGTGCTAGGGAGACTGTGGTGGTAGTGTTAGGGAGACTGTGGTGGTAGTGCCAGGGAGACTGTGGTGGTAGTGTTAGGGAGACTGTGGTGGTAGTGTTAGGGAGACTGTGGTGGTGTTGCTAGGGAGACTGTGGTGGTGTTAGGGAGACTGTGGTGGTAGTGCCAGGGAGACTGTGTGGTAGTGTTAGGGAGACTGTGGTGGTAGTGCTAGGGAGACTGTGGTGGTGTTAGGGAGACTGTGGTGGTGTTAGGGAGACTGTGGTGGTGTTAGGGAGACTGTGGTGGTAGTGCCAGGGAGACTGTGTGGTAGTGTTAGGGAGACTGTGGTGGTAGTGTTAGGGAGACTGTGTGGTAGTGTTAGGGAGACTGTGGTGGTGTTGCTAGGGAGACTGTGGTGGTGTTAGGGAGACTGTGGTGGTGTTAGGGAGACTGTGGTGGTAGTGCCAGGGAGACTGTGTGGTAGTGTTGGGGAGACTGTGGTGGTGTTGCTAGGGAGACTGTGGTAGTGTTAGGGAGACTGTGGTGGTAGTGTTAGGGAGACTGTGGTGGTGTTGCTAGGGAGACTGTGGTAGTGTTAGGGAGACTGTGGTGGTAGTGTTAGGGAGACTGTGGTGGTGTTGCTAGGGAGACTGTGGTAGTGCCAGGGAGACTGTGTGGTAGTGTTAGGGAGACTGTGGTGGTGTTGCTAGGGAGACTGTGGTAGTGTTAGGGAGACTGTGTGGTAGTGTTAGGGAGACTGTGGTGGTGTTGCTAGGGAGACTGTGGTAGTGCCAGGGAGACTGTGTGGTAGTGTTAGGGAGACTGTGGTGGTGTTGCTAGGGAGACTGTGGTAGTGTTAGGGAGACTGTGTAGTAGTGTTAGGGAGACTGTGGTGGTGTTGCTAGGGAGACTGTGGTAGTGTTAGGGAGACTGTGTGGTAGTGTTAGGGAGACTGTGGTGGTGTTGCTAGGGAGACTGTGGTAGTGCCAGGGAGACTGTGTGGTAGTGCTAGGGAGACTGTGGTGGTGTTGCTAGGGAGACTGTGGTAGTGTTAGGGAGACTGTGTGGTAGTGTTAGGGAGACTGTGGTGGTGTTGCTAGGGAGACTGTGGTAGTGCCAGGGAGACTGTGTGGTAGTGTTAGGGAGACTGTGGTGGTGTTGCTAGGGAGACTGTGGTAGTGTTAGGGAGACTGTGTGGTAGTGTTAGGGAGACTGTGGTGGTGTTGCTAGGGAGACTGTGGTAGTGCCAGGGAGACTGTGTGGTAGTGTTAGGGAGACTGTGGTGGTGTTGCTAGGGAGACTGTGGTAGTGTTAGGGAGACTGTGTGGTAGTGTTAGGGAGACTGTGGTGGTGTTGCTAGGGAGACTGTGGTAGTGTTAGGGAGACTGTGTGGTAGTGTTAGGGAGACTGTGGTGGTGTTGCTAGGGAGACTGTGGTAGTGCCAGGGAGACTGTGTGGTAGTGTTAGGGAGACTGTGGTGGTAGTGCTAGGGAGACTGTGGTGGTAGTGCCAGGGAGACTGTGGTGGTAGTGTTAGGGAGACTGTGGTAGTGCCAGGGAGACTGTGGTGGTAGTGTTAGGGAGACTGTGGTGGTAGTGCTAGGGAGACTGTGGTAGTGTTAGGGAGACTGTGGTGGTAGTGCCAGGGAGACTGTGGTGGTAGTGTTAGGGAGACTGTGGTGGTGTTGCTAGGGAGACTGTGGTGGTGTTGCTAGGGAGACTGTGGTGGTGTTGCTAGGGAGACTGTGGTGGTGTTGCTAGGGAGACTGTGGTGGTGTTGCTAGGGAGACTGTGGTGGTGTTGCTAGGGAGACTGTGGTGGTGTTGCTAGGGAGACTGTGGTGGTGTTGCTAGGGAGACTGTGGTGGTGTTGTTAGGGAGACTGTGGTGGTGTTGCTAGGGAGACTGTGGTGGTGTTGCTAGGGAGACTGTGGTGGTAGTGCTAGGGAGACTGTGGTGGTAGTGTTAGGGAGACTGTGGTGGTAGTGTTAGGGAGACTGTGGTGGTAGTGCTAGGGAGACTGTGGTGGTAGTGTTAGGGAGACTGTGGTGGTAGTGCTAGGGAGACTGTGGTGGTAGTGCTAGGGAGACTGTGGTGGTAGTGTTAGGGAGACTGTGGTGGTAGTGTTAGGGAGACTATGGTGGTAGTGCTAGAGAGACTGTGGTGGTAGTGTTAGGGAGACTGTGGTGGTAGTGCTAGGGAGACTGTGGTGGTAGTGCTAGGGAGACTGTGGTGGTAGTGATAGGGAGACTGTGGTGGTAGTGATAGGGAGACTGTGGTGGTAGTGCTAGGGAGACTGTGGTGGTAGTGTTAGGGAGACTGTGGTGGTGTTGCTAGGGAGACTGTGGTGGTAGTGCTAGGGAGACTGTGGTGGTAGTGCCAGGGAGACTGTGGTGGTAGTGCCAGGGAGACTGTTGAGGTTGTGTTTAGAGACTCAGAGAGAGAGAGAGACGAACTAATATAGGAGTATAATAAAGAAACATGTGCTGTGCCTATTGTGGTCCACAGGACAAAGATGTCTGTACTGACCTGACCGTTGGTGAGGTGGGGGTCCCACTGGGCGCGGGTGACGGCCACCACCACCACCACCATCACCACCACAGTTGTCTCCTCCAGTCCTCGCATCACTGTGGCACAATGTGTCGTGTTGGTTAACTACACTTGTGCAAAATTCATTCTAAATTTAAAATAAAAGCATGTGCTTGGCTTCAGGGAATTAAAATTATATAAATTACATTATATTTTTTCAATCATAGGCTATGATTTTAAAATTGAAATGTAATCTACATAATTTTAATTCATTGAAACTGAACATAAAATAATGATATATATATACAAATTATCCCTAAACAGTACATAATGATACCTCTGGTGAAAATGTTGTTCATAACGATCAGTCTGGAATATGATCTAAATCACACTAGTCGATATACAAAAACAATAACTATGATGTTGAAAAGTGGTGTACATATTTGCCAGAGGTATGAGAAATGACACGAATTGCTGTATTTCTACGGTAAATACTGAGGAATTTTTATTCTCTTTAATGTGTAAAATAACAAACATTTTTACAGAATATAAACCAAGCAACATGTTACATGAACAATGGAAACCCAGCACCGCGGGAAACATAAGCATAAACACTGCAAAAACAATGCAAATCAATAGAGTTGACTGAAACAATTCAAATTAATTAAACAGCATAATATACCAAAACTCGTACAATATTGAAGCTCCCTCAACACAAACCTCAGCACAGTACCCTCAACACAAGCCCCAGCACAGCACCCTCAACACAAACCCCATCACAGCACCCTCAACACAAACCCCAGCACAGCACCCTCAACACAAACCCCAGCACAGCACCCTCAACACAAACCCCAGCACAGCACCCTCAACACAAGCCCCAGCACAGCACCCTCAACACAAGCCCCAGCACAGCACCCTCAACACAAGCCCCAGCACAGCACCCTCAACACAAGCCCCAGCACAGCACCCTCAACACAAGCCCCAGCACAGCTCCCTCAACACAAACCCCAGCACAGCTCCCTCAACACAAACCCCAGCACAGCTCCCTCAACACAAACCCCAGCACAGCACCCTCAACACAACCCCAGCACAGCACCCTCAACACAACCCCAGCACAGCTCCCTCAACACAAACCCCAGCGCAGCACCCTCAACACAAACCCCAGCACAGCTCCCTCAACACAAACCCCAGCACAGCACCCTCAACACAACCCCAGCACAGCACCCTCAACACAACCCCAGCACAGCTCCCTCAACACAAACCCCAGCACAGCACCCTCAACACAAGCCCCAGCACAGCACCCTTAACACAAGCCCCAGCACAGCACCCTCAACACAAACCCCAGCACAGCACCCTCAACACAAGCCCCAGCACAGCACCCTACCTTGAGGTGCTTCCCGGGCTTAGTGTCCCCGCGGCCCGGTCGTCGACCAGGCCTCCTGGTTGCTGGACTGATCAACCAGGCTGTTAGACGCGGCTGCTCGCAGCCTGACGTATGAGTCACAGCCTGGTTGATCAGGTATCCTTTGGAGGTGCTTATCCAGTTCTCTCTTGAACACTGTGAGGGGTTTGCCAGTTATGCCCCTTATGTGTGGTGGAAGCGTGTTGAACAGTCTCGGGCCTCTGATGTTGATAGAGTTCTCTCTCAGAGTACCTGTTGCACCTCTGCTTTTCAACGGGGGTATTCTGCACATCCTGCCATGTCTTCTGGTCTCATGTGGTGTTATTTCTGTGTGCAGGTTTGGGACCAGCCCCTCAATTATTTTCCACGTGTAAATTATTATGTATCTCTCCCGCCTGCGCTCAAGGGAGTACAGATTTAGGCTCTTTAGTCGGTCCCAGTAATTTAGATGTTTTACTGAGTGGATTCTAGCAGTAAAGGATCTCTGCACGCTCTCCAGGTCAGCAATTTCTCCAGCTTTGAAAGGGGCTGTCATTGTGCAGCAGTACTCCACTCTAGAGAGCACAAGCGTTTTGAAAAGTATCATCATCGGTATAGCATCTCTAGTGTGAAAAGTTCTTGTTATCCAACCTGTCATTTTTCTTGCAGTTGTGACGGCTACTTTATTGTGTTCTTTAGAGGTAAGGTCTTCCGACATGAGTACACCCAGGTCCTTTACATTGCCTTTTCGTTCTATGTTATGATTTGCCTAAGTTTTGTACGTGGTTTCTGTTTTTATATTTTCAATTTTTCCGTAGCGCATGAGCTGAAACTTATCCTCGTTGAACACCATATTATTTTCTGTAGCCCATAGAAAGACCTGATCTACATCTGATTGGAGGTTTGCCGTGTCCTCTATGTTGCCAACTCTCATGAAAATCCTAGTGTCATCTGCAAAGGATGATACAGTGCTATAGGTTGTGTTCTGGTCTATGTCCGATATGAGGATGAGAAAAAGTACTGGAGCAAGCACAGTACCCTGGGGGACTGAGCTCTTCAGGGTTGATGGGCTGGATTTTATTTTGTTGACTATTACACATTGGGTTCTGTCAGTCAGGAAATTGTAGATCCATCTGCCTATTTTCCCGGTAATTCCTTTTGAACGCATTTTATGTGCAATAACACCATAGTCACATTTATCAAAAGCTTTTGCGAAATCTGTGTAAATTACATCAGCGTTTTGTTTGTCTTCCATAGCATCTAATGCCATATCATAGTGGTCCAGCAACTGCGACAGGCAAGAGCGCCCTGTTCTGAAACCATGTTGTCCGGGGTTATGGAGATGCTGTGATTCCATGTATTTTGTGATCTTACTTCTTAGCACTCTCTCAAAAAAATTTTATGATGTGCGATGTTAGTGCTATCGGTCTGTAATTTTTTGCCTCTGCCTTATTTCCTCCTTTATGGAGTGGTGCTATCTCAGCTGTTTTTAGTATGTCAGGGATAACGCCAGTATCTAGGCTTTGTCTCCACAGAATGTGAAGGGCCTGCGATAGTGGTTTTTTACAGTTCTTAATGAATATGGAGTTCCAAGAATCCGGGCCTGGTGCAGAGTGCATAGGCATACTGTTTATGGCTTCTTCAAAATCTAGTGGGGATAGGGCGACGTCTGATATATGATTTGATGTTGGTATCATATCCATGATACCCTCAACACAACCCCAGCACAGCTCCCTCAACACAAGCCCCAGCACAGCACCCTCAACACAAACCCCAGCACAGCACCCTCAACACAAACCCCAGCACAGCACCCTCAACACAACCCCAGCACAGCACCCTCAACACAAGCCCCAGCACAGCACCCTCAACACAAACCCCAGCACAGCACCCTCAACACAAACCCCAGCACAGCATCCTCAACACAAACCCCAGCACAGCTCCCTCAACACAAACCCCAGCACAGCACTCTCAACACAAACCCCAGCACAGCTCCCTCAACACAAACCCCAGCACAGCTCCCTCAACACAAACCCCAGCACAGCTCCCTCAACACAACCCCAGCACATCACCCTCAACACAAACTCCAGCACAGCACCCTCAACATAAACCCCAGCACAGCACCCTCAACACAACCCCAGCACAGCACCCTCAACACAAGCCCCAGCACAGCACCCTCAACACAAACCCCAGCACAGCACCCTCAACACAAACCCCAGCACAGCTCCCTCAACATAATCCCGGCACAGCACCCTCAACACAAACCCCAGCACAGCACCCTCAACACAAGCCCCAGTACAGCACCCTCAACACAAACCCCAGCACAGCACCCTCAACACAAACCCCAGCACAGCTCCCTCAACACAAACCCCAGCACAGCTCCCTCAACACAAACCCCAGCACAGCTCCCTCAACATAATCCCGGCACAGCACCCTCAACACAAACCCCAGCACAGCACCCTCAACACAAGCCCCAGCACAGCATCCTCAACACAAACCCCAGCACAGCTCCTTCAACACAAACCCCAGCACAGCTCCCTCAACACAAACCCCAGCACAGCTCCCTCAACACAAACCCCAGCACAGCACCCTCAACACAAGCCCCAGCACAGCTCCCTCAACACAACCCCAGCACAGCTCCCTCAACACAACCCCAGCACAGCACCCTCAACACAAGCCCCAGCACAGCTCCCTCAACACAACCCCAGCACAGCTCCCTCAACACAACCCCAGCACAGCTCCCTCAACACAACCCCAGCACAGCACCCTCAACACAAGCCCCAGCACAGCACCCTCAACACAAACCCCAGCACAGCTCCCTCAACACAAACCCCAGCACAGCTCCCTCAACACAAACCCCAGCACAGCTCCCTCAACATAATCCCGGCACAGCACCCTCAACACAACCCCAGCACAGCTCCCTCAACACAACCCCAGCACAGCACCCTCAACACAAGCCCCAGCACAGCACCCTCAACACAAACCCCAGCACAGCTCCCTCAACACAAACCCCAGCACAGCACCCTCAACACAAACCCCAGCACAGCTCCCTCAACATAATCCCGGCACAGCACCCTCAACATAACCCCAGCACAGCACCCTCAACACAAACCCCAGCACAGCTCCCTCAACATAACCCCAGCACAGCACCCTCAACACAAACCCCAGCACAGCACCCTCAACACAAACCCCAGCACAGCACCCTCAACACAAGCCCCAGCACAGCACCCTCAACACAAACCCCAGCACAGCTCCCTCAACATAATCCCCATCACAGCACCCTCAACATAAACCCCAGCACAGCACCCTCAACACAACCCCAGCACAGCACCCTCAACATAACCCCAGCACAGCACCCTCAACACAAACCCCAGCACAGCACCCTCAACACAAACCCCAGCACAGCACCCTCAACACAAACCCCAGCACAGCTCCCTCAACATAATCCCGGCACAGCACCCTCAACACAAACCCCAGCACAGCTCCCTCAACACAAGCCCCAGCACAGCACCCTCAACACAAACCCCAGCACAGCACCCTCAACACAAACCCCAGCACAGCTCCCTCAACATAATCCCCATCACAGCACCCTCAACATAAACCCCAGCACAGCACCCTCAACACAAACCCCAGCACAGCATCCTCAACACAAACCCCAGCACAGCTCCCTCAACATAAATCCCAGCGCAGCACCCTCAACACAACCCCAGCACAGCACCCTCAACACAAACCCCAGCACAGCATCCTCAACACAAACCCCAGCACAGCTCCCTCAACATAAATCCCAGCGCAGCACCCTCAACATAATCCCCATCACAGCACCCTCAACATAAACCCCAGCACAGCACCCTCAACACAAACCCCAGCACAGCACCCTCAACACAAACCCCAGCACAGCATCCTCAACACAAACCCCAGCACAGCATCCTCAACACAAACCCCAGCACAGCACCCTCAACACAAACCCCAGCACAGCATCCTCAACACAAACCCTAGCACAGCTCCCTCAACATAAATCCCAGCACAGCTCCCTCAACACAACCCCAGCACAGCTCCCTCAACACAACCCCAGCACAGCACCCTCAACACAACCCCAGCACAGCTCCCTCAACATAAATCCCAGCACAGCACCCTCAACACAAACCCCAGCACAGCACCCTCAACACAAACCCCAGCACAGCACCCGCAACACCAGACCTCAGAGACACGCACGTTGGGACACCCGCACAGATAACATGGGAGGCCCCAGGAACATATTAATGAGAGGTGTAACACATTGACTTGAAATGTGCAAGCGTTATGAATAAGTAGAGAAAAGTTATGGATTCGTCGCCTGGTGTGAACTCAATAGTCACCTGTGCAGTCAAGTGCAATGTCTTTATGCTACTTTGCATGTAGCCAGGACTATCGTGAGTACTGGCTACATGTGTGATAGCCCATGATGTGAGCAGGCCGACTCCACCACGATATGGCCGTTCTGAGTCGTCAATGATATATTCTACAAGGTGTTCCAGTCAAAGCTAGAACAAATGGAGAGGTGTAGAGGGTGCATCAGGTATATAATGTAATGTATGTCTACTCTTGTGAGTCTTAGCTCCCGCTCCTACTGGGCGCCACTGATCACCCTGGGGAGCACCTTAGTCGGGTTCCTTCCCGAACCCAGCGATGCACCCGTAGCAAGTGAAGTGACTCGATCCTCCCTTTGCCTCCTTGCAGGTGTGTCCGTAGACACGGACTCTCAGGTCCACCCCGACCGAGCTGCCCAACAAAACAGTCCAAGTTCGCCAACTGAGTCCGCTCAGCTTTGCGGCTCAGTAATACTAAGTAATACTTTGATCTCATTGGTGTGTTTAAATCCCAAGTCAGGTACCGTCACAATAATGGGCGGTGCACAGTAATTATCTCTCAAACTCTCAAAATAACACCATCAAAGAGAATGGAAGGGAGGAGATAACCCACTAGTAAAGTCAAGGAGTTTAATTGTTAACAGTTTTCACTGGCAATAGGTGAAAATATTCCTCAAAATCCGTTGATATGGCAACACTCCTGAAAGTAACACTTCTGGCAACTCTTCGCTGTCACCATCAAGTGTCTTGAGACTACCTCTCCAACACTGGTATTACTTTACACACTTAAGTATAATAAGTAAGAATCTTCAATAGTTCACAGATTTCAGATCACTGCCTAGGACACTCCAACATATAATCACCGATAATATATATAAATATATATATATATATATATATATATATATATATATATATATATATATATATATATATATATATATATATATATATATACCCCGAGGAGCTGGACGAGGTCTTCGAACACCGATTGGTATATTGTTATATTGTTATATAAGTGTGTGTTTTCTGTAAACTGTAGCATTACAATAAAATCAAATAAAAAAAAAATAATAGGGGTGGTAGGAGAGGAAATGATTAAAGTATTCAGTGAGAATCCACAAGGTCTTCTCTGAACACTATTTATTTTCTTCTTCGAGGATGTGGGTCCCTTTAATTAAACCAGTGGTGGTACCCCTAAATATATATATATATATATATATATATATATATATATATATATATATATATATATATATATATATATATATATATATATATATATATATATATATATATATATATATGTCGTACCTAGTAGCCAGAACGCACTTTTTGGCCTACTATGCAAGGCCTGATTTGCCTAATAAGCCAAATTTTCCTGAATTAATATATTTTCTCTAATTTTTTTCTTATGAAATGATAAAGCTACCCATTTCATTATATATGAGGTCAATTTTTTTTTATTGGAGTTAAAATTAACGTAGATATATGACCGAACCTAACCAACCCTACCTAACCTAACCTAACCTATCTTTAGAGGTTAGGTTGGGTTAGGTAACCGAAAAAGGTAGGTTAGGTTAGGTTAGGTAGGTTAGGTCGTCGAAAAAATATTAATTCATGAAAACTTGGCTTATTAGGCAAATTGGGCCTTGCATAGTAGGCTGAGAAGTGCGTTCTGGCTACTAGGTACGACATATATATATATATATATATATATATATATATATATATATATATATATATATTATTAAATATGACCGAAAAAGTAAGATTAATAATTCTAACACGAATTTTCTCAATCTTTCGTACATTACGCTTCACTGTTGGAGGTAAATCAAAAATCACTTCTCCAAAATTCATTTTTATTTCTAGTCTGACGCGACACGGGCGCGTTTCGTAAAACTTATTACATTTTCAAAGACTTCACAAATACAAAACTGATTAGAACTTACGTCTCTCTGATATTATATCTACATTTGAGTGAGGTGGGAAGGATGATGTGGCATTAACACAAGACAGAACAGGGGATATTAATAGGGTATTAAAAGTATCAACACAAGACAGAACAGAAACAATGGGTATTGAATAGAAGTGTTTGTAGAAAGCCTATTGGTCCATATTTCTTGATGCTTCTATATTGGAGCGGAGTCTTGAGGTGGGTAGAATATAGTTGTGCAATAATTGGCTGTTGATTGCTGGTGTTGACTTCTTGATGTGTAGTGCCTCGCAAACGTCAAGCCGCCTGCTATCGCTGTATCTATCGATGATTTCTGTGTTGTTTACTAGGATTTCTCTGGCGATGGTTTGGTTATGGGAAGAGATTATATGTTCCTTAATGGAGCCCTGTTGCTTATGCATCGTTAAACGCCTAGAAAGAGATGTTGTTGTCTTGCCTATATACTGGGTTTTTTGGAGCTTACAGTCCCCAAGTGGGCATTTGAAGGCATAGACGACGTTAGTCTCTTTTAAAGCGTTCTGTTTTGTGTCTGGAGAGTTTCTCATGAGTAGGCTGGCCGTTTTTCTGGTTTTATAGTAAATCGTCAGTTGTATCCTCTGATTTTTGTCTGTAGGGATAACGTTTCTATTAACAATATCTTTCAGGACCCTTTCCTCCGAAAGGGTCTCCGAAAATATGTCGTCTGTTGGACGACATATTCGACCTCGAGACACAAAAGAAGGTCACTACCAAAGATACCTTACAAGCAGAACTTATTGCAGAAGGAGGAAAGAATCGAGGCAACTACAGAAGCACCATACTGTCCCCCGAGCTTAAAGCGGCAGCTAAAAGCCTTCGTGAGAACAAGGAGATAGTTGTCAGGAGAGGTGACAAGTCGCCAATATATGTCATTCTTAAAAAAGACGAATATCTGGCGAAAATGAACATCATACTCTCTGACCAAACTAAGTTCCAAAGGGTAACGAAGGACACTACAGCCGAATTAAAAGCAAAGGTCAACAAACTGATCGAAACTGTGAACGCCAAGAAATCCGGACTCCACCTGCCAAAGATCATTGGGGAATATAAACCTGGATATGCGTATGGAAATGTCAAGACGCACAAGCCTGGAAACCCACTTCGGCCAATCATTAGCCAGATACCCACACCCACGTACAGACTGGCGAAGCGACTCAACGGCCTGCTGACTCCTTATGTTCCTTGCGCCTTCAGCCTGAAGTCTCCAAAGGAATTTGTGGACTTACTGCGGGGCACACGGGCCACAGGGATAAGAGCCTCGTTGGACGTAGAATCGCTGTTTACCAACGTACCTGTGGACGAGACAATCGGAATGATAGCCGACAGAGTGTATCGTGATCCAGCCTGTACTCCTCTTGACATGCCAGAAAGTATTCTGAGGAAACTACTCCAAGCTTGTACTAAAGAGGCACCCTTCTTGAGCCCGGATGGGCACATGTATAAGCAAGTAGATGGGGTCGCCATGGGTTCTCCCCTAGGTGTCCTGTTTGCAAACTTCTACTTGGGTACCATCGAGCAAAAAGTCGTAGTCGACATGAACTTGAAACCGGCCATATACTGCAGGTATGTTGACGACATTTTTACACAGGTA
The DNA here is from genome assembly GCF_040958095.1 of Procambarus clarkii. Taxonomy (NCBI): domain Eukaryota; kingdom Metazoa; phylum Arthropoda; class Malacostraca; order Decapoda; family Cambaridae; genus Procambarus; species Procambarus clarkii. The sequence goes on along the minus strand of NC_091209.1, from coordinate 4,176,874 downwards.
CCTGATGTCAGACATCTGCAGGAGCTGAAGGAGGCATTTGAGCAGAGTTCCGTGCTGCGTTTCACTTACGAGACGGAAAAGGATGGGAAGCTGCCTTTTCTAGATGTAACAGTCATGGAAAAGGGCGGAGGTTTCCACACTGCAGTCTACACTAAGGAAACAAACATAGGAATGTGCCTAAATGCCAACAGCGACTGCCCCGACAGGTACAAGAGGAGTGTTGTTAACGCATACGTCGACCGTGCTCTCAGCCACAGCTCAGAATGGAAGCAAGTCGACGAAGAACTCTGTAGGGTAAGGCAGGTTCTAGTCAATAACGGCTTCTCCAATGGTTTCATCGAAGACATCATAAGAAGGAAAGTGAAAAGCCATGCAACCTCTGAAGAGACAACTAACACAACACCTATACCCCCTATTAGACTATTTTACAGGAACTTCTTTTCCACAGCTCATAAAACGGAGGAAAGGGTCCTGAAAGATATTGTTAATAGAAACGTTATCCCTACAGACAAAAATCAGAGGATACAACTGACGATTTACTATAAAACCAGAAAAACGGCCAGCCTACTCATGAGAAACTCTCCAGACACAAAACAGAACGCTTTAAAAGAAACTAACGTCGTCTATGCCTTCAAATGCCCACTTGGGGACTGTAAGCTCCAAAAAACCCAGTATATAGGCAAGACAACAACATCTCTTTCTAGGCGTTTAACGATGCATAAGCAACAGGGCTCCATTAAGGAACATATAATCTCTTCCCATAACCAAACCATCGCCAGAGAAATCCTAGTAAACAACACAGAAATCATCGATAGATACAGCGATAGCAGGCGGCTTGACGTTTGCGAGGCACTACACATCAAGAAGTCAACACCAGCAATCAACAGCCAATTATTGCACAACTATATTCTACCCACCTCAAGACTCCGCTCCAATATAGAAGCATCAAGAAATATGGACCAATAGGCTTTCTACAAACACTTCTATTCAATACCCATTGTTTCTGTTCTGTCTTGTGTTGATACTTTTAATACCCTATTAATATCCCCTGTTCTGTCTTGTGTTAATGCCACATCATCCTTCCCACCTCACTCAAATGTAGATATAATATCAGAGAGACGTAAGTTCTAATCAGTTGTGTATTTGTGAAGTCTTTGAAAATGTAATAAGTTTTACGAAACGCGCCCGTGTCGCGTCAGACTAGAAATAAAAATGAATTTTGGAGAAGTGATTTTTGATTTACCTCCAACAGTGAAGCGTAATGTACGAAAGATTGAGAAAATTCGTGTTAGAATTATTAATCTTACTTTTTCGGTCATATTTAATAATATATGTCTACAGGAAAGACTGCTACCAAAATATACTAATATATATATATATATATATATATATATATATATATATATATATATATATATATATATATATATATATATATATATATATATATTATATATATATAAACCTTATAGTAAAAATCAAACCTAACACAAAGGGCAATGGGAGAAGGCCAAATTATCTACATTCTGCTACACGACGACAGCTTCCTCCTAGGTCCACGGCCAGGTTGAAAGCTTGGTCGTCCTCGCCGGACATGCTCCTTCACATGCAATTCCTCCTTGGCCTACACGCTGAGTGCGCTGTAGACTGGCTCCTCCCTATACGCTCACACACTGGTCTGCTCCCTCTCTCACAGTCGCGTCGCCGGGAAAACAGACGATGATTCTCAGCAGGTCCAGTCGATCGCCGATTTGGCTACTGATGCTTGACGCCCACAGGAAATGGCTTGCACTCCTCCCAGTACTGCCGTCAGATGTCGCAGGTCCTGTCGGCCTCTGGCTCCTGGTGCTGTCTTCCACCTGCGAAACTCTGTCCCAAGATGCTCCCGTAGGAGATAAACGCATTACCTCGTCGTCGTCTGCAACAGTAAGCTTGGCCGAATAATGTCTTCCGAAGGTCTATACGCCTCCCAGACTAGAGAGCTCGGAAGCACACTCTCTAGTGCTCTCCCGAGACCGAGTGCACACCGCTCGGTTTCGTCACAGGGAAAGCTCTCCCGCTCCTTCAAGCAAAGACATGTGACGTCATGCAACGTCACGGCCGGAGCGCTACCCCATTGATCAACTTGGTCAAGTCCTCGCCCTTTACCAATCAGCAGACGGTTGGCGCAGATCCCACAATGCACCGTTGCTCCGCCCCTTGGGGAAAAAGCTCTCCTCCTCCGATTATCCCCTCCACCATATCTATTCAGGTGCATATGAGGAAGCCTAATAGACAATTCTTCTAGTTATGTACAAATCAGAGATTCATGGCTCTTATATGCGAAAATTGGGGTAAAACAGGACCGAAATCCGTCACACTATGTACTCACCTAATTGTGCTTGCGGGGGTTGAGCTCTGGCTCTTTGGTTCCGCCTCTCAACCGTCAATCAACAGGTGTACAGGTTCCTGAGCATATTGGGCTCTATCATATCTACACTTGAAACAGTGTATGGAGTCAGCCTCCACCATATCACTTCGTAATGCATTCCATTTGTCAACCACTCTGATACTAAAAAAGTTCTTTCTAATATTTCTGTGGCTCATTTGGGCGCTCAGTTTCCACTTGTGTCCCCTAGTGCGTGTGCCCCTAGTTAAATAGCCTGTCTTTATCTACCCTATCAATGCCCTTGAGAATCTTGAATGTGGTGATCATGTCCCCCCCCCCAACTCTTCTGTCTTCCAGCGAAGTGAGGTTTAATTCCCGTAGTCTTTCCTCGTAGCTCATACTTCTCAGCTGGGGTACTAGTCTGGTGGCAAACCTTTGAACCTTTTCCACTTTAGTCTTATCCTTGACTAGATATGGACTCCATGCTGGGGCTGCATACTCCAGGATTGGCCTGACTAGATACGCAAGTACTTAGAAAGTACTGAGTCTAGGTCATAAAGTACTCTGTCCTCAGTCTAGGTCATAAAGTACTGTCCTCAGTCTAGGTCATAAAGTACTCTTGTAACGGGGGGTGGGGGAAATAGCTCTATCTTGTCCATTATTCCACCCCCCAGTTAACTAACGAGGCCGGGGGAAACAGCTCTCTCTAGTCCGTTATCCCGTCCCCAGTTAGCTAACTATTCTAGAGCACCTCCAGAGTTCCTAAGGCAACCTCTCTCGTTCAACACCTTGTAACCTAGGTATTTGACTACCTAGGTGCTAAGACTACAAGGCGCCGTCACTTGATCAGTTACCCGAAACTCTAGAGAGAACTCTAGAATACAGAATCATTGCCACAAACGTATAAGAGAAAACGAAAGGAAAGAAATGAATAGTGAAGTAATTAGTGAGGGTTTGGGGTGAGAGGTAGGGAGGTGGGAGGAGCGAGGAGGGTCATTAGTTGAAAGTGAGAGTTTAGAGAGGGGTGGAGGGAGAGGTGTAGATAGGTAGAAGTAGAAGAGTAGATAGTAGAAGTAGAAGAGTAGATAGTAGAAGACGAAATGCTGCCACCATCCATTCATGATCATTACATACAAGACAAGGAATGGAACTTGTCTGTATCACAATATTCACCAAAGATGTTATCAAGAGATCATTATTAGTATGGTCCCATCCTTATCATGTACTCATTCTAAACCGTGAAACCAGTAACCACAGAGGCTTTCTCACCTCAACTCAAAATCTCTAGGGAACAAAATAAAGTCCATTTAAATAATAAATTCAACAATTATATTTTTCATGATAAGTATCATAACTTAAGCAATCCAATTAAAATGTTAAAGATTAATATTCAAAGTGAGTCATCCTCCAAGAATCTGAGAGCACTACAACTGACTGCCCCTGATCGTCACACAACACTTGTAAAACACGACCAAGTCACCTTACTGCTCAACTCACCAAGTGTGTGCCTATACCTGGATAGAGAGGGGGGGGTCTGTTGTTGACGGAGACTCCCGCCCTGCCGGCCGACAGCCTCCCTGCTAGGGCCGTCTGCTCTGCTCTGCTGACTGCCGTTCTTCTCTGTCTTGTTAATGCTTAATGCTCTCGAATCGGTAGTTCTCCGAGTATTTATTGGGGAACCTAGTAGCTAACTCCGCCCACAAGTAGATAGCCTCCGGCTTTCTACCAAGCCACTCCTTAAACGTCGGCAAGTTTGAAGGCTACCAGGCTCCAATTAAGAGATTAGTAGAAGTAAGGTGAAATTCACATGATCTGACCTCAGGTCACTTGGGGTCATTAACTCTTTAGAGGTGTGAGATCTCTGGCAGACAACTGGCGCCTTCCCAAATCCCTGTCTCTGACTCATATTCTATATATATTTTAAATAAACTAAACCAAACACCTTACATTGTTACATCTCCCCTTCTCCCCGAAATAAAGTTTTTGCAACACTGCTAAAGCAAGCTAACTGTGTGCAACAACTTTATTAACGAAATAAAAAAAAATACATCCTAGCTAAACAAATATACATCATCCTACTCTAAAAAATGAAATATGTAGACAGACGTCCATTGTCTCTGGCTGGGCGACGTCACTGCTTGGTCTTGTAGATAATCCTGTACCACATTTCTTCAACACAACTGCCTCCGTCGCTTCTCCGTCGTTAACGCACAACAACCCTTGGTCAACCAAAAAGCCGTTACTACTTGAACTGCGCACAGGACCGTCGAATTCGGTTGTCCCAGCTGATCTGTAATTGGCCCTACGTCAGTCACCATGAGAGACGTATATTGGGGTTCTTCACAGCTATAGGGACTACAAGTTTCGAGACCTTCATATAGTTGCCAACAGTAGAAATCCCATCCTACTCTTCTTCCTCCCTGTTGCTCCAGCACGCCTCCTTCAGAGAGCTACTTCTGACAGCCACATCAAGTCCGCATGACACAGGAAGAATCACTCAACAGAGCAACATGCTTGCAGGAGGGGCGGCCAGTTAAGGCAAACGATCCTGTCTTGCAATTACGCTCCATGCAATGATGCTGACACCAGCAAGGGACACTAGGCATCGTGTCTCACTCAGCTTGTCTTATCTTCTTCTTTCTTCTCTCTTCTTTCTTCTCTCTTCCTCCTCCCATGGGTCTTTGACAAGCGACCTGGGGTCCATTGGGGTCCGTCCGTCCTGGGGTCCATCCTGGGTAGACCGATGTTGGTGGGACAGACTGGAGTCGTTGTTGTTCCTCTTCCATCTTTACTGGGTCGTCTGGGGTCATCTGCAGAACGACCTGGGGTCCACTGGGGGTCCGTCCGTCTTGGGGTCCACTGGGGTCCACTGGGGTCAGGCCGTCTTGGGGTCCACTGGGGTCCGTCCGTCTTGGGGTCCACTGGGTAGACCAATGTTGACCGACCGAGAGGGCTGCATCTTGGGGTCCCCCGGGGTGGTGGTGGTGATGGTGGTGGAGCCATGACCTCCAGGTAGGGGCTGGTCGTCGTGGTGGTGAGGAACGCCCCTGAGTCTGGTACCAAGCAGCCGTCTCTCTCTTCTGCATATGCGTCGCGCCTCTCCTCTGGCTCCCACCTGTGGATGAACATAAAGGCGACAATACCGTGCTTCCCAAAATGTTGTGTGACCCTGTAGTTTGTATAGGGTTCACACAGTCTAATCATACCGCTCTCCTCCTGGCAACAACTACACATAAATTTAAAAAATCCAATTAACTCTGAATGAAATTGACTTGGTGGAACATAAACCAGTACTAGTTAGAGAAGTAAAACAGTAAAGTTAGAGAAGAGAGAGAGAATAAGGTCGACACTACTTTTAACTTGTCACCTAAACCAGTCTCCACAATAAATAACAATACTAATAGACCAACCACTAGCCTAACTTAACTATACCGTTCCTAATCTTAAGTACATAATTAACCGTTACTCCCACCCTTAACCTACAGCCACCTACGTGACCCAGAGTGTTTCCCTAGCTTCTCCGCCGGTCATCAACTCAAAACTTTTGCCACTCCTGTGACCAGACTATCTAACGTCGAGCGTCCCCAACGTGAAGTCTACTGACATACTAAGCCTCCCCCTAGTATGCTGTACAATACCAGTACACCTCGGGTTATTGCGTTCAAATGGAGTAAAACAGTCGATCGCAATAATCTGAGCAGAACCACTACTTAAACTACTTAAGAACTACACCTGCCACTCCCCACTGACCTGGAGACCAGCGGTGGCTGGGTGTCCCCATGGGACATGCGAGGTCACCTGTCACACTCAGCTGACCTGCACTACCAACATCGCTAAGTTCCAAAATCACCAAATCTTATCACTAACATTAATCACTACACACGCAAGTTCTGGTGAACATTCCCTGAACACCACAAAACTCACAAAATCACTAAACCACAACACCAGAGAATCACAATCTCCTAACCTGAAAACTCGCTAAATCGCGAAAGTAAAACACCTGTCAAGATCTCCCTGATAGCGCCTGAGCGGAAAAAGACGTGGGACTGAACAATGTTAAAAGAAGACCAACTACCTACAACATTGTTCAACACCGCTGCCAACATTGTAACGGGGGGTGGGGGGAAATAGCTCTATCTTGTCCATTATTCCACCCCCCAGTTAACTAACGAGGCCGGGGGAAACAGCTCTCTCTAGTCCGTTATCCCGTCCCCAGTTAGCTAACTATTCTAGAGCACCTCCAGAGTTCCTAAGGCAACCTCTCTCGTTCAACACCTTGTAACCTAGGTATTTGACTACCTAGGTGCTAAGACTACAAGGCGCCGTCACTTGATCAGTTACCCGAAACTCTAGAGAGAACTCTAGAATACAGAATCATTGCCACAAACGTATAAGAGAAAACGAAAGGAAAGAAATGAATAGTGAAGTAATTAGTGAGGGTTTGGGGTGAGAGGTAGGGAGGTGGGAGGAGCGAGGAGGGTCATTAGTTGAAAGTGAGAGTTTAGAGAGGGGTGGAGGGAGAGGTGTAGATAGGTAGAAGTAGAAGAGTAGATAGTAGAAGTAGAAGAGTAGATAGTAGAAGACGAAATGCTGCCACCATCCATTCATGATCATTACATACAAGACAAGGAATGGAACTTGTCTGTATCACAATATTCACCAAAGATGTTATCAAGAGATCATTATTAGTATGGTCCCATCCTTATCATGTACTCATTCTAAACCGTGAAACCAGTAACCACAGAGGCTTTCTCACCTCAACTCAAAATCTCTAGGGAACAAAATAAAGTCCATTTAAATAATAAATTCAACAATTATATTTTTCATGATAAGTATCATAACTTAAGCAATCCAATTAAAATGTTAAAGATTAATATTCAAAGTGAGTCATCCTCCAAGAATCTGAGAGCACTACAACTGACTGCCCCTGATCGTCACACAACACTTGTAAAACACGACCAAGTCACCTTACTGCTCAACTCACCAAGTGTGTGCCTATAGCTGGATAGAGAGGGGGGGGTCTGTAGTTGACGGAGACTCCCGCCCATCCGGCCGACAGCCTCCCTGCTAGGGCCGTCTGCTCTGCTCTGCTGACTGCCGTTCTTCTCTGTCTTGTTAATGCTTAATGCTCTCGAATCGGTAGTTCTCCGAGTATTTATTGGGGAACCTAGTAGCTAACTCCGCCCACAAGTAGATAGCCTCCGGCTTTCTACCAAGCCACTCCTTAAACGTCGGCAAGTTTGAAGGCTACCAGGCTCCAATTAAGAGATTAGTAGAAGTAAGGTGAAATTCACATGATCTGACCTCAGGTCACTTGGGGTCATTAACTCTTTAGAGGTGTGAGATCTCCGGCAGACAACTGGCGCCTTCCCAAATCCCTGTCTCTGACTCATATTCTATATATATTTTAAATATACTAAACCAAACACCTTACAGTGTTACACTCTGTCCTCCGTCAAGGTCATAAAGTACTCTGTCCTCCGTCAAGGTCATAAAGTACTCTGTCCTCAGTCTAGGTCATAAAGTACTCTGTCCTCAGTCAAGGTCATAAAATAACACTTCCCACCTGACTATCTGTGGCGTTTCTCTCACATAATGCGCCATTTCTCTCCCATCATAATAATAATGATGGTAAGAACAAAAACCTTTCTAAGTACTTGCGTAACTGCTTCGTGAATCCGGCCCCTGGTCATGATACGCGGAAAGCACTGCTGGTGTCTAAAAGCCAACGGCCATACCACGTTGAGAACACCGCTTGTGACGTAACACACGTAATATCATCTAACCCAAGCAGTCAAGCGGCCAAGCATGCAACTGTAGCCCGTAAGGCAAACGTAGAACTAGCCAGGACTGCTAACTGGGAAAGGAAATGAGGATCACCACTAACCCAGAAAAGATCCAATTAAGCACTGTCGGCTGTATGGCCTTCTCAATCGAAAACGAGGGGAGATAAGAATCAGGAGTGAACCCATTGCCATCTCAAACTCCAACACAGTGCTCGGATACAACTTCAACAGGCTACTGAACTCCTCTCAGTACGTATCCCAGAAGATAGCGTTGGCCCGGGGTTTCCTGTCAAGGCTCTTCCGTTTCAGGCAAGCCCCATCCCTCATCAAGCTGCACCTGTTCAGAATGATCATAAGGCCTAGCCTAGATTACCCTTACGACCCCGTGAACCTCACCAACAAATCCAACATGCTGAAGATCCAACGGCTACAAAATATAGCACTTCGCTTTGCGGAGGACCTGTCGCTGATGGACAGGGTAAGAACTGACCAAATCCATGAGACGCTCAACATGATGCCAATGAATATCAGGCTCAGCTACCTGGCCAGAAGGAAGCTGAGGCCGCATGAAGAACATGTATGACCCAGACCCCGAAGATCCCTACGAAGCAGTAGACACCACCAGCGACTACGAGATCCATGAACCACCACACAGAACCAGAAGAATCACTCTCCAACAAAAAGTGATCAGACACATCCATGATCAGGCCTTCCCAAGCCCTCAAATACTAAGTGGCCTGCCAGACGACCCAGATGAGTGGCCCATCCCGGACCCGATCTACACGTAATGAAGAATAAAGACAGGAAAAATAAATAAATAAATAAATAAATAAATAAATAAATAAATAAATAAATAAATAAATAAATAAATAAATAAATAAATATATAAATAAATAAATAAATAAATAAATAAATAAATAAATAAATAAATAAATAAATAATAAATAAATAAATAAATAAATAAATAAATAAATAATAAATAAATAAATAAATAAATAAATAAATAAATAAATAAATAAATAAATAAAACTACTAAAAAAAATATAAAACCAAAAACCCTTTGTTGTGGTACCAGAAGTGTAACTACCCTGATGTTGCTAAGATTAATCTCCTTCAGCCAACTCCATCGGCACCAGCTAGGTCACAAACACTAGCCACCCCTCCCCCCCCCCCAGCCAATGTACTGACAACCCAACATAACACATACGCAAACAAACAACACACTCATATGTCAACACATGGTGGACAGACCAACGAACTTTCAAACCTCCTCTCTCTCTACACCCGTATCCTCTTCCTGAATTTCATCTCCCCATCCCCCTACCTCCCCCATCCTTTACAATCCCTTTGGACATCAGAGCGGTGTCTAAAATTAAGAGATACCAATGAATTCGGAGCATTTTGAACACGAAATAAAACACGAAAGTGCATACTATATCCGTCTTTACCTTATTATATCTGATTGATCAATAAAGATAGGTGTTAGGGCATTGGGTGTGAGGTCGACTGACTCAGACAGTAGTGTCACTAATACCTCGACATAAATGAGTTATATGCATCAAAAAACAATAAAACCATTTGTGTTCATGGCTACATTGTAACATTTCGGCAGGCTGGAGTCTGGACTACACTAACAGTGAGGAACTTGCCATTCAAGTAGAGACAGCGTCACTAGAGGAACGACTCCGTGTACCACGCCTAACCAACAGAGAACAGACTCCTGTGTACCACACCTGACACCTGAGGACCGACTCCTGTGTACCACACCTGACCAACAGAGGACAGACTCCTGTGTACCACACCTGACCAACTGAGGACCGACTCCAGTGTACCACACCTGACACCTGAGGACAGACTCCTGTGTACCACACCTGACCAACAGAGGACCGACTCCCGTGTACCACACCTCACCAGCAAAGGACAGACTCCTGTGTACCACACCTGACAAACAGATAATCGGCTCCAGTGTACCACACCTGACCAACAGAGGACCAGCTCCTGTATACCACACCTGACCAATAGAGGACCGACTCCCATGTACCACACATGACCAACAGAGGACCGACTCCTGTATACCACACCTGACCAACAGAGGACCGACTCCCGTGTACCACACCTCACCAGCAAAGAACAGACTCCTGTGTACCACACCTGACCAACAGAGGAGCGTCTTCCGTGTACCACACCTGACCAAAAAGGGAACGATTCCCGTGTACCTCACCTGATCAACAGAGGACCGACTCCCGTGTACCACACCTGACCAACAGAGGACCGACTCCCGTGTACAACACCTGACCAACAGAGGACCGGCACCAGTGTACCACACCTGATCAACCGAGGACCTGCTCCTGTATACCACACCTGACCAACAGAGAACAGACTCCTGTATACCACACCTGACCAACAGAGGACCGACTCCTGTATTCACCACCTGACCAACAGAGGACCGACTCCCGTGTACCACACCTGACCAACAGAGGACACACTCACATGTACCACATCTGACTAACAGAGGACAGACTCCTGTATACCACACCTCACCAACAAAGGACCGACTCCAGTGTACCACACCTGACCAACAGAAAAAAGACTCCAGTGTACCACACCTGACGAACAAAGGACAGACTCCTGTGTACCACACCTGACCAACAGAGAACCGACTCCCGTGTACCACACCTGACCAACAGAGGACCGACTCCCGTGTACCACAGCTGACCAACATAGGGTAGACTCCTGTGTAGCAGACCTGACCAACAAAGGACCGACTCCCGTGTACCACACCTGACAAACAGAGGATCGACTCCCGTGTACCTCACCTAACCAACAGAGGAAAGACTCTAGTGGACCACACCTGACCAACAGAGGACAGACTCCCATGTATCACACCTGACCAACAGAGTGTAGACACCTGTGTACCACACCTGACCAACATAGGACAGACTCCTGAGTACCACACCTGGCCAACAGAGGACCGACTCTCGTGAACAAAACCTGACCAATAGAAGACCGGCTCTCGTGTACAATACCTTACCAACAGAGGACCGACTACCGTGTACCACACCTGACCAACAGAGGACCGGCTCTCGTGTACCACACCTGACCAACAGAGGACCGGCTCCCGTGTACCATACCAGACCAACAGATGACCGCCTCCTGTGTACCACACAAGACTAACAGAGGACCGGTTCTCGTGTACCACACCTGACCAACAGAGGACCGACTCCCGTGTACCACACCTCACCAACAAACGACAGACTCCTGTGTACCACACCTGACCAACAGAGGACCGTCTACCGTGTATCACACCTGACGAACAGGGGACAGACTCCTGTATACCACACCTGACCAACAGAGGACCGACTCCTGTATACCACACCTGACCAACAGAGGACTGACTCCCGTGTACCACACCTGACTAACAGAGGACAGACGCCTGAGTACCCCACCTCACCAACAAAGGACCGACTCTTGTGTACCACACCTGAACAACAGAGGACCGACTCCTGTATACCACACCTGACCAACAGAGGACTGACACCCGTGTACCACACATGACTAACAGAGGACAGACTCCTGAGTACCCCACCTCACCAACAAAGGACCGACTACTGTGTACCACACCTGACAAACTGAGAACCGGTTCCTGTATACCACACCTGACCAACAGAGGACCGACTCCTGTACACCTCCTGACCAACAAAGGACAGACTCCTGTATACCTCACCTGACCAACAGAGGACCGACTCCTGTATACCACACCTGACCAACAGAGGACCGACTCCCGTGTACCACACCTGACCAACAAGGGACAGACTCCTGTGTACCACACCTGACCAACAGAGAAAAAACTCCAGTGTACCACACCTGACCAACAGAGTAAAGACTCCTGTGTACCACACCTGACCAACAGATAACCGGCTCCAGTGTACCACACCTGACCAACAAAGAACTGACTCCAGTGTACCTCACCTGACCAACAGAGGACCGACTCCCGTGTACCACACCTGGCCAACAGAGGACCGACTCTCGTGAACAAAACCTGACCAATAGAAGACCGGCTCTCGTGTACAATACCTTACCAACAGAGGACCGACTACCGTGTACCACACCTGACCAACAGAGGACCGGCTCTCGTGTACCACACCTGACCAACAGAGGACCGGCTCCCGTGTACCATACCAGACCAACAGATGACCGCCTCCTGTGTACCACACAAGACTAACAGAGGACCGGTTCTCGTGTACCACACCTGACCAACAGAGGACCGACTCCCGTGTACCACACCTCACCAACAAACGACAGACTCCTGTGTACCACACCTGACCAACAGAGGACCGTCTACCGTGTATCACACCTGACGAACAGGGGACAGACTCCTGTATACCACACCTGACCAACAGAGGACCGACTCCTGTATACCACACCTGACCAACAGAGGACTGACTCCCGTGTACCACACCTGACTAACAGAGGACAGACTCCTGAGTACCCCACCTCACCAACAAAGGACCGACTCTTGTGTTCCACACCTGAACAACAGAGGACCGACTCCTGTATACCACACCTGACCAACAGAGGACTGACACCCGTGTACCACACATGACTAACAGAGGACAGACTCCTGAGTACCCCACCTCACCAACAAAGGACCGACTACTGTGTACCACACCTGACAAACTGAGAACCGGTTCCTGTATACCACACCTGACCAACAGAGGACCGACTCCTGTACACCTCCTGACCAACAAAGGACAGACTCCTGTATACCTCACCTGACCAACAGAGGACCGACTCCTGTATACCACACCTGACCAACAGAGGACCGACTCCCGTGTACCACACCTGACCAACAAGGGACAGACTCCTGTGTACCACACCTGACCAACAGAGAAAAAACTCCAGTGTACCACACCTGACCAACAGAGTAAAGACTCCTGTGTACCACACCTGACCAACAGATAACCGGCTCCAGTGTACCACACCTGACCAACAAAGAACTGACTCCAGTGTACCTCACCTGACCAACAGAGGACCGACTCCCGTGTACCACACCTGACCAACAGAGGACCGACTCCCGTGTACAACACCTGACCAACAGAGGACCGGCACCAGTGTACCACACCTGATCAACCGAGGACCTGCTCCTGTATACCACACCTGACAAACAGAGAACAGACTTCTGTATACCACACCTGACCAACAGAGGACCGACTCCTGTATACCACACCTGACCAACAGAGGACTGACTCCCGTGTACCACACCTGACCAACAGAGGATACACTCACATGTACCACACCTGACTAACAGAGGACAGACACCTGAGTACCACCACTTCACCAACATAGGACCGACTCTCGTTAGTACTACACCTGACCAACAGAGGACAGACTCCCGTGTACCACACCTGACCAACAGATGAAAGACTCCAGCGTACCACTCCTGACCAAAAGGGACCGACTCCTGTGTACCACACCTGACCAACAGAGGAAAAACTCCAGTGTACCACTGGAGCAGGTGTGGTATACAGGTACCACAGTGTACCAGACTCCTGTGTACCACACCTGACCAACATAGGACCAAACCCCGTGTACCACACCTGTCCAACAAAGGACAGACTCCAGAGTACCACACCTGACTAACAGAGGATAGACTCCTGTGTACCACACCTGACCAACAGAGGACCGACTCCTGTGATCCACACCTGATCAACAGAGAACAGACGCCCGTGTACCACACCTGACCCACAGAGGGTAGACACCTGTGTACCACACCTCACCAACAGAGGACCGACTTCCGTGTACCACACCTGACCAACAGAGGACCGGCTCCCGTGTACCTCACTTGACCAACAGATCAAAGACTTCCGTGTATCACACCTGACCAACAGTGGGTAGACACCTGTGTACCACACCTGACCAACAGAGGAAAGACTCCAGTGTACCATACCTGACCAACAGAGGACCGACTCTCGTGTACCACACCTGACAAACAGAGGAAAGACTCCAGTGTATCACACCTGACCAACAGAGGACCGACTTCCGTGTACCACACCTGACCAACAGAGGGCCGGCTCCCGTGTACCACACTTGACCAACAGATGAAAGACGCCAGTGTACCACTCCTGACCAACAGAGGACAGACTCCTGTGTACCACACCTGACCAACAGAGGACCGGCTCCTGTATAACACACCTGACCAACAGAAGACCGACTCCCGTGAACCACACCTGTCCAACTGAGGACAGACTCCAGTGTTCCACACCTGACTAGCAGAGGGTAGACTCCTGTGTACCACACCTGACCAACAGTGGACCGGCTCCGGTGTACCACACCTAACCAACAGGGGACCGACTCCAGTGTACCACACCTGACCAACAGAGAAAAGACTCCAGTGTACCACACCTGACCAACAGAGGACAGACTCCTGTGTACCACACGTGACCAACAGAGGACCGACTCCCGTGTACCATTCCTGACCAACAGAGGACAGACTCCAGTGTACCACACCTGACCAACAGAGAGTAGACTCCCGTGTACCATACCTGACCAACAGAGGACCGGCTCCCGTGTACCACACCTGACCAACAGAGGACACACTCCAGTGTACCACACCTGACCAACAATGGGTAGACACCTGTGTACCACACCTGACCAACAGAGGAAAGACTCCAGTGTACCACACCTGGCAAACAGAGGACAGACTTGTGTGACCACAACTGGCCAACAGAGGACCGAATCCTGTGTACCACATCTGACCAACAGAAGACCGGCTCCCGTGTACCACAACTGACCAACAGAGGGCCAAATCCTGTGTACCACACCTGATTAACAGAGGAAAGACTCCTGAGTACCACCTGACCAACAGAGGACAGACTCCTGTGTACCACACCTGAGCACCAGAGGACCGACTCCCGTGAACCGCAACTGACCAACAGAGGACCGACTCCTATGTACCACACCTGACCAACAGAAAAAAGACTCCAGTGTACCACACCTGACCAACAGAGGACAGACTCCTAAAAACCACACCTGACCAAGAGTGGACCGAATCCTGTGTACCACACCTGACCAAACGGGACCGACTACTGTGTACCACCCATGACCAACAGAGGAAAGACTCCAGTGTACCACTCCTGACCAACAGAGGACAGACTCCTGTGTACCAAACCTGACCAACAGAGGACCGACTCGTGTATACCACATGACAAACAGAGGACCGACTCCCGTGTGCCACACCTGACCATCTGAGGGTAAACTCATGTTTATCACACCTAACCAACAGTGGACCGACTCCTGTGTACCACACCTGACCAACAGAGGAAAGACTCCAGTGTACCACACCTGACCAACAAAGGACCGACTCCCGAGTACCACACCTGACCAACAGAGGATAGACTCCTGAGTACCAAACCTGACCAACAGAGGACCGACTCCTGTGTATCACACCTGACCAACAGAAGACCGACTCCTGTGTACCACACCTGACCAACAGAGGAATGACTCCAGTGTACCACACACCTGACCAACAGTGGACAGACTCCTGTGTACAACACCTGACCAACAGAGGACCGACTACCGTGTACCACACCTGACCAGCAGAGGACAGACTCCAGTGTTCCACACCTGACTAATAGAGAGGTAGACTCCTGTGTACCACACCTGACCAACAGAGGACCAGTTCCTGTATCCCACATCTGACCAACAGAGGAAGGACTTTCGTGTACCACACCTGACCAACAGAGGAAAGACTCCCATGTACCACACCTGACCAACAAAGGAAAGTCTCCAGTGTACCACACCTGACCAACAGAGGACCGAATCCAGTGAACCACACCTGACAAACAGAGGTCCGACTCCCGTGTACCTCACCTGGCCAACAGAAGACCGACTCCGTGTACCACACCTGACCAACAGAGGACCGGCTCCCATGTACCACACCTGACTAACAGAGGACACACTCCAGTGTACCAATTCTGACCAACAGAGGGTAAACACCTGTGTACCACACCTAACCAACAGAGGACTGACTCCTGTGTACCACACCTGACCAACAGAGGACCGACTCCTGTATACCACACCTGAACGACAAAGGACCGACTCCTTTGTACCACACCTGAGCAACAGAGTAAAGACTCAAATGGACCACACCTGACCAACAAAGGAAAGACTCCAGTGTACCCCACCTGACCAACAGAGGACCGAATCCAGTGTACCACACCTAACAAACAGAGGACCGACTCCCGTGTACCTCACCTGGCCAACAGAAGACCGAATCCGTGTACCACACCTGACCAACAGAGGACCGGCTCCCGTGTACCACACCTGACCAACAGAGGACCGACTCCTGTATACCACACCTGAACGACAGAGGACCGACTCCTTTGTACCACACCTGAGCAACAGAGTAAAGACTCCAATGTACCACACCAGACCAACAGAGGACAGACTTCTGTGACCACACCTGGCCAACAGCGGACCGACTCCTGTGTACCACACCTGACCAACAGATGACCGGCTCCCGTGTACCACACGTGACCAAGAGAGGACCGGATCCCGTGTACCACACGTGACCAACAGAGGACCGAATCCTGTGTACCACACCTGACCAACAGAGGACAGACTTCTGTGACCACACCTGGCCAACAGCGGACAGACTCCTGTGTACCACGCCTGAGCAACAGAGGACCGACTCCCGTGAACCACACCTGGCCATCAGAGGACCGACTTCTTTGTACCACACCTCACCAAGAGAGGACCGGCTAATGTGTACCACACCTAACCAACAGAGGACCGACTCCTGTGTACTACACCTGACCAACAGAGGAAAGACTCCAGTGTACCACACCTGACCAACAGAGGACAGACTCCCGTGTACCACACCTGACCAACAGAGGACAGACTCCTGAGTATCACACCTGACCAACAGAGGACTGTCTCCTGTGTACCACACCTGACCAAAAGGGACCGACTCCTATGTACCACACCTGACCAACATAGGACCGACCCCCGTGTACAACACCTGACCAACAGAGGACAGACTCCAGTGTTCCACACTTGACTAATAGAGGGGTAGACTCCTGTGTACCATACCTGGCCAACAGAGGACCGGTTCCTGTATCCCACACCTGACCAACAGAGGACCGACTCCTGTGTACCACACCTGGCCAACAGAAGACCGACTCATGTGTACCACACATGACCAACAGAGGACAGACACCGGTGTACCACACCTGACCAACAGAGGAAAGACTCCAGTGTACCACACCTGACCAACAAAGGACAGACTCCAGTGTACCACATCTGACCAACAGAGCTTAGACTTCCGTGTACCACACCTGACCAACAGAGGACCGGCTCCTGTATACCACACCTGACCAACAGAGGACCGGCTCCTGTATACCACACCTGACCAACAGAGGACCGACTTCCGTGTACCACACCTGACCAACAGAGGAAAGACTCCCGTGTACCACACCTGACCATCTGAGGGTAAACTCATGTTTATCACACCTGACCAACAGAAGACCGACTCCTGTGTACCACACCTGGCCAACAGAGGAAATACTCCAGTGTACCACACACCTGACCAACAGAGGACAGACTCGTGTGTACAACACCTGACCAACAGAGGATTGACTACCGTGTACCACACCTGACCAACAGAGGATCAGTTCCTGTATCCCACATCTGACCAACAGAGGACCGACCCCCGTGTACCACACCTGACCAACTAAGGACAGACTCCAGTGTTCCACACCTGACTAACAGAGGGTAGACTCCTGTGTACAACACCTGACCAACAAAGGACCGGCTCCTGTATACCACACCTGACCAACATAGGACCGACTCCCGTGTACCACACCTGACCAACAGAGAAAAGACTCCAGTGTACCACACCTGACCAACAGAGGAAAGACTCCAGTGTACAACCTGACCAACAGAAGACCGATCCCGTGAACCCCACCTGACCAACTGAGGACAGACTCCAGTGTTCCACACCTGACTAACAGAGGGTAGACTTCTGTATACCACACCTGACCAACAGTGGACCGGCTCCAGTGTACCACACCTAACCAACAGGGGACCGACTCCAGTGTACCACACCTGACCAACAGAGAAAAGACTCCAGTGTACCACACCTGACCAACAGAGGACCGACTCCCGTGTACCATTCCTGACCAACAGAGGACAGACTCCAGTGTACCACACCTGACCAACAGAGAGTAGACACCTGTGTATCAAACCTGACCAACAGAGGACCGGCTCCCGTGTACCACACCTGACCAACAGAGGACCGGCTCCCGTGTACCACACCTGACCAACAGAGGACACACTCCAGTGTACCACACCTGACCAACAATGGGTAGACACCTGTGTACCACACCTGACCAACAGAGGAAAGACTCCAGTGTACCACACCTGACCAACAGAGGAAAGACTCCAGTGTACCACACCTGGCCAACAGAGGGCAGACTCCCGTGTACCACACCTAACCAACAGAGGGCAGACAGCTGTGTACCACACCTGACCAACAGAGGACCGATTTTGTGTACCACACCTGACCAACAAGGGACCGGCTTCCGTGTACCACACCTGACCAACAGTGGACCGACACCTGTGTACCACACCTGACCAACAGAGGAAAGACACCTGTGTACCACACCTGACCAACAGAGGAAAGACTCCAGTGTACCACACCTGACCAACAAAGGACAGACTCCAGTGTACCACATCTGACCAACAGAGCTTAGACTTCTGTGTACCACACCTGACCAACAGAGGACCGGCTCCTGTATACCACACCTGACCAACAGAGGACCGGCTCCTGTATACCACACCTGACCAACAGAGGACCGACTTCCGTGTACCACACCTGACCAACAGAGGAAAGACTCCCGTGTACCACATCTGACCAACAGAGGAATGACTACAGTGTACCACACCTGACCAACAGAGGACCGACTCCTGTATACCACCTGACAAACAGAGGACCGACTCTCGTGTACCACACCTGACCAACAGAGGAAAGACTCCATTGTACCACACACCTGACCAACAGAGGACAGACTCGTGTGTACAACACCTGACCAACAGAGGACTGACTACCGTGTACCACACCTGACCAACAGAGGACCAGTTCCTGTATCCCAATTCTGACCAACAGAGGACCGACTGCCGTGTACCACACCTGACCAACAGAGGAAAGACTCCCGTGGACCACACCTGACCAACAAATGAAAGACTCCAGTGTACCCCACCTGACCAACAGAGGACCGAATCCAGTGTACCACACCTGACAAACAGAGGACCGACTCCCGTGTACCTCACCTAGCCAACAGAAGACCGACTCCGTGTACCACACCTGACCAACAGAGGACCGGCTCCCGTGTACCTCACCTGACCAACAGAGGACACACTCCAGTGTACCACATCTGACCAACAGAGGGTAAACACCTGTGTACCACACCTATCCAACAGAGGACCGACTCCTCTGTTGGAGTTAGGGGCCTCGTAGCCTGGTGGATAGCGCGCAGGACTTGTAATTCTGTGGCGCGGGTTCGATTCCCGCACGCGGCAGAAACAAATGGGCAAAGTTTCTTTCACCCTGAATGCCCCTGTTACCTAGCAGTAAATAGGTACCTGGGAGTTAGTCAGCTGTCACGGGCTGCTTCCTGGGGGTGGAGGCCTGGTCGAGGACCGGGCCGCGGGGACACTAAAGCCCCGAAATCATCTCAAGATAACCTCAAGAAGATAACCTCCTGTGTACCACACCTGACCAACAGAGGACCGACTCCTGTATACCACACCTGAACGACAGAGGACCAACTCCTTTGTACCACACCTAAACAACAGAGTAAAGACTCCAATGTACCACACCTGACCAACAGAGGACAGACTTCTGTGACCACACCTGGCCAACAGCGGACCGACTCCTGTGTACCACACCTGACCAACAGAAGACCGGCTCCCGTGTACCACACGTGACCAAGAGAGGACCGGATCCCGTGTACCACACGTGACCAACAGAGGACCGAATCCTGTGTATCACACCTGACCAACAGAGGACAGACTTCTGTGACCACACCTGACCAACAGCGGACAGACTCCTGTGTACCACGCCTGAGCAACAGAGGACCGACTGCCGTGAACCACACCTGGCCAACAGAGGACAGACTTCTGTGACCACACCTGACCAACAGCGGACAGACTCCTGTGTACCACGCCTGAGCAACAGAGGACCGACTCCCGTGAACCACACCTGGCCAACAGAGGACCGACTTCTTTGTACCACACCTCACCAAGAGAGGACCGGCTCCTGTGTACCACACTTAACCAACAGAGGACCGACTCCTGTGTACTACACCTGACCAACAGAGGAAAGACTCCAGTGTACCACACCTGACCAACAGAGGACAGACTCCTAAAAACCACACCTGACCAAGAGTGGACCGAATCCTGTGTACCACACCTGACCAAACGGGACCGACTACTGTGTACCACCCATGACCAACAGAGGAAAGACTCCAGTGTACCACTCCTGACCAACAGAGGACAGACTCCTGTGTACCAAACCTGACCAACAGAGGACCGACTCGTGTATACCACATGACAAACAGAGGACCGACTCCCGTGTGCCACACCTGACCATCTGAGGGTAAACTCATGTTTATCACACCTAACCAACAGTGGACCGACTCCTGTGTACCACACCTGACCAACAGAGGAAAGACTCCAGTGTACCACACCTGACCAACAAAGGACCGACTCCCGAGTACCACACCTGACCAACAGAGGATAGACTCCTGAGTACCAAACCTGACCAACAGAGGACCGACTCCTGTGTATCACACCTGACCAACAGAAGACCGACTCCTGTGTACCACACCTGACCAACAGAGGAATGACTCCAGTGTACCACACACCTGACCAACAGTGGACAGACTCCTGTGTACAACACCTGACCAACAGAGGACCGACTACCGTGTACCACACCTGACCAGCAGAGGACAGACTCCAGTGTTCCACACCTGACTAATAGAGAGGTAGACTCCTGTGTACCACACCTGACCAACAGAGGACCAGTTCCTGTATCCCACATCTGACCAACAGAGGAAGGACTTTCGTGTACCACACCTGACCAACAGAGGAAAGACTCCCATGTACCACACCTGACCAACAAAGGAAAGTCTCCAGTGTACCACACCTGACCAACAGAGGACCGAATCCAGTGAACCACACCTGACAAACAGAGGTCCGACTCCCGTGTACCTCACCTGGCCAACAGAAGACCGACTCCGTGTACCACACCTGACCAACAGAGGACCGGCTCCCATGTACCACACCTGACTAACAGAGGACACACTCCAGTGTACCAATTCTGACCAACAGAGGGTAAACACCTGTGTACCACACCTAACCAACAGAGGACTGACTCCTGTGTACCACACCTGACCAACAGAGGACCGACTCCTGTATACCACACCTGAACGACAAAGGACCGACTCCTTTGTACCACACCTGAGCAACAGAGTAAAGACTCAAATGGACCACACCTGACCAACAAAGGAAAGACTCCAGTGTACCCCACCTGACCAACAGAGGACCGAATCCAGTGTACCACACCTAACAAACAGAGGACCGACTCCCGTGTACCTCACCTGGCCAACAGAAGACCGAATCCGTGTACCACACCTGACCAACAGAGGACCGGCTCCCGTGTACCACACCTGACCAACAGAGGACCGACTCCTGTATACCACACCTGAACGACAGAGGACCGACTCCTTTGTACCACACCTGAGCAACAGAGTAAAGACTCCAATGTACCACACCAGACCAACAGAGGACAGACTTCTGTGACCACACCTGGCCAACAGCGGACCGACTCCTGTGTACCACACCTGACCAACAGATGACCGGCTCCCGTGTACCACACGTGACCAAGAGAGGACCGGATCCCGTGTACCACACGTGACCAACAGAGGACCGAATCCTGTGTACCACACCTGACCAACAGAGGACAGACTTCTGTGACCACACCTGGCCAACAGCGGACAGACTCCTGTGTACCACGCCTGAGCAACAGAGGACCGACTCCCGTGAACCACACCTGGCCATCAGAGGACCGACTTCTTTGTACCACACCTCACCAAGAGAGGACCGGCTAATGTGTACCACACCTAACCAACAGAGGACCGACTCCTGTGTACTACACCTGACCAACAGAGGAAAGACTCCAGTGTACCACACCTGACCAACAGAGGACAGACTCCCGTGTACCACACCTGACCAACAGAGGACAGACTCCTGAGTATCACACCTGACCAACAGAGGACTGTCTCCTGTGTACCACACCTGACCAAAAGGGACCGACTCCTATGTACCACACCTGACCAACATAGGACCGACCCCCGTGTACAACACCTGACCAACAGAGGACAGACTCCAGTGTTCCACACTTGACTAATAGAGGGGTAGACTCCTGTGTACCATACCTGGCCAACAGAGGACCGGTTCCTGTATCCCACACCTGACCAACAGAGGACCGACTCCTGTGTACCACACCTGGCCAACAGAAGACCGACTCATGTGTACCACACATGACCAACAGAGGACAGACACCGGTGTACCACACCTGACCAACAGAGGAAAGACTCCAGTGTACCACACCTGACCAACAAAGGACAGACTCCAGTGTACCACATCTGACCAACAGAGCTTAGACTTCCGTGTACCACACCTGACCAACAGAGGACCGGCTCCTGTATACCACACCTGACCAACAGAGGACCGGCTCCTGTATACCACACCTGACCAACAGAGGACCGACTTCCGTGTACCACACCTGACCAACAGAGGAAAGACTCCCGTGTACCACACCTGACCATCTGAGGGTAAACTCATGTTTATCACACCTGACCAACAGAAGACCGACTCCTGTGTACCACACCTGGCCAACAGAGGAAATACTCCAGTGTACCACACACCTGACCAACAGAGGACAGACTCGTGTGTACAACACCTGACCAACAGAGGATTGACTACCGTGTACCACACCTGACCAACAGAGGATCAGTTCCTGTATCCCACATCTGACCAACAGAGGACCGACCCCCGTGTACCACACCTGACCAACTAAGGACAGACTCCAGTGTTCCACACCTGACTAACAGAGGGTAGACTCCTGTGTACAACACCTGACCAACAAAGGACCGGCTCCTGTATACCACACCTGACCAACATAGGACCGACTCCCGTGTACCACACCTGACCAACAGAGAAAAGACTCCAGTGTACCACACCTGACCAACAGAGGAAAGACTCCAGTGTACAACCTGACCAACAGAAGACCGATCCCGTGAACCCCACCTGACCAACTGAGGACAGACTCCAGTGTTCCACACCTGACTAACAGAGGGTAGACTTCTGTATACCACACCTGACCAACAGTGGACCGGCTCCAGTGTACCACACCTAACCAACAGGGGACCGACTCCAGTGTACCACACCTGACCAACAGAGAAAAGACTCCAGTGTACCACACCTGACCAACAGAGGACCGACTCCCGTGTACCATTCCTGACCAACAGAGGACAGACTCCAGTGTACCACACCTGACCAACAGAGAGTAGACACCTGTGTATCAAACCTGACCAACAGAGGACCGGCTCCCGTGTACCACACCTGACCAACAGAGGACCGGCTCCCGTGTACCACACCTGACCAACAGAGGACACACTCCAGTGTACCACACCTGACCAACAATGGGTAGACACCTGTGTACCACACCTGACCAACAGAGGAAAGACTCCAGTGTACCACACCTGACCAACAGAGGAAAGACTCCAGTGTACCACACCTGGCCAACAGAGGGCAGACTCCCGTGTACCACACCTAACCAACAGAGGGCAGACAGCTGTGTACCACACCTGACCAACAGAGGACCGATTTTGTGTACCACACCTGACCAACAAGGGACCGGCTTCCGTGTACCACACCTGACCAACAGTGGACCGACACCTGTGTACCACACCTGACCAACAGAGGAAAGACACCTGTGTACCACACCTGACCAACAGAGGAAAGACTCCAGTGTACCACACCTGACCAACAAAGGACAGACTCCAGTGTACCACATCTGACCAACAGAGCTTAGACTTCTGTGTACCACACCTGACCAACAGAGGACCGGCTCCTGTATACCACACCTGACCAACAGAGGACCGGCTCCTGTATACCACACCTGACCAACAGAGGACCGACTTCCGTGTACCACACCTGACCAACAGAGGAAAGACTCCCGTGTACCACATCTGACCAACAGAGGAATGACTACAGTGTACCACACCTGACCAACAGAGGACCGACTCCTGTATACCACCTGACAAACAGAGGACCGACTCTCGTGTACCACACCTGACCAACAGAGGAAAGACTCCATTGTACCACACACCTGACCAACAGAGGACAGACTCGTGTGTACAACACCTGACCAACAGAGGACTGACTACCGTGTACCACACCTGACCAACAGAGGACCAGTTCCTGTATCCCAATTCTGACCAACAGAGGACCGACTGCCGTGTACCACACCTGACCAACAGAGGAAAGACTCCCGTGGACCACACCTGACCAACAAATGAAAGACTCCAGTGTACCCCACCTGACCAACAGAGGACCGAATCCAGTGTACCACACCTGACAAACAGAGGACCGACTCCCGTGTACCTCACCTAGCCAACAGAAGACCGACTCCGTGTACCACACCTGACCAACAGAGGACCGGCTCCCGTGTACCTCACCTGACCAACAGAGGACACACTCCAGTGTACCACATCTGACCAACAGAGGGTAAACACCTGTGTACCACACCTATCCAACAGAGGACCGACTCCTCTGTTGGAGTTAGGGGCCTCGTAGCCTGGTGGATAGCGCGCAGGACTTGTAATTCTGTGGCGCGGGTTCGATTCCCGCACGCGGCAGAAACAAATGGGCAAAGTTTCTTTCACCCTGAATGCCCCTGTTACCTAGCAGTAAATAGGTACCTGGGAGTTAGTCAGCTGTCACGGGCTGCTTCCTGGGGGTGGAGGCCTGGTCGAGGACCGGGCCGCGGGGACACTAAAGCCCCGAAATCATCTCAAGATAACCTCAAGAAGATAACCTCCTGTGTACCACACCTGACCAACAGAGGACCGACTCCTGTATACCACACCTGAACGACAGAGGACCAACTCCTTTGTACCACACCTAAACAACAGAGTAAAGACTCCAATGTACCACACCTGACCAACAGAGGACAGACTTCTGTGACCACACCTGGCCAACAGCGGACCGACTCCTGTGTACCACACCTGACCAACAGAAGACCGGCTCCCGTGTACCACACGTGACCAAGAGAGGACCGGATCCCGTGTACCACACGTGACCAACAGAGGACCGAATCCTGTGTATCACACCTGACCAACAGAGGACAGACTTCTGTGACCACACCTGACCAACAGCGGACAGACTCCTGTGTACCACGCCTGAGCAACAGAGGACCGACTGCCGTGAACCACACCTGGCCAACAGAGGACAGACTTCTGTGACCACACCTGACCAACAGCGGACAGACTCCTGTGTACCACGCCTGAGCAACAGAGGACCGACTCCCGTGAACCACACCTGGCCAACAGAGGACCGACTTCTTTGTACCACACCTCACCAAGAGAGGACCGGCTCCTGTGTACCACACTTAACCAACAGAGGACCGACTCCTGTGTACTACACCTGACCAACAGAGGAAAGACTCCAGTGTACCACACCTGACCAACAGAGGACAGACTCCCGTGTACCACACCTGACCAACAGAGGACAGACTCCTGAGTATCACACCTGACCAACAGAGGACTGTCTCCTGTGTACCACACCTGACCAAAAGGGACCGACTCCTATGTACCACACCTGACCAACATAGGACCGACCCCCGTGTACAACACCTGACCAACAGAGGACAGACTCCAGTGTTCCACACCTGACTAATAGAGGGGTAGACTCCTGTGTACCATACCTGACCAACAGAGGACCGGTTCCTGTATCCCACACCTGACCAACAGAGGACCGACTCCTGTGTACCACACCTGGCCAACAGAAGACCGACTCCTGTGTACCACACATGACCAACAAAGGACAGACGCCTGTGTACCACACCTGACCAACAGAGGAAAGACTCCAGTGTACCACACCTGACCAACAAAGGACAGACTCCAGTGTACCACATCTGACCAACAGAGCTTAGACTTCTGTGTACCACACCTGACCAACAGAGGACCGGCTCCTGTATACCACACCTGACCAACAGAGGACCGGCTTCCGTGTACCACACCTGACCAACAGAGGAAAGACTCCCGTGTACCACACCTGACCAACAGAGGAAAGACTACAGTGTACCACACCTGACCAACAGAGGACCGACTCCTGTATACCACCTGACCAACAGAGGACCGACTCCTGTGTACCACACCTGACCATCTGAGGGTAAACTCATGTTTATCACACCTGACCAACAGAAGACCGACTCCTGTGTACCACACCTGACCAACAGAGGAAATACTCCAGTGTACCACACACCTGACCAACAGAGGACAGACTCGTGTGTACAACACCTGACCAACAGAGGATTGACTACCGTGTACCACACCTGACCAACAGAGGACCAGTTCCTGTATCCCACATCTGACCAACAGAGGACCGACTTCCGTGTACCACACCTGACCAACAGAGGAAAGACTCCCGTGGACCACACCTGACCAACAAAGGAAAGACTCCAGTGTACCACACCTGACCAACAGAGGACCGACTCCGTGTACCACACCTGACCAATAGAGGACCGGCTCCCGTGTACCACACCTGACCAACAGAGGACACACTCCAGTGTACCACATCTGACCAACAGAGGGTAAACACCTCTGTACCACACCTATCCAACAAAGGGCCGACTCCTGTGTACCACACCTGACCAACAGAGGACCGACTCCTGTATACCACACCTGAACGATAGAGGACCGACTCCTTTGTACCACACCTGAGCAACAGAGTAAAGAATCCAATGTACCACACCTGACCAACAGAGGACAGACTTCTGTGACCACACCTGGCCAACAGCGGACCGACTCCTGTGTACCACACCTGACCAACAGAAGACCGGCTCCCGTGTACCACACGTGACCAAGAGAGGACCGGATCCCGTGTACCACACGTGACCAACAGAGGACCGAATCCTGTGTACCACACCTGACCAACAGAGGACAGACTTCTGTGACCACACCTGGCCAACACCGGACAGACTCCTGTGTACCACACCTGGCCAACAGAGGACCGACTTCTTTGTACCACACCTCACCAAGAGAGGACCGGCTCCTGTGTACCACACCTAACCAACAGAGGACCGACTCCTGTGTACTACACCTGACCAACAGAGGAAAGACTCCAGTGTACCACACCTGACTAACAGAGGACAGACTCCCGTGTACCACACCTGACCAACAGAGGACAGACTCCTGAGTATCACACCTGACCAACAGAGGACTGTCTCCTGTGTACCACACCTGACCAAAAGGGACCGACTCCTATGTACCACACCTGACCAACATAGGACCGACCCCCGTGTACAACACCTGACCAACAGAGGACAGACTCCAGTGTTCCACACCTGACTAATAGAGGGGTAGACTCCTGTGTACCATACCTGACCAACAGAGGACCGGTTCCTGTATCCCACACCTGACCAACAGAGAACCGACTCCTGTGTACCACACCTGGCCAACAGAAGACCGACTCCTGTGTACCACACATGACCAACAGAGGACAGACTCCTGTGTACAACACCTGACCAACAGAGGACCGACTGCCGTGTACCACACCTGACCAACAGTGGACAGACTCCAGTGTACCACACCTGACAACAGAGGGTAGGCACCTGTGTATCATACCTGACCAACAGACGATCAGCTCCCGTGTACCACACCTGAGCATCAGAGGACCGACTACCGAGTACCTCACCTGTCCAACAGAGGACAGACTCCAGTGTACCACACTTGACCAACTGAGGACCGACTCCTGTATATCACACCTTACCAACAGAGGACCGACTCCCGGGTACCACACCCGAACAACAGAGGACCGACTCCCGTGTACCACACGTGGCCAACAGAGGACCTATTCCTGTGTACCACACCTGACCAACAGAGGAAAGACTCCTGAGTACCACCTGACCAACAGAGAACTGACTCCCGTGTACCACACCTGACCAACAGAGGACCGACTCCTGTGTAACACACCTGACCAACAGAGGACATACTCCCGTGTACCACATCTGACCAACGGAGGACAGACTCCTGAGTACCAAACCTGGCCAACAGAGGACCGACCCCTGTGTACCACTCCTGACCAACAGAGGATAGACTCCTGTGTACCACATCTGACCAACAGAGGCCCAACTCCAGTGTACCACACCTGACTAACAGAGGACCGGCTCCCGTGTACCACACCTGACCAACAGAGGACTCACTCCAGTGTACCACACCTGACCAATAGAGGGTAGACACCTGTGTACCACACCTGACGAACAGACGACCGACTCCTGTGTACCACACCTGACCAACAGGGAACCGACTCCTTTGTACCACACCTGAGCAACAGAGGAAAAACTCCAGTGTACCACATCTGACCAACAGAGGAAAGACTCCAGTGTACCACACTTGACCAAAAGAGGACAGACTTCTGTAACCACACCTGGCCAACAGAGGACCGACTCCTGTGTACCACACCTGACCATTAGAGGCCCGGCTCCCGTGTACCACACCTGACCAACAGAGGACCGAATCCTGTGTACCACACCTGAGCAACAGAGGAAAGACTCCAGTGTACCACACCTGAAAAACAAATGTCAGACTTCCGTGTACCACACCTCACCAACAGAGGACAGACTCCTAAGTACCACACCTGACCAACAGAGGACCGACTCCTGTGTACCACACCTGACCAAAAGGGACCGACTCCTGTGTACTATACATGACCAACAGAGGAAAGACTCCAGTGTACCACTTTTGACCAACAGAGGACAGACTCCTGTGTACCACACCTGACTAGCAGTGGGTAGACTCCTGTTTACCACACCTGACCAACAGAGGACCGGCTCCTGTTTACCACATCTGACCAACAGAGGACCGACTCCCGTGTATCACACCTGACCAACAGAGTAAAGACTCAAATGTACCACACCTGACCAACAGAGGACAGTCACCTGTGTACCACACCTGACCAACAGAGGACCGACTCCTGTGTACCACACCTGACCAACAGAGGACCGGTTCCCGTGTACCACACCTGTCCAACAGAGGACAGACTCCCGTATACCACATCTGACCAACAGAGGACAGACTCCTGAGTACCACACCTGACCAACAGAGGACCGGCTCCCGTGTACCACACCTGACCAACAGAGGACCAGCTCCTGTGTACATACCTGACCAACAGAGGACCGACTCCTGTGTACCACACCTGACCAACAGAGGACTGGCTCCCGTGTACCTCACCTGACTAACAGAGGACCGACTTCTGTATACCACACCTGACCAACAGAGGACCGACTCCTGTGTACCACACCTGACCAACAGAGGATCGACTCCTGTATACCACACCTGACCAACAGAGGACCGACTCCCGTGTACCACACCTGACCAACAAATATTTTAAATTTAAATTTTGCGCCGAGGGGCGAGTTTATTGGGCAGTGCCACACATCTTGTGAGAAGACATACCGTCATAGCAGCATGTACAACACTCCCCAATAGGAAGAAAACCCGCTGGGTTGTTCATCCTGTCACTTGTATACCTAGACACAGCTGGGACTTGCCTAACTCTCTCAAGTGAACAGCTCCTCAAATAAGAACATTAAAAGCTATCAACCCTTAAAAGCTTACGTTATCTTGCGGTTGCAAAATGGGGGAATCTTTTAAGAACAACAACAATATTTGACAAATAGTTTTCTCCTAACTCAAACAATGTGGGGTTTATTATTCTAAACATAATTCTGATTTCTCTCAGGTGTTCACATTTACGTAGATAGTGTTCAAGGTTGTGACCATCACTCTCACCACAGATTCTGCAACTTCGCTGATCAATTGTTGTTTCCATTCCATATCTCCATGGATATTTGTATCCAAGACGGATTCTCACTATTACTGTTTCTCTCCCTCGTCCTCCTCCTCTTCGACCATAATGATTGGGATTGCCAGCTGCAACCACGTTGTACCATCGTGCAGATTCACTGGTTTGTGCTTCTATCCACCTTTCCTCAGTTACCTTGTCACGGTGATGTTGCCTGATGATACCTCTAATTTGTAGTAGTCTTGGGTATGAAGTATTCAATATGGTCCCCTTCAACGCCTTCAGCAGCTAGCACATCTGCTCTTTCATTCCCATATATTCCAACATGGGAGGGGATCCACAGAAACTTGATGACTCTTCCCTGATTGGTAAGTACTCTCACAGCTCTCTTAATTTCAGCGACTATTGCAAGATTTTCTGCCCGATTTTTACTTAGGCTTTGCAGTGCTGCTTTTGAATTGGTGTAAATCACTGCACCTTTAGTGTTCCGTTCAAGAAAACTTAACGCCATAACAATCACAGTTAGCTCTGCTTGCGTTGAAGAGGCATAGTCCTCAATACGCGCTTTTTCTTCATTTCTGCGTTGGAAAGTATTATCCTTGATTACCGTGTATGCTGCACCAGCCCTTCCATTGACAGGATTAGATGACCCGTCAGTGTAGATTTGATCTAGTTCATCTCCGGCTTCTTTATAAATTTCCTCGAGATACTTGTACCTCATTTCTTGTGGTAATATGTTGGATTTTTTCATTGCCATTTCGTTGATGATAATCTCGCAAGAGTCATCCTCCCAGGGAGGTAACCTCTCTACAGGCAGGAGCTCACGGGCTTACTCAAGCAGGTGAAGCTCTTCGAGGTAGCAGACTGATCTGTGATGCCATTTTTTGCTTCTCCTGTTTCCCCCTGAAAGTAGCACAGAGCTCAGTTTTTTTCTTAGCAATATCATTGTAATGGGGATCTCTGGCTATCCTAATTGCAAGCTTAGCATTCAGCTCCTTAATTCTGCTTTTAACACTGGGGAGGGACAACTCCTCCCGTAGATTAGACGTTTTGGCAGTTCTTGGAACTCCAAGAATGATTGTCATGGCTTCATTTTGAATGCTTTCTAGCCTTTTCATATCGCTTTGGGAGTAGGTGCACAAAACTGGTGCGGCATAGTCTATGACAGAGCGCACATAGACTGTCTACATCATTTTAAGCACGGCAAGAGAGGGTCTATGTCCATTCCAGTTCATAGCTTTCAGTGCCCTGAGTCGACTTTTGCATGTTCCATGTTCCTACGAGTTGATTGAGCTCCTCTTTCTTTCCCTTGTTAGAGCCGAGAGTGACGCCAAGGTACCGATAGTGGTCAACCCATTCAAGTGTTACACCATTAACATGCAGTTCTTCATTTGCTCTCCGCTTGTGATGGGAGTATGCCTTCGTCTTGTTTGTGGAGAGAGTGAAACCGAGCTCAATACATTTCTTTCCGAGGAGTTCAATTGACTGTTCAATTTTTCCCAAGGTGGGAGCTTGTATTAGGACATCATCTGCATATCCCACTTGTTGTGTTCCTTCCGGAAAATCAATATTTGCAATGGCGTTCATAAGTACATTGAATAGTGTAGTGCTTAAGACTCCACTTTGGGGGGTCCCGAGTTCCATATTCATTGTTCTGGAGACTGCTCCATTGAAGCAAACCATGGCTTTCCTCCCTGAGGTAGTCTTCAATCTATTTCATGAGTCTCCCCTTGACACCCATGCATGCAAGTTCGTCCAGGATCGCAACCCCCTGTGCTTTGTCGAAGGCTCCTTAGATGTCAACAAATACAGAGTACCTAGCCGTGTTATTAGCCAAGTAATTAACTATACAATTTGCTGTGCTCCGTCCTTTAACAAATCCATTGACCCCCTCCCCTAACCTGCCTATTTTGTGCAACAGTCGGTTTAGGATGTTCCTTTCAAGCATCTTGCAAGTTCATGACACGATACTGATAGGTCTGTAATTACCAGGGTCATTGGGCTTCGGTATGGGAACAATTATTGCGTGTTTCCATTGTGTGGGCAACACTCCACTTAAGAATGATTTGTTAAACAGGTGGAGTAGTGGATTCCCAGACACTTCACACAGTGCATTGAGTATGTCGTAGGTGACGCCATCTTTACCAAGTGCTGTACTTTTACCCTTTTTCAGAGCGCCCCTTTCTTCCTGGGCTGTGATTGGTTCCCCATATTCGTCATCACTAGACAGTGCTCTTGTTATCCTAATTCTTCTGTCATCATGTCGCAGGAGCTGTTCCCTGCTGATTTCTGCAAGGAGGGAGGAGGAGGATGCTGCATCACTCCACTTGTGAATTAGTTCCTTAGCCTTACCCTGGGGGTCTTTGTGAGCCGCAGGCCGGGTTCTGCCCCCCTTAGCTATTTGAATTTTGGCCCACACTTGTCTTGCAGATGTTTCCCGTCCAATAGAGCTAGTGTACTCAAGCCATTGTCTTTCCTGCTCTTTAATCTTCTCTTCCCTGGCTACTTGACACACAGTTTTAAACAGCTCTTGGTTACTTTCAGTGGGATGTCTCCGGTACTCTCTACTCATGTCTCTTACATTTGCGTTAAGCATCTTTATGTAATCGTTCTCATACCATTTTATTTTCTTCCTCTGAGGGTTACTTCGCCCAGGCGTACGGCGCGGAACTCTGAGACAGCTCTCAATTTGGTGATTAAGGTCATCAGCAAATGTATCAATGTCTTCTGGGATTTGGTATTCCGTGAACCAGTCACTCATCCTGTTTATGAAGTGCGGCCTCATATCTGGTCCGAGTGATAACCTTTTTCTTTTATTTGTCTCTTTCCTTCTCTTGCTCATGTCGACGGAGGTAATCAGTGCCCAATGGTCACTACATAAACTGTGCACAATGTGTGTACTGGCATCCGTGTCCTGTGCATTCAGCAGGAGAGCATAGTCCAGTCTTCCGCCTATTAGGTGCGTTGGCTGTTCATCACCCAAGACTCTAAGGTTTTCACTCCGCCTGACATGAGTGGCAGTTTCCGTCCATTGACATTGGGCTGATGACAGTTGGCACCAAAGTGTGGGTGTCTGGCATTCAGGTCACCGACCAGCAGGGTAGGTTCTTCAATAACAAATTCAGGCAGTGTGTCAAGGTCAAGTTTACTCTGTGGCACATATAGGTTGATTATATGTAGGGCATTATTGTTTAAGTAAAGGGTTACTCCCAGTGATTCATAGTCATCCCCATGTGCAGGTCATCAATAATCTGTGCGGGAATGTTGTTATTTACAAAAGTGATGAGACCCCGTTTTCTTTCCTCAGCGGGCAGGGAGAACTTGCGATAACCGCTGAATTTTGGGTTGAAGTCATCACCTACCAGCGTCTCCTGTAGCACTATGACGTCAGTTTGGTGTTCACAGACGTACTGTATGATGTCATTAACTCTATTGCGAACGCCATTGCAGTTCAGAGGACCGACTCCCGTGTACCACACCTGACCAACAGAGGAAAGACTCCCGTGTACCACACCTGACCAACAGAGGAAAGACTCCCGTGTACCACACCTGACCAACAGAGGAAAGACTCCCGTGTACTACACCTGACCAACAGAGGAAAGACTCCCGTGTACCACACCTGACCAACAGAGGAAAGACTTCCGTGTACCACACCTGACAAACAGAGGAAAGACTCCCGTGTACCACACCTGACCAACAGAGGAAAGACTCCCGTGTACCACACCTGACCAACAGAGGAAAGACTCCCGTGTACCACACCTGACCAACAGAGGAAAGACTCCCGTGTACCACACCTGACCAACAGAGGAAAGACTCCTGTGTACCACACCTGACCAACAGAGGAAAGACTCCAGTGTACCACACCTGACCAACAGAGGAAAGACTCCCGTGTACCACACCTGACCAATAGAGGAAAGACTCCCGTGTACCACACCTGACCAACAGAGGAAAGACTCCCGTGTACCACACCTGACCAACAGAGGAAAGACTCCCGTGTACCACACCTGACCAACAGAGGAAAGACTCCCGTGTACCACACCTGACCAACAGAGGAAAGACTCCCGTGTACCACACCTGACCAACAGAGGAAAGACTCCCGTGTACCACACCTGACCAACAGAGAAAAGACTCCCGTGTACCACACCTGACCAACAGAGGAAAGACTCCCGTGTACCACAACTGATCAACAGAGGAAAGACTCCCGTGTACCACACCTGACCAATAGAGGAAAGACTCCCGTGTACCACACCTGACCAATAGAGGAAAGACTCCCGTGTACCACACCTGACCAACAGAGGAAAGACTCCCGTGTACCACACCTGACCAACAGAGGAAAGACTCCTGTGTACCACACCTGACCAACAGAGGAAAGACTCCCGTGTACCACACCTGACCAACAGAGGAAAGACTTCCGTGTACCACACCTGACCAACAGAGGAAAGACTCCCGTGTACCACACCTGATCAACAGAGGAAAGACTCCCGTGTACCACACCTGACCAATAGAGGAAAGACTCCCGTGTACCACACCTGACCAACAGAGGAAAGACTCCCGTGTACCACAACTGATCAACAGAGGAAAGACTCCCGTGTACCACACCTGACCAATAGAGGAAAGACTCCCGTGTACCACACCTGACCAATAGAGGAAAGACTCCCGTGTACCACACCTGACCAACAGAGGAAAGACTCCCGTGTACCACACCTGACCAACAGAGGAAAGACTCCTGTGTACCACACCTGACCAACAGAGGAAAGACTCCCGTGTACCACTCCTGACCAATAGAGGAAAGACTCCCGTGTACCACACCTGACCAACAGAGGAAAGACTCCCGTGTACCACACCTGACCAACAGAGGAAAGACTCCCGTGTACCACACCTGACCAACAGAGGAAAGAATCCCGTGTACCACACCTGACCAACAGATGAAAGACTCCCGTGTACCACACCTGACCAACAGAGGAAAGACTCCCGTGTACCACACCTGACCAATAGAGGAAAGACTCCCGTGTACCACACCTGACCAACAGAGGAAAGACTCCCGTGTACCACACCTGACCAACAGAGGAAATACTCCCGTGTACCACACACACTCACCAATGGTACATAACCTATGTCACTAACACTCACCAGCGGTACAGATGTGACGCTTGAGGGTGTAACACTCACCAGAGGTACAGATGTGACGCTTGAGGGTGTAACACTCACCAGAGGTACAGATGTGACACTTGAGGGTGTAACACTCACCAGCGGTACACAGGTGACGCTTGAGGGTGTAACACTCACCAGTGGTACACAGGTGACGCTTGAGGGTGTAACACTCACCAGTGGTACACAGGTGACGCTTGAGGGTGTAACACTCACCAGTGGTACACAGGTGACGCTTGAGGGTGTAACACTCACCAGTGGTACACAGGTGACGCTTGAGGGTGTAACACTCACCAGAGGTACACAGGTGACGCTTGAGGGTGTAACACTCACCAGAGGTACACAGGTGACGCTTGAGGGTGTAACACTCACCAGAGGTACAGAGGTGACGCTTGAGGGTGTAACACTCACCAGTGGAACACAGGTGACGCTTGAGGGTGTAACACTCACCAGTGGTACACAAGTGACGCTTGAGGGTGTAACACTCACCAGAGGTACAGAGGTGACGCTTGAGGGTGTAACACTCACCAGTGGTACACAGGTGACGCTTGAGGGTGTAACACTCACCAGTGGTACACAGGTGACACATGAGGGTGTAACACTCACCAGTGGTACACAGGAACACATGAGGGTGTAACACTCACCAGTGGTACACAGGTGACACTTGAGGATGTAACACTCACCAGTGGTACACAGGGACACAGGGACACAGGTGACACTTGAGGGTGGACTGCTACACACCTTGTGACTGGTGTGAGTGTGGTGGAGTTATGTGTCCCGCTTCCGGTAATCCCCGCTTCCTCCCCATGCTCGTTGGAGGCAATCAATCACTGTAATGATCCAGCTGCTGGGAGCGGCGATCTGGCCCACAGTTGCAATGTTCCAGCTGCTGGGAGCGGCGATCTGGCCCACAGTTGCAGTGTTCCAGCTGCTGGGAGCGGCAATCTGGCCTACAGTTGCAGTGTTCCAGCTGCTGGGAGCGGCAATCTGGCCACAGTTGCAGTGTTCCAGCTGCTGGGAGCGGCAATCTGGCCACAGTTGTATTGTTCCAGCTGCTGGGAGCGGCAATCTGGCCACAGTTGCAGTGTTCCAGCTGCTGGGAGCGGCAATCTGGCCCACAGTTGCAATGTTCCAGCTGCTGGGAGCGGCAATCTGGCCCACAGTTGCAGTGTTCCAGCTGCTGGGAGCGGCAATCTGGCCACAGTTGTAATGTTCCAGCTGCTGGGAGCGGCAATCTGGCCTACAGTTGCAGTGTTCCGGCGGCAATCTGACCTACAGTTGCAGTGTTCCAGCTGCTGGGAGCGGCAATCTGGCCACAGTTGCAGTGTTCCAGCTGCTGGGAGCGGCAATCTGGCCCACAGTTGCAGTGTTCCAGCTGCTGGGAGCGGCAATCTGGCCACAGTTGCAGTGTTCCAGCTGCTGGGAGCGGCAATCTGGCCCACAGTTGCAGTGTTCCAGCTGCTGGGAGCGGCAATCTGGCCCACAGTTGCAATGTTCCAGCTGCTGGGAGCGGCAATCTGGCCACAGTTGTAATGTTCCAGCTGCTGGGAGCGGCAATCTGGCCCACAGTTGCAATGTTTCAGCTGCTGGGAGCGGCAATCTGGCCCACAGTTGCAGTGTTCCAGCTGCTGGGAGCGGCAATCTGGCCACAGTTGTAATGTTCCAGCTGCTGGGAGCGGCAATCTGGCCTACAGTTGCAGTGTTCCAGCTGCTGGGAGCGGCAATCTGGCCTACAGTTGCAGTGTTCCAGCTGCTGGGAGCGGCAATCTGGCCACAGTTGCAGTGTTCCAGCTGCTGGGAGCGGCAATCTGGCCCACAGTTGCAGTGTTCCAGCTGCTGGGAGCGGCAATCTGGCCACAGTTGCAGTGTTCCAGCTGCTGGGAGCGGCAATCTGGCCCACAGTTGCAGTGTTCCAGCTGCTGGGAGCGGCAATCTGGCCCACAGTTGCAATGTTCCAGCTGCTGGGAGCGGCAATCTGGCCACAGTTGTAATGTTCCAGCTGCTGGGAGCGGCAATCTGGCCACAGTTGTAATGTTCCAGCTGCTGGGAGCGGCAATCTGGCCACAGTTGCAGTGTTCCAGCTGCTGGGAGCGGCAATCTGGCCCACAGTTGCAGTGTTCCAGCTGCTGGGAGCGGCAATCTGGTCCCAGCCCGTGCTCTAAATAAAGACCCAAAGACCAATCCATGCACTCGCCAAACCCCCTGTTCATACATGAAAAACAGTTTACACACGTCTCACAACTAATGACGTTCGAACACTTCCGGAACAAGTGCTTCACTAACGACTTTTGTTCGAACTACAGCGCAATAAATGGTTCACCCACGTACTACCAATACAAATAATCCCTAACAGAACCTAAACACCTAACCTAACCAGTGCATATATTCATAAAACGTTATTATATAATAATATTATTTTATATTTGAGAAAAGTTCTGTTTAGAATGAACAGCATGGTAAAATTGATGAATGCGTCTTTGGGGTCTACCGCTGCCAACCCGTCCTCGACTCAAGTCCATTACATTCAGCGGTCAACCCCACAGACGCATTCATAAATTTTAACATGTTGTTCATTCAAAACGGGAATTTTCTCAAGTATAAATTAATATTATTATATATTGGCATATTGTGTATATATAGGAATAGGATAGGTTAGGTTAGGTGTTTAGTATGTTGACCAGACCACACACTAGAAATTGAAGGGACGACGACGTTTCGGTCCGTCCTGGACCATTCTCAAGTCGATTCGACTTGCGAATGGTCCAGGACGGACCGAAACGTCGTCGTCCCTTCAATTTCTAGTGTGTGGTCTGGTCAACATACTTCAGCCACGTTATTGTGACTCATCGCCTGCATTAGGTGTTTAGGTTCTGTTGGCGATTATTTGCATTTGTAGTACGTGGGTGAAGCATTTATAGCGTTGTGATTCGAACAAAATTCGTCGGTGAAGCACTTGTTCCGGATATGTTCGAACGTCACCAGTTGTGAGTCGTGTGTAAACCGCTTTTCATTCATAAACAGGGGGTTTGGCTGGTGCATGGAATCACTTTTGGATCTTTATTTGGAGGACGGGCTGACCACTGCATGGAATGGACTTGGTCTGAGGACGGGTCGGGTCCACAGTTGCAGTGCTCCTCCTCCTCGCTGCTCACACCTCACCTTCACTCCAGCCTTCCCCGTCACTCTCATGCTCCTGTAGTCAGTTCTTCTTCACAACAGGTAAATCATATTACTGAAGCTTGTTTCACTCAGGAGTGTGATGGAGGCCCAGGAACCCTTAGTGTGATGGAGGCCCATGAACCCTTAGTGTGATGGAGGCCCATGAACCCTTAGTGTGATGGAGTCCCATGAACCCTTAGTGTGATGGAGGCCCAGGAACCCTGAGTGTGATGGAGGCCCAGGAACCCTTAGTGTGATGGAGGCCCAGGAACCCTTAGTGTGATGGAGGCCCAGGAACCCTTAGTGTGATGGAGGCCCATGGACCCTTAGTGTGATGGAGGCCCATGAACCCTTAGTGTGTTGGAGGCCCATGAACCCTTAGTGTGATGGAGGCCCATGAACCCTTAGTGTGATGGAGGCCAAGGAACCCTTAGTGTGACGGAGGCCCATGAAGCCTTAGTGTGTTGGAGGCCCAGGAACCCTTAGTGTGACGGAGGCCCATGAACCCTTAGTGTGATGGAGGCCCAGGAACCCTTAGTGTGATGGAGGCCCAGGAACCCTTAGTGTGATGGAGGCCCATGAACCCTTAGTGTGATGGAGACCCCATGAACCCTTAGTGTGATGGAGGCCCAGGAACCCTGAGTGTGATGGAGGCCCATGAACCCTTAGTGTGTTGGCGGCCCAGGAACCCTTAGTGTGATGGAGGCCCAGGAACCCTTAGTGTGATGGAGGCCCATGAACCCTTAGTGTGATGGAGGCCCAGGAACCCTTAGTGTGATGGAGGCCCAGGAACCCTTAGTGTGATGGAGGCCCATGAACCCTTAGTGTGATGGAGGCCCATGAACCCTTAGTGTGATGGAGGCCCAGGAACCCTGAGTGTGATGGAGGCCCATGAACCCTTAGTGTGTTGGAGGCCCAGGAACCCTTAGTGTGATGGAGGCCCAGGAACCCTTAGTGTGATGGAGGCCCATGAACCCTTAGTGTGATGGAGGCCCAGGAACCCTTAGTGTGATGGAGGCCCAGGAACCCTTATTGTGATGGAGGCCCATGAACCCTTAGTGTGATGGAGCCCCATGAACCCTTAGTGTGATGGAGGCCCAGGAACCCTTAGTGTGATGGAGGCCCAGGAACCCTTAGTGTGATGGAGGCCCAGGAACCCTTAGTGTGATGGAGGCCCATGAACCCTTAGTGTGATGGAGGCCCAGGAACCCTTAGTGTGATGGAGGCCCAGGAACCCTTAGTGTGATGGAGGCCCATGAACCCTTAGTGTGATGGAGGCCCAGGAACCCTTAGTGTGATGGAGGCCCAGGAACCCTTAGTGTGATGGAGGCCCATGAACCCTTAGTGTGATGGAGTCCCATGAACCCTTAGTGTGATGGAGGCCCAGGAACCCTTAGTGTGAAGGAGGCCCAGGAACCCTTAGTGTGATGGAGGCCCAGGAACCCTTAGTGTGATGGAGGCCCATGAACCCTTAGTGTGATGGAGGCCCATGAACCCTTAGTGTGATGGAGGCCCAGGAACCCTTAGTGTGACGGAGGCCCATGAACCCTTAGTGTGTTGGAGGCCCAGGAACCCTTAGTGTGACGGAGGCCCATGAACCCTTAGTGTGATGGAGGCCCAGGAACCCTTAGTGTGACGGAGGCCCATGAACCCTTAGTGTGTTGGAGGCCCAGGAACCCTTAGTGTGACGGAGGCCCAGGAACCCTTAGTGTGATGGAGGTCCATGAACCCTTAGTGTGATGGAGGCCCAGGAACCCTTAGTGTGATGGAGGCCCAGGAACCCTTAGTGTGATGGAGGTCCATGAACCCTTAGTGTGATGGAGGCCCAGGAACCCTTAGTGTGATGGAGGCCCAGGAACCCTGAGTATGATGGAGGCCCAGGAACCCTGAGTGTGATGGAGGACCAGCAACCCTGAGTGTGATGGAGGCTCAGGAACCCTTATTGTGATGGAGGCCCAGAAACCCTTAGTGTGATGGAGGCCCATAAACCCTGAGTGCGATGAAGGCTCAGGAACCCTTATTATGATGGAGGCCCAGGAACCCTTAGTGTGATGGAGGCCCAGGAACCCTTAGTGTGAAGGAAGCCCAGGAACCCTTAGTGTGACGGAGGCCCAGGAACCCTTAGTGTGACGGAGGCCCAGGAACCCTGAGTGTGATGGAGGCTCAGGAACCCTTAGTGTGACGGAGGCCCAGGAACCCTTAGAGTGATGGAGGCCAGGAACCCTGAGTGTGATGGAGGCCCAGAAATCCTGTGTGTGATGGAGGCCCACGAACCCTAAGTGCGATGGTGGCCCAGGAACCCTGTGTGTTATGGAGGCCCAGGAACCCTGAGTGTAATGGAGGCCCAGGAGCCCTGAGTGTGATGGTGGCCCAAGAACCCTGAGTGTGATGGTGGCCCAGGAACCCTGTGTGTGATTGAGGCCCAGGAACCCTGAGTGTGATGGACGCCCAAGAACCATGAGTGTGAAGGAGGCCCATTAACCCTGTGTGTGATGGTGGCCCAAGAACCATGAGTGTAATGGTGGCCCAGGAACCCTGCGTATAATGGCGGCCCAGGAACCCTGTGCGTGATGGAGGCCCAGGAACCCTGAGTGTGATGCAGACCCAGGAACCCTGCGTGTGATGGAGTCCCAGGAATCCTGAGTGTGGTGGAGGTCAAGGAACCCTGAGTGTGATGAAGGCCCAAGAACCCTGAGTGTTATGGAGGCCCAGGAACCCTGAGTGTCATGGAGGCTCAAGAACCCTGTGTGTGATGGAGGCCAAGGAACCCTGAGTGTCATGGAGGCTCAAGAACCCTGAATGAGATGGAGGCCCAAGAACCCTGATTGTGA
This sequence comes from Procambarus clarkii, assembly GCF_040958095.1. Lineage (NCBI taxonomy): Eukaryota > Metazoa > Arthropoda > Malacostraca > Decapoda > Cambaridae > Procambarus > Procambarus clarkii. Next base: position 4,135,433 of record NC_091209.1, on the reverse strand, counting down.
TGAAAGACGAGGAACCCTGAGTGTGATGGAGGCTCAGGAACCCTTAGTGTGACGGAGGGCCAGGAACCCTTAGAGTGATGGAGGCCAGGAACCCTGAGTGTGATGGAGGCCCAGAAATCCTGTGTGTGATGGAGGCCCACGAACCCTAAGTGCGATGGTGGCCCAGGAACCCTGTGTGTTATGGAGGCCCAGGAACCCTGAGTGTAATGGAGGCCCAGGAGCCCTGAGTGTGATGGTGGCCCAAGAACCCTGAGTGTGATGGTGGCCCAGGAACCCTGTGTGTGATTGAGGCCCAGGAACCCTGAGTGTGATGGACGCCCAAGAACCATGAGTGTGAAGGAGACCCATTAACCCTGTGTGTGATGGTGGCCCAAGAACCATGAGTGTAATGGTGGCCCAGGAACCCTGTGTATGATGGCGGCCCAGGAACCCTGTGCGTGATGGAGGCCCAGGAACCCTGAGTGTGATGGAGACCCAGGAACCCTGCGTGTGATGGAGTCCCAGGAATCCTGAGTGTGGTGGAGGTCAAGGAACCCTGAGTGTGATGAAGGCCCAAGAACCCTGAGTGTTATGGAGGCCCAGGAACCCTGAGTGTCATGGAGGCTCAAGAACCCTGTGTGTGATGGAGGCCAAGGAACCCTGAGTGTCATGGAGGCTCAAGAACCCTGAATGAGATGGAGGCCCAAGAACCCTGATTGTGATGGAAGACGAGGAACCCTGAGTGTGATGGAGGCCCAGGAGCCCTGAGTGTGATGGTGGCCCAGGAACCCTGAGTGTGATGGTGGCCCAGGAACCCTGTGTGTGATGGAGGCCCAGGAACCCTGAGTGTGATGGAGACCCAGGAACCCTGCGTGTGATGGAGTCCCAGGAATACTGAGTGTGACGGTGGCCTAGGAACCCTGAGTGTGATAGTGGCTCAGGAACCTTGAGTGTGATGGAGGCCCAGGAACTCTGAGTGTGATGGACTCCCATGAAATCTGAGTGTGATGGTGGCCTTGGAATCCTTAGTGTGACAGATGACCAGGAACCCTGAGTGTGATGGAGGCCTAGAAGCAATGAGTGTGGTGGAGGCCTAGGAACCATGAGAGTGATGGAGGCCCAGGAACCCTGCGTGTGGTGGAGGCCCAGGATCCTTCAGTGTGATGGAGGCCCAAGAATCATGACTGTGATGGAGGCAAAGGAACCATAAGTGTGATTGAGGCTCAGAAACTCTGAGAGTGATGGAGGGTCAGGAACCATGAGTGTGATGGAGACCCATGAGCCCTAAGTGTGAAGGCGGCCCAGGAACCCTAAGTGTGATGGAGGCCCAAGAACCCTGAGTTTGATGGTGGCCCAGGAACCCTGAGTGTGATGGTGGCCCAGGAACCCTGAGTGTGATATAGGCCCAAAAACCCTGAGTGTGATAGAGGCCCACGAACCCTGAGTGTGATGGAGGCCCAGGAACCCTGAGTGTGATGGAGGCCTAGGAACACTGAGTGTGATGGAGGCCCAGAAACCCTGTGTGTGATAATGGCCCAGAAACCCTGAGTGTGATGGAATCTCAGGAAGCTTGAGTGTGATGAAGGCCTAGGAACCCTGAGAGTGATGGAGGCCTAGGAACCCTGAGAGTGGTGGCGGCCCAGGAACCCTGAGTGTGATGGAGACCCAGGAACCCTGAGTGTGATGGAAGCCTAGGAACCATGAGTGTGATGGAGGCCCAGGAACCCTAAGTGTGATGGTAGCCCAGGAACCCTGAGTGTGATAGTGGACCAGGAACCCTGAGTGTGATGGAAGCCTAGGAACCATGAGTGTGATGGAGGCCCAGAAACCCTGACTGTGATGGAGGTTCAGGTACCTTGAGAGTGATGGAGGCCCAGGAACCCTGAGTGTGATGGAGTCCCAGGAATCCTCAGTGTGATAGAGGCCCAGGAACCTTGAGTGTGATGGAGACCCAGGAACCTTGAGTGTGATAGAGAGCCAGAAATCCTGAGTGTGATAGAGGCCCAGAAATCCTGAGTGTGATGGAGGCCAAGGAACCCTGAGTGTGATGGAGGCCCAGGATCCTTCAGTGTGATGGAGACCCAAGAATCATGACTGTGATGGAGGCCCAGGAAGCATAAGTGTGATTGAGGCTCAGGAACTCTGAGAGTGATGGAGGCCCAGGAACTATGAGTGTGGTGGAGACCCATGAACCCTGAGTGTGATTGAGGCCCAGGAACCCTAAGTGTAATGGAGGTCCAAGAACCCTGAGTTTGATGAAGGTTCAGGAACTCTGAGGGGTGATGGTGGCCCAGGAACCCTAAGTGTGATGAAGGCTCAGGAACCAGTAAGTGTGATGGTGGCCCCGGAACCCTAAGTGAGATGGAGGCCCAGGAACCCTGAGTTTGATGGTGGCCCAGGAACCCTGAGTGTGATGGTGACCCAGGAACCCTGACTGTAATAGTGGCCCAGGAACCCTGAGTGTGATGTAGGCCCAAAAACCCTAAGTGTGATAGAGGCCCAGGAACCCTGAGTGTGATGGAGGGCCATGAACCCTGAGTGTGATTGAGGCCCAGGAACACTGAGTGTGATGGAGGCCTAGAAACCCTGTGTGTGATAATGGCCCAGGAACCCTGAGTGTGATGGAGGCTCAGGAACCTTGAGTGTGATGGAGGCCTAGGAACCCTGAGAGTGATGGAAAAGCAGAAACCCTGAGTGTGATGGAGGCCTAGAAAAAATGAGTATAATGGAAAACCAGGAACCCTGATTGTGATGGAAGACGAGGAACCCTGAGTGTGATGGAGGCCCGGAATCCTGAGTGATATGGTGGCTCAGGAACCGTGTGTGATCGAGGCCCAGGAAACCTGTGTGTTATGGGGGCCCAGGAACCCTGAGTGTGATGGAGGCCCAGGAACCCTGAGTGTGATGGAGACCCAGGAACCCTGTGTGTGATGGAGGCTCAGGAGTCCTGAGTGTGATGGAGGCCCAGGAACCCTGAGTGTGATGGAGGCCCAGGAACCCTGTGTGTGATGATGGCCCAAGAACCCTGAGTGCGATGGAAGCCCAGAAAACATGAGTGCGATGGAGGCCCAGGAACCCTTTTTGTAATGGAGGCCCAGGAACCCTGAGTGTGATGGAGGCCCAGCAACCCTGAGTGTGATGGAGGCCAGGAACCCTGAGTGTGATGGAGGTCTAGGAACCCTGAGTGTGATGGAAGACCAGGAACCCTGAGTGTGATGGAGGCCTGGAAGAAATGAGTGTGATGGAGGTCTAGGAACCCTGAGTGTGATGGAGGACCAGGAACCCTGAGTGTGATGGAGGCCTGGAAGAAATGAGTGTGATAGAGGCCCCGGAATCCTGAGTGTGATGGAGGCCCCGGAACCCAGAGTGTGATGGAGGCCCAGGAACCCTGTGTGTGATGGTGGCCCAAGAGCCCTGTGTGTGATGGAGGCCCAGGAACCCTGAGTGTGATGGAGGCCCAGGAACCCTGAGTGTGAAGGAGGCCCAGGAACCCTGTGTGTGACGATGGCCCAGGAACCCTAAGTGTGATGGAGGCCCAGGAACCCCTCAGTGTGATTGTGGTCCAGAAACCCTGAGTGTGATAGAAGCCCAGGAACCCTGTGTGTGATGTAGGCCCAGGAACCCTGTGTGTGATTGTGGCCCAGGAACCCTGTCTGTGATGGAGGCCCAGGAACCCTGTGTGTGATGGAGGCCCAGGAACCCTGTGTGTGATGGAAGCCCAGGAACCCTGTGTGTGATGGTGGCCTAGGAGCCCTGTGTGTGATGGTGGCCCAGGAACCCTGAGTGTGATGGTGGCTCAGAAACCCTGAGTGTGATGGAGGCCCAATAACCATGAGTGTGATGGAGGCCCAATAACCCTGTGTGTGATGGAGGCCCAGGAACCCTGAGTGTGATAAAGGCCTAGAAACCCAGAGTGTGATGGAGGCCCAGGAACCCTAAGTGTGATGGAGACCCAGGAACCCTGAGTGTGATGGAGGCCCAGGAACCCTAAGTGATGGAGACCCAGAAATCCTGACTGTGATAGAGGCCCAGGAACCATGAGTGTGATGGAGTCCCAGGATCCTTGAGTGTGATGGAGGCCCAGGAATCATGACTGCGATTGAGGACCAGGAACCCTGTGTGTGATGGAGGCCCAGGAACCCTGTATGTGATGGAAGCCTAGGACCCCTGTGTGTGATGGTGGCCTAGGAACCCTGTGTGTGATGGTGGCCCAGGAACCCTGAGTGTAATGGTGACCCATGAACCCTGAGTGTGATGGAGGCTCAGGAACCCTGTGTGTGATTGTGGCCCAGGAACCCTGTGTGTGATGGAGGCGAAGGAACCCTGAGTGTGATGGAGGCCCAGGAACCATGAGTGTAATGGAGACATAGGAGCCCTAAGTGTGATGGCTGCCCAGGAACCCTAAGTGTGATGGAGGCCCATGAACCCTGAGTGTAATGAACGTTCATGAACCCTAAGTGTGATTAAGGCTCAGGAACCAGTAGGTATGATGGAGGCCCAGAAACCCTGAGTATGATGGTGGCGCAGGAACCCTGAGTGTGATGGAGGCCTAGGAACCCTGAGTGTGATGGAGGCCCAGGAACCCTGAGTGTGGTGGAGGCCCAGGAACCCTTAGTGTGATGGAGGCCAAGGAACCCTGTGTGTGATGGAGGCCCAGAAACCTTAGTAGGATGAAGGCCCAGAAACCCTGAGTGTTGTGGAGGTCCAGGAACCCTTAGTGTGATGGAGGCCAAGGAACCCTGAGTGTGATGGAGGCCTAGGAACCATGAGTGTGATGGAGGCCCCGGAATCCTGAGTGTGATGGAGGCTCAGGAACCCTGAGTGTGATAGAGGCCCAGGAACCATGTGTGTGATGGTGGCCAAGGAACCCTGAGTGTGATAGAGGCCCAGGAACCCTGTGTGTAATGGAGGCCCAGAAACCCTGTGTGTGATGGTGGCCCAGGAACCCTCAGTGTGATTGAGGCCAAGGAACCCTGAGTCTGATAGAGGCTCAGGAACCTTGAGTGTGATGGAGGCCTAGGAACCCTGAGTGTGATGGAGGCCTAGAAACAATGAGTGTGATGGAAAACCAGGAACCCTGAGTGTGATAGGGGCTCAGGAACTCTGAGAGTGATGGAGACCCAGGAACTATAAGTGTGATAGAGACCCTGGAGCCCTAAGTGTGATAGCGGCCCCGGAACCCTAAGTGTCATGGAGGCCCAGGAACCTAGAGTGTTACGGTGGCCCAGGAACCCTGAGTGTGATGTTAGCCCAGGAACCCTAAGTGTGATGGAAGCCCAGGAACCCTGAGTGTGATGGAGGCCCAGGAACGCTGAGTGTGATAGAGTCCCAGGAACCCTGTGTGTGATGGAGGCCTAGGAACCCTGAGTGTGTTGAAGGCCCAGGAACCCTGAGTGTGTGTTGAAGGCCCAGGAACCCTGAGTGTGATGGAGGCTCAGGAACCCTGTGTGTTATGATGGCGAGGAACCATGAGTGTGATGGAGGACCAGGAACCCTGAGTGTGATGGAGACCTAGGAACCATGAGTGTGATGGAGGCACAGGACCCTGAGTGTGATGGAAGCCTAGGAACCCTGTGTGTGATGATGGCCCAGGAACCCTTAGTGTGATGGAGGCCCAGGAACCCTGAGTGTGATTGTGGCCCAGGAACCCTGAGTGTGATGGAGGGCCAGGAACCCTGAGTGTGATGCAGACCCACGAACCCTGTGTGTGATGGTGGCCCAGGAACCCTGTGTGTGATGGTGGCCCAGGAACCCTGTGTGTGATGGAGGCCCAGGAACCCTGTGTGTGATGGAGGCCCAGGAACCCTGTGTGTGATAGAGGCCCAGGAACCATGAGTGTGATGGAGGCCCAGGAACCCTGTGTGTGATGGAGGCCCAGGAACCCAGAGGATGATGGAGGCCCAGGAACCCTGAGTGTGATTAAGGCCTAGAAACCCTGAGTGTGATGGAGGACTATGATATCTGAGTATGATGGAGGACTATCATATCTGAGTATGATGGAGGACTATGATATCTGAGTATGATGGAGGCCCAGAATCCCTAAGTGTGGTGCAGGCCCAGGAACCCTTATTGTGATGGAGGCCCAGGAACCCTGAGTGTGGTGGAGGCCCAGAAACCGTTAATAGGATGAAGGCCCAGGAACCCTGAGTGCTGTGGAGGCCCAGGAACCCCTTAGTATGATTGAGGCCAAGGAACCTTGAGTGTGATGAAGGCCCAGGAACCATGAGTGTGATGGAGGCCCCGGTATCCTGAGTGTGATGGAAGCTCAGGAACCCTGAGTGAGATAGAGGCCCAGGAACCCTGTGTGTGATGGTGGCCCAGGAACCCTGAGTGTGATTGAGGCCAAGGAACCATGTGTGTGATGGTGGCCAAGGAACCCTGAATGTGATAGAGGCCCAGGAACCCTGTGTGTGATGGAGGCCCAGGAACCCTAAGTGTGATTGAGGCCCAGGGACACTGTGTGTGATGGTGGACTATGATATCTGAGTATGATGGAGGACTATGATATCTGAGAATGATGGAGGCCCAGAAACCCTGAGTGTGGTGAAAGCCAAGGAACCCTTAGTGTGATGGAGGCCCAGGAACCCTGAGTGTGCTGAAGGCCCAGAAACCCTGTGTGTGATGGAGGCCCAGGAACCCTGAGTGTGCCGAAGGCCCAGAAACCCTGTGTGTGATGGAGGCCCAGGAACCCTAAGTGTGATGGAGGCCCAGAAATCCTGACTGTGATAGAGACCCAGAAACCCTGAGTGTGATGGTGACCCAGGAACCCTGAGTGCGATGGAGGCTCAGGAACCCCGAGTGTGATGGAGGCCCAAGAACCCTGTGTGTGATGATGGCCCAGGAACCCTGAGTGTGATGGAGGACCAGGAACCCTGAGTGTGATTGTGGCCCAGGAACCCTGAGTGTGATAGAGGCTCAGGAACCCTGTGTGTGATGGAGACCCAGGAACCCTGTGTGTGATGGTGGCCCAGGAACACTGTGTGCAATCGTGGCCCAGGAACCCTGTGTTTGACGTAGGCCCAGGAACCCTGTGTGTGATGGAGGCCCAGGAACCCTGTGTGTGATGGAGGCCCAATAACCCTATGTGTGATGGAGGCCCAGGAACCCTGAGTGTGGTGTAGGCCCAGGAACCCTTAGTGTGATGGAGGCCCAGGAACCCTTAGGGAGATGGAGGCCCAGGAACCCTGAGTGTGATGGAGGCCCAGGAACGCTGAGTGTGATGGAGGCCCAGGAACCCTGAGTGTGTTGATGGCTCAGGAACCCTGAGAGTGATGGAGGCCCAGGAACCCTGTGTGTGATGGAGGCCCAGGAACCCTGAGTGTGATGGAGACCTAGGAATCCTGAGTGTGATGGAGGCCCAGGAGTAGTAGGGATGACAACGCACAGATGATAGTTTGTTTCTGGGAAATATCGTGTTTGTGTCTTCAGGTGTTCCAGGTGAATTTGGCCAGTCACAGATTTGGAGTTAAGGAATTCTTATGAGGAAAATAATTTCTGAGATTTTAAAAGTTTGTTAACCGTTCTTATGGGGGGGGGAAATTCAAAATTTTTCTGAGTTCAGTTTTAAGAAAATATTTCAGAGTTTCAAATAATCATAGAAGTTTATTTTATATGTTTATGACCGAATTTTTCGAAGACCATTTTCAGAGAATATTGTCTTAGACGTTTTTGTTAAGGAAAACAGGCATCTTAGTCATTACTTTAAGTTTTATAACCATTTACAGCTGTTTCACCTGCAAAGACCAAAATTCTTCAGAGTCTTGTTGTTGACCTAAATTATTTAGAGTCTGCCTTGTGAGCAAATTTCGTCAGAGTCCATTTTCAGATCAATTTTCATTAGAGTCAAGTTTTATACCGAAAATTCATCAGAGTTCACTTTGTGCCCAAAATATTCAGAGTCCAGTTTATGCCTGAAATAATCAGTCAAGTTTTACCTGGAAAATTAGTCCAATTATCAACAGAAATTCATCAGAGTCCAGTTTGCTAGCAAAATTAGTCAGAGTCCTGCAATCTGTGAAAATTTGACAGAGTTCATTTTATACCCAAAAATAATCAGAGTCCAATTAACGACAGAAATTCGTCAGTCCTGTAATCTGTGAAAATTTGAGAGTCCACTTTGTTAGCAAAATTCATCAGAGTCCAGTTTTCTAGCAAAATTTTCATCAGAGTCCAGTTTATACCAAAAATTTGCCAGAGTCCACTTTGTGCCAAAATATTCTGAGTCCAGTTCACCATCGAAATTAATCAGAGTCCAATTAAAGACCCAAATTTGACAGAGACCACATTTTCGCTACTAGCAGTCCAATCCCCCTGAAATTTTAAACAGTCATATTTCAGACACAGTAAATAAGATCAAGTCAGTTACTGAGCACCAGCTCTCGTCCCCCACCCTACTTCCCCCGCAAGTCTTTGTTAATATCCTATCAATTCCCCTAAAATTTTTACCCTTTGTATTTCAGACGCAGTAAATAAGACCAACGTAGTTACCGAACTCTAGCTCATGTCCTCAGCCTTAGCTCTCTCTCCTATCTTCGTTAATAACCCATCAATTTCCCTGAAATTTTGACCATAGTTGTTTCAAACATAGTAAATAGGATCCAAACAATTATCAAACTCCAGCTCTTGTCCCCCAGCTTAGTTCATTTGTACAAGATCGTTAGTAACAGACCAATTTTCCCGAAATTTAAAGCAGACATACTTCAAAGTTAGTAAATAAGATCAAGTCAGTTACTGAGCTCCAGCTCTCATACCCCCACCCTACTTCCCCCTCAAGTCTTTGTTAATATCATATCAATTCCCCAGAAATTTTTACCCTCTGTATTTCAGACACCGTAAATAAGATCAAAAACAGTTAACGAGCTCCAGCTCTCGTCCCCACCTTAGTTCTCTCTCGTATCTTTGTAAATAACCCATCAATTCCCCTGAAATTTTTACCCTCTGTATTTCAGACATAGTAATTATGATATAAACAATTATAAAACTCTAGCTCTTGTCCTCTGTCCAAGTTCACTCCTGTAAATTCATTACTATCAGTCCAAATCCCCCTGAGATTTAAACACCCAACTACATTTTCAGACATAGTAAATAAAAGCCAGTTCAGTTACCGAGTTTCAACTATTGTTTCCCGCTTATCTCATTTTTGTACAAGTTCTTTATTTTCCAACTAAATCACCTGAGATTTAAGATCACCTTATTTCTAACCTAGTATAATTAATCAGGGCATTAGCCAAGCTCCATTTCCTCAGCCTTAGATCATCAGACATAAATATATTCGATCAAGTCCATCTCCAGCCTAACTCTTTATCCAAGTAGTCACATAACCCCAACCTGTGTAATTATCTTTCATCCCCTCCCACATTCCTCTGTCTCATCCAAGTCTCATAAATTTAAATGTATTTGTTTGCCTTGTTCGGGTAGAATGTAGACTCAGTAGTCGCTTCTGTATATATTTATTGACTGAGATAGCAAGGTAAATATCTGCCTAGCCGAGGTCCTTCTACTCTGAGTCTGTGAGGATAACTGCGGCTGCTGGGAGCATGCTTGATGCTCCTCTGTCTGGCATGACGTCAGAGGCCTACTCGCCTGTGATTGGTTACATTTCAACTGACAGAATTTGAGTATAACACCGCTCGGACACGCTACCAAGTCGACGTCCCTTGTCGACAAGCTCTGGCTAGCTATATAGTTACAATGATACTGAAAGGACCTCGGTGGCATTCAATAATGGCTTACATGTGAAATTTGCATAATAAAACATTGAAAGAAGATCAGGTGTGCGTAATACTAACAACTCGGCATATATGCACCAAAAAAAAATTCATCATAATAGGTGAAAATCATGGTAACAATTCTTTGATTAAACCAGAGTATTAAGAACATGTGTATGTCTACTGATCAGATATGAACAATACAACTCAAGGTATTGCCTAAACAAAATTATTAACATGTGTCAATGGCATGTGCTTGAAAACCATACAAAATTAAACAATTATTACATTAATGGAACAAAGTTCTGACCTAACAACCACAATTGAATTTCAAGATAGATAATGATTTTTTTTTTTTTTTTTTTTCTCTTTTTTTCTGAAATAATACAATATATTTACAAGACCAATGTACAATATATATAATGTGCAATATATTTACAAGCATATACAAGACCTGGATCAAGAAGACTAACATCTGCGTGATAGCAGTCAGGATTCACTGGCCACAATGTGGTTGCTAGAACAATAATAACTCTTATGACAAGCACTGTAAAAATACAAATGGTAGTAGACTTAACAATGGCATCTAATTCATAACAAAATAAAGTTGAGAAAAACTATACATTATATATAATGGTAATAATAAGACACATGTGGTAGAAATACTGCAAATGACGTTTTTTTTTTTTTTCAAAACAAACAGAATAACTGCAGAGTGCATTCAATTATAAATTCTGCGGATATCTACACCTAGCTCATCCAGAGCACTATACAACTCTAGCTCTGACTGAAGGTTCGGAACAGATGAAACTTCATGTGACAAACTATCATCTTGAGAGATATCCTCGTTAACATCTAGCCAATGGACATGTGGTGAGTGCACGGTTGAAACGAGAGGTCTAGATCTAAGATTATAATTGCTAGTATGGGGTTGCTGAACATCAAGTGGTCTGTCAACCACAGAAGGTGGTGTCCGAGTAGGAGTATCTGGCTGGGTAAGTTCATTGTCATCTTCCTCATCAGCCTCGTCAACAGTCATTTTAGCTAACTTCATGTGGTCTAAATGTTCATTTATATACTCTCCTGTTAACAAGTTCTTAAGTCTGTATTTGTTACCTTTAATAAGCTCGATTACCTTATATGGACCCAAAAATTTCTTAGTTAACTTGTACATAGGACCAGACCTGTGTTGGTTAAGTATCATTACTACAGATCCAATAGTTATTTTACTGGGTTTAGCTCGTGCATTCCTTGCTAGAGTGAACTCGGCTGTTGCTTTGGACAGTTGTTCTCGTATTTTCTTGAATACTAGTTGCATTTGTCTACGCTTCACTTGAACAAAATCATCTACGTTATATAAGGGAGTAGGAGGTACGTTAATCAATTCATTAGGGAGGATCTTATCTGTACCATAAAGAATAGCGTGAGGTGTGTCACCTGTAGAAACATTAATTGAAGAATTTATAGCACACTGAATTAAGGGTATAAAATCATCCCAATTGTTGTTATCAAAATTCAACGTGACTCTCAAGGCATCTAACACTTTCCTGTTAGTACGTTCAGCTAGTCCATTACTTGCCGGATGATAAGGCATGATGCTACATTTTTTGATGTTATATAAATCACACAAGCTAGTTAGAATACTATTACTGAATTCTGGACCATTATCTGAAAGGATTACTTTAGGCATACTATATCTACAAATTATTTGGTCATGGAATGCGCTGGCTATGGTTTCTGCTGTTTTGTTCGGGATAGGAACTAGTTCGCAAAACCGTGAAAAATTATCGACCATTACAAGCAAATGTTTGTTCCCTTTCTCTGTTTCCGCAAAATTTGTCAATAAATCCATCGATATTCGTTCCCAAGGAGCTTTAGTTGCTGGGTACACCTGAATTGGATTAGGTCCTGAAACATGTCCCTTGTGCTGTAAACAAGTTAAACATCTGTCAACATAATGAGCAATCTCCTTAGCCATTTTTGGCCAAAAATATTTCAATCGACCTTGTTGGAGTGTACGATCCTTTCCTGGATGTGCACTTGCAGGAGCATCATGGATAATTTTTAACACAGTTGGTACCAAGACAGCTGGAACAACTAACTGACAACATTTCCTCGAGGCTGTCCCTAGCTTTACTACTCTACACAGTAAATTGTCCAACATAACTAATTCTTTCAATGGTACTGGCGGTTTATGAATCGGGCGAGTGTCTTGCTTAGTCAAAAATTTAATGACGGGTGCCCATATGGGGTCTTGTCTTTGTTCCGTTTCTACTACTGTAGCATCTAATGCTGGGTAATTTAACTGAATCGCAGCTACGTGTCGAGAAAACGCATCGGCTACAACATTTTGCTTTCCTGGAATATATCCAAATGTGGGATTGAATTCTTGAATTGTGAGCAAATATCTAGCAAACTTTCCAACTGGATTCTTATTTTTGAACAAGGGAATTAATGGTTGGTGATCTGTAAGAACATGAACTGGGTAATTATAAATTGTATCCTTGAAATGTTTAAGTGCCCAAACAACTGCCAAGGCTTCTCGTTCTGTTGCACTATAATTTTTCTCTTCTTTAGATAAAGTACGGCTAGCATAAGCTATTGCGTGATCTCTGTGACCTTCTGTTTGAAGTAATGCAGCACCTAAACCTATGTCACTAGCATCTGTAACCAACGTAAAAGGTTTAGAAAAATCTGGGTACCTAAGGACAGGTGACGAAATCAAGGCTGCTTTGAGTCTTTTGAATCACTGATCCTGGGCCTCTCCCCAAACAAAGGGTTCATCTTTTCTTTGCAACTTGTAAAGCGGAGCGGCTATAATAGAGAATCCAGCAATAAATGAACGATAAAATCCTACAAGACCTGTGAACTGTCTTACGGCTTCTGCGGTACGAGGTGTTGGAAAATCACGGGCAGCAATAATTTTTGATTCATTCAATGTAATACCTGAAGGTGTAACTGTATGACCTAGGAAATTAATCTTTTGCTTTAAAAATGAACATTTTGCAAGCTTTATTTTTAAATTAGCTTCAGTGAGCTTTGCAAGTACTTTTTCAAGGTTCTGGAAATGAGTCTGAACATCTTGCGACATGATTATGAGATCATCAAGGTAAACTAGAAGCGTACTTCCTATCAGTCTACGAAATAGATTTGTCATGAGCCGTGAAAAGGTTATTGGACTACTACGCAAACCAAACGGCATTCTTTTGAAATGAAAATGACCATTGGGAGTACTAAAGGCTGTCAATTGTTTACTTTCCTCATCAAGGGGGATTTGCCAGAATCCCTGCAACAAATCTAACGTTGAGAATACTTTGTTTTGACCAATACTTTGCAACAAATCATTTAGAACTGGAAGTGGGAAACGATCAGGTATTGTTACTCTGTTAAGCTTGCAATAATCGATTACAGGTCTCCAAGTCCCATCTCGCTTTGGTACAAGAATCAATGGAGCGTTCCATGGCGAATTACTTGATTCAATTACATCACTCTGTAACATTTCCTCTACAAGTCTATCTGCTTCTGCTCTCTGAGAATGGGGAAGACGGTAAGCTGGTACATAAATAGGCGTAGTTCCTTGTTCAAGGGGAATTTTATGTGTAATGAGAGGAGTGAGACCTAATTTTTCTCCTGGTAGAGCAACAACAGCTCTATTCTTGTTCAAAATTTTCAAAAGCTGAGCCACAGAGTCAGGAAAATCAGTAGGACTGAGGTGTTGCGCTTGCACCTCTGGCTGAGATCCCTGTTCTCCTGGTGTGAGTGTACAAACAGTATGATCCATGGAGACATCATCCACAACTCGCACCGGTAACGAGTAATGGGCAAAATCTACAACATGGGTACCAGACTGGAGATGGATATCGGCATTACTTGTGTTTGCGATAAAAAGTGTGACAGTACCATCCTGCACTGTGTGCCAGGAGGGTTCAACAAATGTACCATTCACTTTACATGTTTCACTTTCCGTAATCACATCCGACAACTCAGGCACTCCCTGAACCTTAACTCTTACTCTGGTGAGAGAATGAGGGTGTAGCACAGTGTCAGTAGCCGTGGAACCACTGACTTCAGAGATGGAAGCTGCCAGGCGAGCGAGACAACGAGAATCCGTTAGGGCGTCCCCTTCCAGAAAGTCCCGATACTCATTCTCCTTAACAACTGCACAACTACTATGCTTCAATCGAGTGCCTGTTTTCTCGGGTATGCTACCACGACAATGATCTGACAAACCTATGCTAGCAAGGCGGGTGTCAACAAAATTAACGTAATCTGATTGAAGGTTGAACTCGTGGCCCTGTCGATACATGCTACACAAGGGTATGACATGGTCTTTGATACTTATGTTCCAACGATGGGGAAACAATGCAATATTTTCATCAATCATGGTGTACAGACCTAAGAGAATGTCTCCAGGAAAATTAATAATGTCAACAACTAAACATGTTATAGACAATGTGACATCATTGAACTTGAGTGGGAGGTCAATTTCACCCTGAACTTTTACTTTATTTCCTGAAATACCACTTAGAAAAGGTATGTGTGACTGTTTTAAAATAGTAGGGTGCTTACTCTCAATGTCTCTAAGAGCCGAGGGCTTGACAATATTAATTTTTGCACCTGAGTCAAGAAAAACTTTTAAAACTCTACCATGTACAATGGCTGAGACAAGGGGACCATCACTTGAGACTGGACAAGTTACTACTTTTGACTTATGTTGTCTGGGATATCTGCGTCTTGTTTGTGTCAAATTTACTGTGGATCCGTCAACATCTACAACTGGTCTAGAGTCAGTGTCCTCCTCTGTCAAGTGTCCAAATCTATTTTGGGTAGCTACTGAATACACAGGGAGGGCACTAGGATTGGCTAGCTTGAATTGGTTAGCGGATGGCCTTGGGGGTTTCCCGACGACATGGAGTGAACATTCTGAGCTCCAGCATTCTGTGACTGAGCATTATAATTTGAAGTTGCATTATAGCTGGGCTGGGAGTTGTAATTACGAGAGTTCTGATAATGTCTTGGACGCTGTGAGCCTCGCCAAGACTGACCATGGGAGTTACGAGGTGGAGATGTCCTTTGCCTAGCTCTACAATCCGTAGTGTGGTGACCAACTTGTTTATGGTACGTGCAATATGGAAGCCTAGAATGATTAGATTGATGAGGGGGCCGAGAGAATTGTCTAGGAGGTGATGATCTAGGGGCGGACCAACAGTCCCTTGCAAGGTGGTTACTCTTACCACAATGCCAACATGAGGGAGTGGATGGTTGTGGACTATGGCGTTTCGGCATTTTATGAGGCGGCGAATTTGACTGGGGGCTACGAGCATGGGTACGCTTCTGCGACCAAGAGTTTTGAGAATTTGTGGGAGGATGCTGAGAGCTTGTGACTACATTTACAGCATCAGAGGGTGGCAACAGTTGAGCACTTCGGGGAGCTAGTTTATCTGCGGCATTGTTAATAGCCTCAAATACTTCACCAATTTCATGTTTAACACCAAAATTTTGTTGCTCAACGATTGGTTTTGTATGCTCGGGGGCAAAATGCATTAAAGTACCAAATGCTATCATTTTGGCCATAGCCTCAGGGGACAGATTATTGTCTTTATCTAACCAAGTTGAATTATTCATAGCAGAAACTAAGGCATACAGATACTGATCGAGACGGCTAGTAAACGCATTAAACGATTCACCAGGCTGCATGGTGGCATTGGCAATTTTCTTGACTAACCTATATGGGTCAAGGTCTCCTTTATTAACAAAGCGACGGCGAAAGAAATCCTTAAATTCAGGCCAAGACTGGAGGCTAACAATGGCTTTCTCATCAACAACAAAACGTGCATCACCTTTGGTTGTGTCCACAGCTGACCGTGCAATTGCTAAGTATTCGGCATCAGTAGGCTTAGAAAAACGTGCAACAGTTTTCGCTTCAACCTTACTAAACCATGACTCTAATAAGCGGGATTCACCGGCAAAAAGAGGAATAGCCATTTCCTGAGCTGATCTCTGGCCATTGGGACGAGCAACTGTTCCCATTGATTCTGAAGGGGTTTCAACAGTGGTAGGCATTGTCACAGCCGTGGAAGTAATATTTGAACGCAGATTATAATTAAGTGCACCTGGCATCAGAAATAGTATACACAAAAATAAACACAAAAAAATATCAACTTGGCTAAAGTAAAAACGGCAGAAATAAAATTATTAAATTGGGCTAGGCAAGAAAATAATTAAGAACAAGCAATTGTAAACTAAATTTAGCAATCTTTCATTAAAAAATGACTGGAATTAGGTGTATGTAAATTAATTAAACCAGACTAAGCACAGCAATTGAGAATATAAAAACTGGAAGTGCAATTGCAAAATTTCATTAAAAAGATTCAACACAACAAGTGGCAATGCAAGAAATATGTATGTAGCACATAAACTGGACACAGGAATGTATATAACTATGGTAAAAAAAAATTATAATATGCAATGTTAAAGGAATAAATTTCAATTTTAGGCCTGGAGGAATTAAAAAAAAATTATATTGCACAAATCCTTAAATGCTACTAAAACAAGGATTCCTTACTTCACTGGAATTTGAATTTACCAATAACACTCTAGGAGAACAATTAAAATTCAATGAAATTACTGTAAGAAGCAGGAATGTTGAAATCACACAAGGAAATTGTGGGGAGTTGAGTACTGAGGCGGCTCCAATATTTAACAAGTCACTGAATGGGTAAATCACAGGATATTCTGGATATATTTACGTTAAACCTCATTAAAACATAGCACACGCTATCTTAGCTCACAATTACTTAACTCAGGGCTGTACGATTTGCAGTATAACAGCGGCCAACACAAAAAGTTGGCTGCAAGGCTCATTATTATCTTTGCAGAATGAAGTTGTAGACTTACACAAGAACAATCAAGATCTATCTACCAAAGTCGTCAACCTCGAACAAGAATTAAGCGTTCTCAAGAACACAGTTACAAACTTTAATCCAGATGCAACCACTAAAAAACAGGAAGAAATATTGCAACAGTTTGAGAACCATCTGAACAACCTACAACAACAACACACTGTTACCCAAGACGAGACAGACCAACATAAACTACTTGAGTCTGTAATTATCTCTTCGCGTGATTTTCCCCAAGAAACTGATGGTGAAGACTGTGCTGCCATTGTGATCAAAGTATTGCAGGATAAGTTAAATTATTCGATCCAAAAAAATGACATCAAAGCAGCTTATAGAGTGGGTACCAAATCATCTGGTACTAATAATAGGCGTATTCGTTTAAAATTAGATAGCTGCTCCCGCAAGACTGATCTTATCTCATCTGCAGTTGCTAGTAAATCCACTGTTTATGTGAATGAATGTCTGACCAGGTGCAGGCAAAATCTCTTTTTTAAACTGCGTGGCTTCTGCAAAAATTCCCCTACAATTAAACACTGTTTTGTGCGAGATGGTAAAATTATAGCTAGGAGGACTGACACTGGAAAAACCTATTCAATAACCACAGAAGCTCACCTTAATTCTTTCCTCAGTGACTGTGGGATAGCTGCTGTATAGCCTGAATTCAGATTATAATCTCATATAACTACCTTTGTGTACTCTAGCTTTGCCTTTCCCTTCAAAAGGTTTTAACTTTAGTTTAAAAAAAAAAAAAAAAAAAAAAAAAAAAAAAAAAAAAAAAAAAAAATAATAATAATATTGTCATCTTTATTATTGTCTTTTTTTTCTTTTTACTCCCATGTTCCATAGTACACTGGCTTTGCCTGTGTCCTCTGGTATTAACTTCATTATCCTGTGTTCCTGAGTGTATCTCTATTTAAACTACCTCAGTTTGTTTTAGTGTAACTTTAGTATTCAATTATAGTGTACTTATAATAGTATAGTAAGCAAGCTTATTATCTTATAGATTTCATAATTGTTTTTTTTTACTTTTTTTGGTCATCTATTGTTATTAATTATTCTAGTTAATTTTTTACATTCCTAGTTCCCATTAAGTTTTTTTTTTTTCTTTTTACTTAAAATTACCATTAAGTTTATTTTACTCTAGAATTTTTAATCTACTTTTTTCTTTGTTTTCTATTTTGTAATTTGCCATTCTTACCTTGTTTTCCTGCAATCAGCCTTTTTATGCAGACAAGTATAGACCCAGAACTAAACCTCTTATCCACTATCTATGACAACAATCACTTCAATGATCAAAATTGCAGATATTTTACAGCACATGATGTAAACAATGTATTAACAGATAATCTCAATATCTCTGTAATCAACTTGAACGTTAGATCCCTAGGTAAACACTTCGATGATGTTAGTGCCTTGATTGAAACTATTGACAACAAATTCTCTTTTATTATACTTACTGAAACGTGGTTGAAAGAGGATAATACTCAACTCTTTAACATGCCTAACTACTCGGCAATTCACAACTGTCGTCAAATGCAGAGAGGTGGTGGTACTGCTCTTTACTACCACCAAGAACTAACATGCTTAAAAATAATTAGAACTAGAGACTGCTGTGGGGAGTATATCTTCGCCAGTTTCAGAGTCAAGGGTGCCGAGTCTGTCCTGTCTGTGGGTGCAGTCTATAGAATTCCTAACACTGATGTGTCTGAATTCAACTCAAACCTTAGAAATCTAATACTAGATAACAGATTGAACAAAAACCATCTAATTATCGCAGGGGACTTTAATATTGACCTCTGCGAGCCTGAACACCCTACTGCTGTTAGCTTCCTCAACTGTATGAATTCCTGCTTCCTCATACCCTTAATCACTAGACCAACTAGAATCACTGATAGTACTGCTACGACTCTAGATCACATCTGGACCAACATAACCTCTCCGCTTACTTCAGGTATAATCACCGATAGCACTACAGACCATTACCCCACATTTCTCTTAACTAACATTAGCAAACCACCTCTAGAGACAAGGGAGTTAAGCTTTAGGCTGCACAATGAAACTGCTATAAACAATTTTATAACTGCTGCTGATAATGTCAACTGGGAGTCCGAGTTAGGTAACATAGGGGACATCAACCTAGCAGTGAAATCTTTTCTACAAACAACTCTTAGCCTTTATAACACCCACTGTCCTATGCTTACAAAACAAGTCACAAGCAAAAGACTTAACAATCCTTGGCTTACAAAGGGAATACTTAAATCCATTAACAAAAAACACGACCTTGAGAAGAAGTATAGGCTAGGAACAGTCTCCAAAGAATTCTCAAAGAATTACTCGTTATTGCTATCTAAAATAATTAGACGAGCCAAAACCAAATACTATGAAGATAAATTTACCCAAATAAAGAGCAACATTAAAAAAACTTGGAGCACAATTTCACAAATATTGGGATCAAAGAAGATTTTAAATAACAAACCAACACTCCTTTCCAATAACGTTGGTCAGCTTTCAGCCTCTGATTCTGCTATTGAGTTCAATAGGTTCTTCTCTTCCATTGGGTCATCCCTTGCAAATGATATTCCATCTTCCTGTACTGATGTTAAGGACTATCTTACAGGTAACTATCCACAGTCTCTGTACCTAAAGCCTACTAGTTCCACTGATGTCAATGAAATAATCCTTTCCCTTAAAACCAAGTCTAGTGCCCTCGAGGAGATACCAACTTTAATTTACAAAAAAGCCTCCAGATCTCTAGCCCCTGCTATTGCATTGCTCTTCAACAAGTCACTTGAACTCCAAACCTTTCCTGACATTCTAAAAAAAGCAAGAGTAACCCCTGTCTACAAATGTGGTGATCTCACTGATGTTAACAACTACAGACCTATATCAATCCTGCCTAACTTGTCAAAAATATTCGAAAAGCTAATCTACAAGCAGCTTTACTCTTTTCTAGCCAAACACAATATACTTAGCTCTTGTCAATA
Source organism: Procambarus clarkii (assembly GCF_040958095.1). Classification (NCBI taxonomy): domain Eukaryota; kingdom Metazoa; phylum Arthropoda; class Malacostraca; order Decapoda; family Cambaridae; genus Procambarus; species Procambarus clarkii. The sequence goes on along the minus strand of NC_091209.1, from coordinate 4,115,864 downwards.
TGGCTTCAGACCCAAAAAAAGCACTAACGATGCACTTATTAGTATGATTAACTTAATTCACGCAGCTCTTGATAAAAAGGAGTTTCCTGTTGGGTTATTTGTGGACCTGCGTAAGGCTTTTGACACTGTCAACCATCAAAACCTTCTTCTTAAATTACATCATTATGGAGTCAGAGGACACTCCCTGCAATACCTCAAATCTTATCTTACTGACAGGCTCCAGTATGTTTCTGTGAATAATACAATTTCTCCCACCCTACCCATCAACATTGGTGTTCCACAGGGCAGCATACTTGGCCCTCTCCTCTTTCTCATCTACATTAATGACCTCCCAAATGCCTCCCAACACCTCAAACCAATTCTATTTGCTGACGACACAACCTTCATTTACTCCAGTCCCGACCCCCTTGCTCTAAATGCCACAGTAAATACTGAGCTAGAGAAAGTCCATCTTTGGCTAACTGCCAACAAACTCACCCTTAACATTGACAAAACGTTTTATATTCTGTTTGGCAATAAATCCTCTAATCAGATAAATCTCAAAATAAACAATACCCAAATTTGTAACAAATTAGATGGCAAATTCCTTGGCGTTCTCATCGACCACAAGCTGAATTTCCAGGGTCACATTCTAAATATATCAAAAAAAGTTTCAAAAACTGTTGGCATTCTTTCCAAGATCAGATATTATGTACCCCGCCCTGCCCTGGTTACTCTCTATTACTCCCTCATCTATCCATACCTCAACTATGGTATTTGTGCTTGGGGTTCTACTACCCAAAATCATTTACGTCCTCTTATTACCCAACACAAAGCTGCTATTAGGACAATATCCAACTCTGGCCCCAGACATCACTCGGTACCCTTACTCAAATCTCTGAATATGTTAGATATTAAGTCACTGCACATTCTCTCTTGTGTATTATACATATATAAAACGCTGAACTGTAATGCCAATCCTGACCTCAAAAGCTTCATTGAAGGTTGTAACAGAACCCATGAGCACCACACCAGGAATAAATACAGTTTTGATATTCCTAGAGTACGACTTAATCAAACTAGAAATGCTCTACAAATCAAGGGACCCAGAATGTGGAATGACCTTCCCAACCATGTTAAAGACTGTACCTCTCTCAACCAGTTTAAGATAAAAACTAAACACTACCTAATAAATTCCCTGTAACCCACCTCACTCCTTTATTGTCAACCCATGTCTGTTATTTTATTTTTAATATTTTTTTTTTTAATCAACACTGTCAACCTATTGTATTTGTGCTGCTTTTTCAGTCATGTTCCCCCTTTTTTTTTATCTTTATTTGTATTTGTTTTCAACACTTTTTATTCTTTATGCTCAATTAGTATTAAGTTCTAGATATTAATGTTTTTCTTGCCCGAAACGCATTGCGTAATAGTGGCTTTAGGCATTGTATGTACTAGCTCTATCTATATATCAATCCATTAATGTAACATCACTTGTATGTATGTACCTTACCTGAATAAACATATTTATTTATTATTTATTTATTTATAAAAACGGTGGCAGGGCTTGTGAAGTGGCACATGTGAGGGTTTGTTTACAATCTGGTTCGACAGCAGCGCTCCTGGCGGCGGTGGCGCGAAACTCAGGGACCCCACACTGTTGATCTTGGGAGCGCGAAGATAAATTCGGAGACGACGATATTGAGAACACAATTTTCTAGGAGAAGTTCACACAAAACGATGTAGCAGGGGCTGGTGGCGAGGTGTGAGCTTGGGAGGGAGGCAGGGTGGCGACACTAGTCAAACAATTGTAGTCTTTTTTTCACCAATTCCTCTTGAATAACTGTACAACACCCACAATAATCAGTTGATACTTGCGACGATGGCTGACCACGATTTCAGTAGCTTGAACACTCACAAAGCTTAGATACTGTCAGCTTGGGCGGCGGCGGTGGTGGGTGCAGGTGGTTCCCACGTGGTGGCGCGAGATTCAAAAATGGCTGGCGCGGAAGCTTCCTTCCTCCTCACTGATGAATGAGCGTTCTCACAGGAAAATATTGACCCTTACTTCGGAAACGTTGGCCTGGAGTAGTGGTTGATGGCAGGACCCCGGTCTGGCACAATATTTGATGCGTGGGTGGCAGGATGGCGGCTTATGGCGGTGGCGGTGGCGGCTGGAACACGAGGCGATGCTGGGTACTTGAACTTTTGTTTCCAGAAAAAAATTTCTGGGTCCCACTGCTGCTACCAGTATTCGTTTGCCTTGTTCGGGTAGAATGTAGACTCAGTAGTCGCTTCTGTATATATTTATTGACTGAGATAGCAAGGTAAATATCTGCCTAGCCGAGGTCCTTCTACTCTGAGTCTGTGAGGATAACTGCGGCTGCTGGGAGCATGCTTGATGCTCCTCTGTCTGGCATGACGTCAGAGGCCTACTCGCCTGTGATTGGTTACATTTCAACTGACAGAATTTGAGTATAACAAATGTAGCTGTTAATTTCCTTTCTTTCCCCGTTCATAGCATATTCTCTGTAAGTTCAGATCAGTACTTAGTCTTACATATTCTCTAGTTCTTTCCATTTTATACAAGACTTAAGCAACTATTACTGTGTCCCCTATCTTATTTAAACATGACATATGTAAATATACCCAACTCCTTCCATCCATTACAAGTCCTAGCGTGTTCACCGCCCAACTCACTACGCTTTTTCTACTTTACATGTTGTAGCATGTTTTCCGCGCATCTTGGTACCAACCGGTCTGGAGCAGGTCGGCCGAGCGGACAGCACACTGGACTTGTGATCCTGTGGTCCTGGGTTCGATCCCAGGCGCCGGCGAGAAACAATGGGCAGAGTTTCTTTCACCCTATGCCCCTGTTACCTAGCAGTAAATAGGTACCTGGGTGTCAGTCAGCTGTCACGGGCTGCTTCCTGGGGGTGAAGGCCTGGTCGCGGACCGGGCCGCGGGGACACTAAAGCCCCGAAATCATCTCAATATAACCTCAAGATAACCCTTACAATCTCTCTCAATCCTTTACACGTCTCAGCATGTTCGCCTCGCATCTCACTACGCTTTTCTACTTACATGTTGTAGCATGTTTTCCGCACATCTTGATACCATCCCTTACAATCTCTCTCTCTCTCTCAATCCTTTACACCCCCGCCCAACTTTCAACCCTTTCTTACAATTTTCCTCCATCCCTCCGCTACATGTTCTTACCCGTTCATTACAGTCCACTACATATTCTCTATTCATCTTTGTACTAATTCGTAAAAACTAGTTGTTTCTGTCATTTTAGTAAGTAAGTAGATCATCGTTATTAACAACAACAACAGTAACATTACTAATTCACAGTGAGTTACTACAGAGCATTTAGTAGTTATCCATTTTTTCAAATAAGGTCAATATAAATCATTCTAAGACATCTTCTTACAATTAAAGATACTTGCTTGTTCACTAGGTCATTACTTACAGTAGCATCTTAAGGCATTGTTTTCGTAACTCAGCTTTATTAAACATACACCACCTTCAGTAGTCAAAGGAAACTTTTCAAGTCATTGTAATCAATATTTCCGTTAAACTTACTACAACATGTCATTATTCGGTTGCATAATTAAGTACTTGTTTTAGTCCCCAATGTAATATGCAAATTATTCTATTAAGGATAAAGAAATCTTATTTAGAAGAGACATCGAGTTTATTACAACATTTAACATATACAGGTATTCAAGAAATCATATACAAGTGTTCAAGAAAATCGTAAACACATACAGTTAATCATAGTAGTTATGCAATTATTCAAGAAATCATAAATAGGTATTCAAGAAATCATATACAGGTATTCAAGAAATCATAAATAGGTATTCAAGAAATCATAAACACTACAGTCTTATATAGAAATAAACATTAGAATTTAGAAAAGAATTATAAGTAAAACATGTATTTGATTTCACACAGTGAAACTCTCTAGCCAGCAAGTTAAAAAATCCATCACATGCACAGCAACCGCCCTCCCCTTCTCCAAAATAGATTAGTTTTTGTCCCTTAAATTCCTTTAAAACATAGAATGCATCACTATAAACATTATCATCGCAAATCAATTCAGGCCAGGACATTAGAAGTACTTCTCTGTCATTACAATAAGTCCTAACTGCTTCTACAGCATCCATTTGTTCAACCTCCATCCACTTACTCTCACCCATATTTGAGTAATTATCTGTAGCTCATACCACATTAGTATGTCTTATCCTAATAAGATTTTCAATAAAGGCCACACCAGAGAAAACACCAAGTACAGGATCCTGTCCTATAAATCTCATCACTGCCTCTATTTCTATCTTTTTGGGGGGTATGATATCCTATTTCTGGTCTCATCTTTATTAAATTTAACGGAAAAGATGGAAAGCTCTCCTCCATATGATCAATTAAACTCCAATGTTCGTCTTCTTCCGTTTTAGGGTGAATAATACTAAGCTCTTTCTCAGTCTTACTATTTACCTGCTGTTGCAGTTCATCCTGGCTCATTATAGTATACACTTCTCGTTCTCCAGATGTCAACTTATTAATAAACCAGTTCGCAGCATTTGGAGATCCAATTTCATCCACAAATTTTCGTATAAAAAATTTATCCTTTAAGTTACATCCTATAGGCACTTCTTCAAATTCTGGAAATATGTATTTAAAACGGGGTCTAGGTCTAAAAGTGCAAATTATTTTATCACCTTTAAATAACAAAGAAATTTTCTTCATCTCAGCCTTACTAGGAATTTTCGTCAGTAACAACACTTGACAATTCTCATGTTTCTTGAGTACATCTGTAACACTCTTTTAAGCTAAATGAGACTATGTTTCATTTTATCAATGGAAGTTCTTCTTTCAACTTTATAGAATCACGACCGATCAGTATCATTAAAACATTTTCACTTTTGCTAATAAACTTTGCTAGAGCCGGAACAATGTTCTCATGCGTACATTTATCAGTATGGGTCATCACTTTATAAGTCTGTTTTTCCGCCAGGGGCATATTCCTCCACAAAACAGTTGAAGCTGGACTTTGCCATATAGTATCTGACACAAGATCAGGCATACTTCCAAACCCTGGTAGACTCTTCACATCCATCACATTGGGCAAATCTTTAAATAAAAAGAAAAATACAATATTTAACACAGGGACTATTAAATAATCATAATATTTCAAAACTAAAAGATATTCAATAATAAGCAAAAAATTATATCACAACAAATATAAACAAGTACTGTAAATACATCATACAATAAGCACGTACTGTATACAGCAGCCATCGATCCAAGTATGTCTTCTCACTGCAGGACCAAGATGGGGAGTTTATGGTAAGATATATCCCAACCTAGCTTATCACATCGGAGATAGTTATGCTCCGCCCCTCTCTCTTAGTTGTAGTTTCCAAATTAGTTATATGTATTATTTTAGATCTACTAGTTTTAACTATGACATTCTTTTCCGTTTATTAGATCCACCCTCTACTTGTTTCTTCTCTCTCCCAGACCCAGTAACATCTTCTCCAAGAGGTATACGAACCATTAATAATTCTTTTTTATTATTCTTTAAAACATAAGCTAAATGGGCTAGTCCTGGAAAATAGTGTGTCTCCCATTCTTCTTCTTCTTTACTCCATCCTATTCCGTCATTAAACCCAATACCATATGGAATAATTATACACTGGATTAAATTATTGTTTCTTGCTTGACAACAAATTTGTCTTATTGCAGATTTAAAACTCCAACGTTTAATAATATCTTTCTGTAATCCTAGATCTTCATTAGAGCTACTGTATTGAAGTCCTATAATATGAGGTTTTATTTCTGGTTCTGGAGATAAAGCAAGTACTATACCACCAGGAGTTATATTATTCTGTACCACTTCACACTCGGAAACTTTACTTTAAGGATATTTTTCCCATAACAGTTGTGCAAATCCGCCAGATAAATTATGAGAATCGTAGACAAGACAGTCTCCAGGTTTTAGAATTTCATCACTAGTAAAATCAGCATCTATAATACACTTATTTAAACGCTTAAGCTTCACTTGCATGTACATAGAACAATCCATCTTGAAGTAAGGCAGAAAAAGTTTCGTACCTCTTTCTATATACCCAGAAAAGTAGAGTTGACATTTAGACATTAAAAAAGGGAGAAAATAAACACACGAGTTTCTATTTTTGTTATTTAATATGTAAAAAAAAAAATGTACAAAGTATAAATTATTTTACAGACATTATTATTCCCAATCCATCTTCTCTTCTAAATTTGTAAAACTACTACTAACACACATTGTAACATTAGTATCAACAGACGTAGTAACATTAACAGGTGTTGAATTAATTGTATCAGACAACTTAGTGTTGATAGAAGGTGAAGTAGCATCAGGGGTAGCAGGCGTAGCATCATCTGCAGGTGTCCTAGCAGCATTAGTTGTGGGTCCATTTTGAAGAACAGCAATGTATGGAATCTTATTTTCAAAGATGCCATGGGTGGATGACTGAGGAGGAACGATGTTTTTGGGACGTACTATTAAGAGTACAATACCTCGTTTTCGTAGTTTTTGTCCTATTTTCTCAAGTATAGGCAAATATTTACTTTCCCATACTGCGCAGTTGTCCAAATAACTTGACATGCCAAACCCATATGGAATAATAATTCTCTTAACACATCTTTTAAGAATGTAAACAAGGGCTTCCTTCAGAGCATTTTCAAACCAGCGCCATCTCTGATATTCTGTATCTTTTTCAAGTCCATCGTAAAAATGGTCATCTAAACTTCGTACTTCACATGGAGGATTTTCATATGCTGGTAAAATTGCAGGTCTACTAGCAAACTGAGTCACTAATCCAATAATAAGGGGTAGATGGGGATCTTCATCCATCCTGTTGTTAAATTCAGGTGGTTCTCCAATATGTATACTGCCAGGGTTACTGCGATAAGATACAACAGCCCGGTTTTTGTAAGGAAAGTTTTCACGATGTAATCTTGCATATGGGTAACGATCCCACAATCCTTGCACAATTTTACACATTTGTACACTCGTTGCATCAAGATCATACAATAAACAGTCGTGATTATTGGACAGGCAGGGAGGCAAAGTCTCCAACAATAGTCTTGATCTCCATAGCCTTGAATGTCCAAGCTTGAAGTAGATTCTGACATCCAAGAAGAGGAGGATACCGTAAGAGATCACTCCGGGGAAGCATATATACATCTTTTAGGCTGCGCGTGGAAATACTGCGCACGCAAAGGAATGCCAAGTGTTAGTTGCTCTTCCTCTGCATAATCTCCTCGTTAAACAGTAATTTAACTTCCACTCCGTAGGGTTTTAACTGTTTATACATATCTTCAATTACAGGAAGATAAGTGTTTTCCCAAACTTTATCTCTTCGAACACAGGTACGCCCAATTCCTGTTGGTATTATAACTCTCATAATTTGAGGAGAGTCCTTGATAAAGTTAAATAAATCTTTCATACCATTCTTGAAGTAGACGAGACGATTAATGGATGTATCTTCGTTTAATCCAGCGAGCATGTTTCTGTCTTTTGATTTTTCTATAATTCCCTGAGCAATGTTATTACTTTCTATAGGTAATCCAATACCGTATTGAGTGGCTATAGCAACAATATACGGAAGATTTTCTCCTTTAGAGATATGAATTGTTCCTGGTACTGGCCGATCTTCAGGGATACATCTCTTAAGACTGTACAAGGGCCGGCGAACATTATAAGCGTCAGCATGAGGATATTTCTTGGCTAAGTCTAGGGCCATTCCTCGGGGAACACAGGATATACAGTTCACTCCGTACACAATACAGGTTTCATTATTACGAAATGAATCGTCAGTTAAATAACCCTGACAAGTTGTCAGAACAGTATCCATGGTGAATTTTCTTCCTCGTAAGGTAGTAGATACGATCCAGATAGTCGTAATAATATCCCTAATGTGAGGTCCGCGCTCTTATATTGGGGGAATGTAAAAGTTACCACTTATTTGAATACAGTATATTAATAAGGATTTTTGTTACCCTAGAATATTATCATATATGACATTATAACTAATAGTATATTTCATTTTAAGATATAGATGCTTTTAAGTATATTTTTTAATTAGATTAAATAAGAATTTTCTACTAAGTTATATATATCTATCATTATGTATGGCAGCTACGAATAATGACGTAACAGTATACTTCTAGCGAGATTGCCAAAGTGATGTATTTTTTTAATAAGGTTAAGAAATAATGAATGTAGTTTACTAAGTATTTATATAAGAGCTTTATTTAATTATGAAACTTTATGGATTTTTTAATAGAGAAGTATTTAGAGGAAATTACTGTCTATTATAAATGGGGAAACTGTTAAATATGTAGCGATGTACGATACTTATTTTAGGGATATATATACTTGCTTATCCTACTCTAATAGTTAGTGCTGCCCTCACACGATGGATCCTTTGTGTGCAAGGAAGTTTTACAGTATAGAAAGCCTTAAATGTGCAGGAGTTAGACAACAAACATTTGTGGATTGGCCTGTTAAGTAGTTAAACCCTTTTGGATTAGTTGAAGATGGATTATATTACCTCCGCAATAGTGATTACTGTTTGTGTGCATTTTGTTATTGTATAGTAGGTGCATGGATTGTTGGTGATACCCCCAGAAGACGTCATAAGATGATTAATCAAGACTGTGCCTTTATTAGAGGCAAGAGGAGTGACAATGTTTCTTTAGAGGTGTCTGAGATAGCTTTCCAATATGGACTGGAATTTGTTTCCCTTAAAATAAAACTGGGAAATAAGAAAATAAGAGATAGTAGTAAGTATATATTCTTATGATGTATTCTTATGTCAGTCTTATATACTCTGTACAAAACTTGCTTAAATTGGTACTTCTTCTTCTTCTAAGAATAATTTACATAACTACGTTATATTTTTAGGTGGTGCACCTCCCAAGGAAGATCTGGGATTGATAAAATTTAGGAAATCGCTGAATCCAGGAATGGTAACTTATAAACGTCGCCTAGAGACATTTGATATGACATGGCCTGGAAGCGTTTAGCAAACTTCTCACGAGCTGGCAGAAGCTGTTTTTTTTACTGTGGTATGAAGTGTTTAACTATTTTAAATTTAATAGAGTTATAAGTAAAGGAATAATGAATATTAGTTAAAAGATAGTAACGAGATGATGCTGGATTGTTTTTATGGTTTTCAGGTATAAGTGACCACGTCTGCTGCTATCACTGCGCCTGTGGAATACGAAATTGGAGACCAGAAGATGATCCTTGGACGTTACATGCGAGATGTAGTCTCGAATGTGCCTACATTATTCTTGCAAGGGGCAAGAAATTTGTTAAGAATGCTGGATTGACAATACCATTACCTATAAAACCTATACAAATGCTCTACAAATCAAGGGGCCCAGAATGTGGAATGACCTTCCCAACCATGTTAAAGACTGTACCTCTCTCAACCAGTTTAAGTTAAAAACGAAGCTATACCTAATAAATTCCCTGTAACCTACCTTACCCCTCTGTTGTCAACCCATGTATGTTTTTTGTTTTTGTTTTTTGTTTTTCAAATCAACGCTGTTTGAATGTAATTTTCTGTAATAATTTGTAATTGTATTTGTGCTGCTTTTTCAACAATGTTCCCCCCTCTTTTACCTCTATTTTTATTTGTTCTCAACACATTTTATTCTTTTTACCCATTAGTTTTAAGCTTTAGTCATTAATGTTTTTCCTGCCCGAAACGCTTTGCGTAATAGTGGCTTTAGGCATTGTATGTACTAGCTCTATCTATAAAGCCAACAAACTTTGTAAAATCTCTTTATGTATGTACCTTACCTAAATAAAAATTATTATTATTATTATTATTATTATTATTATTATTATTATTATTATTATTATTATTATTATTATTATTATTATTATAGACGATGATTTAATTAATATCCTAATGGAGGGTATGGATAAGTTCAAACATCTGATTCATCAAAAATTAATACCTGTTGAGAATATAAGATATGCTTTAAGTGAGTACCTTAAGGAATCCAGAGATTTATTACCTTTTATTATACAAAGTAGATGTCTAGAAATAGTGTTGAGGTATATACAAGAGGGTACAGATATTTATTTACGGGTACGGGACTTAATTTATGAAGCAGCTGATGATAAAGAGGAACAAGAAGTTACGCCTGAAGATCTGGGATTGAAAACTTTACCGGAGACTTGTAATAGCACTGTTGAAAACAAGGACTGTACAGAACACTCTTGGGAAGAAGATATTTTATGCAGAGTTTGTATGGATAAAAATATAAATATTGTAATACTACCATGTAAACATGTGGTGACGTGCAGCGGTTGTCTTTTATCTCTGAAATGCTGTCGAATTTGTAGAGGAAATATTTTATATATAATAAATCCAATTGCTTGTTGAACACTTGAATATGATTTCTTGAATACCTTGTATATGATTTCTTGAAAAACCTGTATATGATTTCTTGAATACCTGTATATGATTTCTTGAAAACCTGTATATGATTTCTTGAATACCTGTATAACTACTATGATTAACTGTATGTGTTTACGATTTTCTTGAACACTTGTATATGATTTCTTGAATACCTGTATATGTTAAATGTTGTAATAAACTCGATGTCTCTTCTAAATAAGATTTCTTTATCCTTAATAGAATAATTTGCATATTACATTGGGGACTAAACAAGTACTTAATTATGCAACCGAATAATGACATGTTGTAGTAAGTTTAACGGAAAAATTGATTACAATGACTTGAAAAGTTTCCTTTGACTACTGAAGGTGTATGTTTAATAAAGCTGAGTTACGAAAACAATGCCTTAAGATGCTACTGTAAGTAATGACCTAGTGAACAAGCAAGTATCTTTAATTGTAAGATGTCTTTGTGAGGAGATGGTTCACCAGCTCACTTACAATAGTGCTCTTATGCCTGTGGGAGCCAGTACGCTAGTTAAGTGCACTTGTTAAGTGGGCGGACTTAAGTTTGGTAACCAGCAACCGAAACATCTAGTGTTTGGGCTCATGTGAGAGCCCCAGTCATCAGCAGTCCATAAATGTTACCCTGGCCGGGGTGGCATGTCTGTGGACAGTGCTAGAGCTGATAGCATCATCTCATTGTATGGCTTTGAGGCCAGACTCAGCTTTGCGCGGGAAACGGCTAGGTCGCAGGCGTGGGTGAAGCATGTGGGCCTCCCGCGCTCGCTAGCTACTTGAGTCGTTGTCATGGAAACCAGCCGCCATCTTAGAAACATCTTGAGCCGCCATGTTGGTCGGCCATCTTGGAGCTGCCCTAGGGGCTATGCTACATCGTCGCTGATTGGATGAGAGGGGTAGGCCGCTGTATGCCTTCCTCTCATTGGTTATTTCGAGAAGGACGCGGGGAGTAGCCGGTGTAGCGTCATTCTGAACACAGCCGCCACCTTGTCAGGACGCTTCCTGTACTCAATTCGGCCAAATTGAAGTATAGGGCGTCGTGGTGGCTGGACTACTCAACTGCTGATGCTTCCTGCTTCACCTACGACAACGGTCGTCACAGAATCCGGCCGAAGTCGTCGCTTGGAAGGGTTTAAGACATTTTTGTGCAGGGGGTAGAGGTACAGTGATCTGGGATCGGGGGAAATGTGCATACGAGCAGCAACAGACTCGTAGATCCCATACCAGTGTTGATTAGACTTGCTAGTGCTCTGTAGCAGTCGATGGGAACGGGGAAATTCGTGTCAGTGTTAAGGCAAATTTCCCATGTTTTTTGTGGGAGACGCTTTCGTTGTGCGCGTCACCTGGGTATGAACGCTTCACTTCATCGGGGAGTCGAGGGTGCGAACTCAGCCGTGTTGAGTGGGAGGGGTTCGAGTGTGCGCCAATTTTCCGTATAAGTACCACATAAGGAACTACCGCCGCTTACGCCACTTGGGACGAGCCAGCCACCTATAGCGGGGTGCCTGATGTATGGGAATGGTGTGTAAAGCTGGCAGTGTGAATGAGTAAGTACCTATGTGTGTATTTCTGGTGATTAGTAGTCTCTAAAGCTTGAATTCAAGGTCAAGTGTTCCGTCACATTGTCACGCAGCACCTGTTCAGGTGGAGTGAATTGTGGGCGAGGAGATTAATCACCTGTGTTGTCATCTTGTCAGTCCAGAGGGACTTAAGTCTGGTGTACACAGACGTACAGTGTGTGTGTATGTGTGGGTACACACGGGAACAGGATACAGTACATAGATTAGCCAAGGACTGAGAGGATGTCCATGTAATAAGTTAGATTATTTCATTGTGGTAATCATTTTGGATCGTCCGTGGGACGGAGTGATATCATTTCCATGTGTGGTCTTGCAGGTGTGGAATTCCAACACTGAGCGCTCAGGTATGTGTAACGCCAGTGATTCCTGGCAAGGATTATTGTGGAGTGTACCACAGTGTGGTCTAAATTTCTTGTATTTGTTCCCAGGGCCGTGACAAGTGTGATTTATATAAATATATATTGTGGTTGCAGTATTAATTAACGTAATTTTGGTGAGTTTTGGTGAGTGACGAGGCCGTCTAGAGAGACCGCCCCCGCTCTGTCGAGTAACGTAACTCTCGAGTGTTTATCGACATGCGTGATCGATAAATCACTCACCCATGTGATTTAAGGAGTGTGAGATTCTCCTTAGTGTTCCCAATAACGTTTGATAGCTGTAGGCTACATGTATAATAATAATAATAATAATAATTTTTATTTAGGTAAAGGTACATACATAAGAGATTTTACAAAGTTTGTTGGCTTTATAGATAGAGCTAGTACATACAATGCCTAAAGCCACTAATGTGTCAGCAGTAATTATATATATATATATATATATATATATATATATATATATATATATATATATATATATATATATATATATATATATATATATATATATATATATATATATATATATATATATATATATATATATATATATATATATATATATATATATAATCGTAGTGTCACGGTGCCCAGTGTTATTGTGTTATTTACTGTGTGGTGATTGCAATATATTGACCTGTGTTCTAGGGGGTTATTGAGAGCACTGGGGTCATTTGCAACAGTAAGTAAGCAAGTGTGTGCAGTATTCTAATATTTGGAAATTAGAGTACTTGCCGTGTGTGTTATTGCAAGGGGTTGTTATTTGATGGTGATTGTTGCTAGTGTTGAGCAATCACCGTATGTGATTGCAGTTCAGTAAAGTCATTGTGGGGCAGTGTTCTAGAGGGTTCATGTCCTGTATGTTATTTTGCTAGGTTCTGCAGTATTGTCATTGCAACCGGATTGTAACGTAAATCACTGTGATTTGTTAGTGTGATTTGTCATTGTCGTGGGGGAACTCGGCTGTAGACGAGTACTTGGGTACACATATATTCTCCTGGTTATCTGGTAGGACATCGAAGTCCAGTATTCAGTGAGGTGATTGCGAGGCAATTAATATAACGTAACCAAGGGAACGCCCATTGCTTTAAGAGAATTTGTTTTTTGACAATTTGAGTAACGTAGAATACGTTTGGGTTAATTTACTTTCCTGCAAGCAGCTACGGTAGTCTCGAGGAGCCTAACCATCAGCCAGATAAGAATTAGAGTATTGTCTGTCGTAATTAACGGTCAGTGGGCCGGGTAATTGACGTGTTTCAGGAAGTCAAAGTAATTAACCTCGATCCTTGTTTGATCGACTCACACGAAGGCTACATTGTTCCATTAACGTAACGTCGTTATCTGCCCGGAAGTACCGGCATTTGATTGACTCGTGGGAGGAGTAGCGTCATTTTAGAATAACGTAAACGTGGGGCTAATTACTGTTATTAGCAGCCTGAATTGGTCTGAGTATGGAAGGCTTAGACGGAATTCGTACCTTAATGTAAATTGCTGAGCCAGTGTGAAAGGTTGCGTATTTTAATTGTTTAATTATTGATCTTGAGGATAATAATTAATTACTCTAAAGGTAATCACGAGTGTTTACCGTTCTCTTAGCACTTTGGACATTGTAAATCAGTTTACCATCGCAGAGTGATTAGTAACCGATTAACGTAAATTAACGTAACTAGTAGAGATTAATCAGCTGTCTGGAAGTACAGGGATTAATGGGATTTTCTCACTGAATGCTCGACGGGTAGAGTGTTGTGTAATTTCCGCGTTACTAGTGACAGTTGTAAGAGTTATTAATTTAACGTAAATGTTACCTTGTTATTAACGTAAATGTTATTGTGTTATTAACGTAAATCAATTGGTATTGATTGTTGATCGTCCGTGGGACGGAGTGTTAACGTAAGGATTAATTTGAGGAAGGGTGCTGGAGTTGCCAGTGAACCCATTAGTTATTGTTGTCATTGAAAGACTACTGATTTGATTGCATTGCAACCGCCATTGCAGGTGTAGACTGCACTGAGGCGTAGAACAGTTAGGTTACTGGAGACGTGTTTCAGAACCTACTGTGTCATTTGTTGTAATTGTGATTATAGATCAGTTAGTTCTTGTTTCTTGTTGATTCCTCTGTGGTCACGCTTATGTTCGAGTTAGTTCATTATGCAGTCCGAGGGGCTGGTGTCTAGCTGTCATTGATAGTGTCACAGGAAGGATTTCGAGTAACGTCATTGACATTTCTTTTGTTTTGTTGTAGTAATTAGTACTTTATTGAATAAACTAAGTTGTTATGGTTAACACTGTCTTTTCGTTACACCCCACACATTATTATTGTTATGCAAATGTTCTTCACACTCGACTAATAAAATTGAGACTAATTTTCTGAGTTTTGGACCAAATATACGGCACCACACAACAATAAATTATTGTTGTGAGAGCCCTTGACCTACTCGTTAGATTCGCTTCGGCGATTGGCGAAGGTCGGCGGCCTAAGTGGGGGGGATTTCAATTTTCATTGGGGTCTCGGCGTTTGCTCGCGCCTAGTCATTTGTTCATACATGGTCCCAAAGTGAGGAATGAGCTGGTTACTACACTGGTGTGTTAGCTAAGCAAGTCCTTCCTCAGGCGACCTAATTGAATATCACGACAGGAATAAAGGTTAAAGAATAAAGAAAGTTCTTAGAAATTTTCCGAGCTAAAATTCCTTATACCAATTTCAGTTTATTCCACAAATGCTCAACTCAAACTCTCACAGTCTTAGAATGATTTATATTGACCTTATTTGAAAAAATGGATAACTACTAAATGCTCTGTAGTAACTCACTGTGAATTAGTAATGTTACTGTTGTTGTTGTTAATAACGATGATCTACTTACTTACTAAAATGACAAAACAACTAGTTTTTACGAATTAGTACAAAGATGAATAGAGAATATGTAGTGGACTGTAATGAACGGGTAAGAACATGTAGCGGAGGGATGGAGGAAAATTGTAAGAAAGGGTTGAAAGTTGGGCGGGGGTGTAAAGGATTGAGAGAGAGAGAGAGATTGTAAGGGATGGTATCAAGATGTGAGGAAAACATGCTACAACATGTAAGTAGAAAAGCGTAGTGAGATGCGAGGCGAACATGCTGAGACGTGTAAAGGATTGAGAGAGATTGTAAGGGTTATCTTGATGTTATCTTGAGATGATTTCGGGGCTTTAGTGTCCCCGCGGCCCGGTCCGCGACCAGGCTTCCACCCCCAGGAAGCAGCCCGTGACAGCTGACTAACACCCAGGTACCTATTTACTGCTAGGTAACAGGGGCATAGGGTGAAAGAAACTCTGCCCATTGTTTCTCGCCGGCGCCTGGGATCAAACCCAGGACCACAGGATCACAAGTCCAGTGTGCTGTCCGCTCGGCCGACCTGTTCCAGACCGGTTGGTACCAAGATGCGCGGAAAACATGCTACAACATGTAAAGTAGAAAAAGCGTAGTGAGTTGGGCGGTGAACACGCTAGGACTTGTAATGGATGGAAGGAGTTGGGTATATTTACATATGAGTCATGTTTAAATAAGATAGGGGACACAGTAATAGTTGCTTAAGTCTTGTATAAAATGGAAAGAACTAGAGAATATGTAAGACTAAGTACTGATCTGAACTTACAGAGAATATGCTATGAACGGGGAAAGAAAGGAAATTAACAGCTACATTTTTCTATAATTTTGCAAGTATTTACCTCCTTAAAATTTTCTTAGATTAAGGACCTGCCTGAAACGCTGCGCGTGCTAGTGGCTTTACAAGACTGTAATTACCATATTTGTATCCTCACATTCCTTATGTACATTCTTGTATATGCATAAATAAATAAAATAAAATATTGAAATTTATGAGACTTGGATGAGACAGAGGAATGTGGGAGGGGATGAAAGATAATTACACAGGTTGGGGTTATGTGAGTACTCGGATAAAGAGTTAGGCTGGAGATGGACTTGATCGAATATATTTATGTCTGATGATCTAAGGCTGAGGAAATGGAGCTTGGCTAATGCCCTGATTAATTTTACTACGATAGAAATAAGGTGATCTTATATCTCAGGTGATTTAGTTGGAAAATAAAGAACTTGTACAAATGAACAAAGCTGGGGGACAAGAGTTGAAACTCGATAACTGAACTGGCTTTTATTTACTATGTCTGAAAATGTAGTTGGGTGTTTAAATCTCAGGGGGATTTGGACTGATAGTAATGAATTTACAGGAGTGAACTTGGACAGATGACAAGAGCTAGAGTTTTATAATTGTTTATATCATAATTACTATGTCTGAAATACAGAGGGTAAAAATTTCAGGGAAATTGATGGGTTATTTACAAAGATACGAGAGAGAACTAAGGTGGGGACGAGAGCTGGAGCTCGTTAACTGTTTTTGACCTTTTTACGGTGTCTGAAATACAGAGGGTAAAAATTTCAGGGGAATTGATAGGATATTAACAAAGACTTGAGGGGGAAGTAGGGTGGGGGACGAGAGCTGGAGCTCAGTAACTGACTTGATCTTATTTACTAACTTTGAAGTATGTCTGCTTTAAATTTCGGTAAAATTGGTCTGTTACTAACGATCTTGTACAAATGAACTAAGCTAGGGGACAAGAGCTAGAGTTTGATAATTGTTTGGATCCTATTTACTATGTCTGAAATACAGAGGGTATAAATTTCAGGGAATTTGATAGGATATTACCGAAGACACGAGAGGGAAGTAAAGTGGGGGATGAGAGCTGGAGCTCAGTAACTGACTTGATCTTATTTACTGTGTCTGAAATACAGAGGGTTAAAATTTAAAGGAATTTGATTAGGTATTAACGAAGATACGAGAGAGAGCTAAGGCA
Source organism: Procambarus clarkii (assembly GCF_040958095.1). Classification (NCBI taxonomy): domain Eukaryota; kingdom Metazoa; phylum Arthropoda; class Malacostraca; order Decapoda; family Cambaridae; genus Procambarus; species Procambarus clarkii. Next base: position 4,098,591 of record NC_091209.1, on the reverse strand, counting down.
GAGGATAAGAGCTAGAGTTTGGTAAATGTGTTATCTTTACTTACACAGTTAGAAGTATGGCTGTTTTAAAATTTCATGAAAAATATTGGGTTAATAACGAAGATGTGCGAGGGAACTAAGGTGGAGGACAAGAGCTGGAGCTCGGTAACTAAATTACTGTATTGAACTACGTTTGAAATATGATTATTTAAATTTTAGAGGGATTGGACTGTTAATATTCATTATATGTTGGACTGTTAGTATTCAATATACGACAGAGGACTAAGGCGGGGAACATGAGCTAGAATTTGCTTACTGACTTTGTTTATTTTTGTAAAACTGACTTGTTTAATGAAAAGGAGCAAACATACGATGTCAGAAAATAGCTGTAAGGACTTATTTTATTTTATTTTATTTTATTTATATATATACAAGAAGGTACATTGGGTTTGTGAGAATACATTGGATAGTACAGTATTTACACTCTTGTAAAGCCACTAGTACGCACAGCGTTTCGGGCAGGTCCTTAATCTAGCAGATAATTTTAAGTAGGTAATTTCAATCAGAATTGATAAATGATAGATACATTACAAGAGAAAAATGAGATGAGAGAGATAAGTAGGTATATTAAAGCACATTGTTATAATAAAGCTCTGATTAATTACATTGACAGCTTGATTAGTAATTTAAACAAGGTTAATAGACACCAAACAGCAGATTGACAGCACATATAAGACAGCAATGATCACAATGGTAAAGATGTTCAGATTGGGTACATAAAGATTGGAAGACTGGGTAGCAAAAGATACAGATAAACAAGATTTATAAACACCATACAACAGATTGGCAGCACATATAAGAAAACAGCAATGATCACAATGGTAAAGATGTTCAAATTGGGAACATAAAGGTTGGGAGATTGGGTGGCAATTGATACAGTGCAATTTTAAGGCAAAAAGTGAAAAACTATGAAGATGAAATTAGGTACTTTTTAGTATTGATTTTGAATGATGTAAAAGTTGGACAGCTTTTCAATTCAGTAGGGAGTGAGTTCCATAAACTGGGTCCCTTTATTTGCATAGAGTGTTTACACAGATTAAGTTTAACTCTGGGGATATCAAAGAGATATTTATTTCTGGTGTGGTGATAATGGGTCCTATTACATCTGTCCAAGAAGAGTTTCAGACAAGGATTTGCATTTAAGAACAGGGTTTTGTAAATGTAGTTGACACAAGAGAATTTGTGGAGTGAGATTATGTTTAGCATGTTTAGGGAGTTAAACAAGGGGGCTGTGTGTTGTCTGAAAGCAGAATTTGATATTATTCTGATAGCAGATTTTTGCTGGATGATGATGGACTTGAGGTGGTTTGCAGTGGTTGAACCCCATGCACAGATACCATAGTTGAGATAGGGATAGATTAGTGCATAATATAGAGAGATGAGAGCAGAGTTAGGAACATAATATCTGATTTTGGAGAGTATACCAACTGTTTTAGAGACTTTCTTAGTTATGTGTTGTATGTGGGTACTGAAGTTAAGTCTCTTGTCTAGGAATATGCCAAGAAACTTTCCATCATTCTTATTGCTAATGTTTACATTGTCAATCTGAAGCTGAATTGCATTTGTAGATTTGCTTCCAAATAGGATGTAGTAGGTCTTTTCTATGTTAAGTGTTAGTTTGTTGGTTGACATCCATAAGTGGACTTTTTTTAGTTCATTATTAACAACACCATTTAGTGTATGTGGGTTGGGGTTGGAGTAGATGAGGGTAGTATCATCAGCAAACAAAATAGGTTTCAGAATGTTAGAGACATTAGGCAGATCATTACGAAGAAAGAAAAATATGAAAGGAGAGAGGTGTATGGTAACAGGTAGAGAGAGAGAGAGGGGGTGGAGGGATGGTCCAGATATTATGGAGAAGATAAGATTAAGGAGGTGACCTGAAGGCAGCGTCTGGCTGGCAGCGTAAGGTAAGCACAGGTGAGGCGAGAGATTGCGAGGAAAGGGGGAGGGAGGGAGGGGGTGTGATGTATGAGCAGGAGATGCAGGGGGAGGGGGTGGTAGGGAAATGATTCAGTTATATAGCAATATACGCAATATACTAGTTTCTAAGTAAGAATCCTACTTAAATGTATAAGGCCTAAATATCTGTTTATTATCGGTAGGAACTCTGAAAATTTCTCCCTATGAACTCTTAACAAACTTGTATGAACTTATTTTCATCATAAGAACTTTTAACAAACTCGTATGACATTATTTCATCATAAGAATTCCTTAATTCCACATCAGTGACTTGAATTTTGCCCATAAGAACTCTTAACAAACTCGTATGACATTATTTTCATAATAAGAACTTTAACAAACTCGCATGACATTATTTCATCTTAAGAATTCCAAATCTGTGACTGCCCAAATTTACCTGAAAAACCTTGGGTCTTAAACACGATATTTGACCTGAAAACCCTGGCTCAAAAACACGAATTTGAATTCCTCCCATAAGAACTTTAACAAAACTCGAATTTGAATTTCTCCCATAAGAACTTTAACAAAACTCGTATGACATTATTTTCATCAAAAGAACTTTATCAAACTTCTAAAATCTCTGAAATTATTTTTCTCATAAGAATTCCTTACTTCCAAATCTGTGACTGCCCAAATTTACCTGAAAACCATGGCTCATAAACACGATATTTGACCTGAAAACCCTGACTCACAAACACGATATTTCTAAATTTACCTGAAAACCCTGGCTCACAAACATGTTATTTGACTTGAAAACCCTGGCTCACAAACATGTTATTTGACCTGAAAACCCTGGCTCACAAACACGATATTTGACCTGAAAACCCTAGCTCACAAACACGATATTTGACCTGAAAACCCTGGGTCTTAAACACGATATTTGACCTGAAAACCCTGACTCACAAACACGATATTTGACCTGAAAACCCTGGCTCACAAACACGATATTTGACCTGAAAACCCTGGCTCACAAACACGATATTTGATCTGAAAACCCTGACTCACAAACACGATATTTGATCTGAAAACCCTGACTCAGAAACACGATATTTCCCAGAAACAAAATATCGTCTGTGCGTTGTCATCCCTACTACTCCCAGGAACCAGGAAATGGAGGCCTCAGGTGTGATGGAGGCCCAGGAACCCTGAGTGTGATTGTTGCCCAGGAACCCTGAGTGTGATGGAGGGCCAGGAACCCTGAGTGTGATGGAGGGCCAGGAACCCTGAGTGTGATGGAGGGCCAGGAACCCTGAGTGTGATGCAGACCCACGAACCCTGTGTGTGATGGTGGCCCAGGAACCCTGTATGTGATGGTGGCCCAGGAACCCTGTGTGTGATGGAGGCCCAGGAACCCTGAGTGTGATTGTTGCCCAGGAACCCTGAGTGTGATGGAGGGCCAGGAACCCTGAGTGTGATGGAGGGCCAGGAACCCTGAGTGTGATGCAGACCCACGAACCCTGTGTGTGATGGTGGCCCAGGAACCCTGTATGTGATGGTGGCCCAGGAACCCTGTGTGTGATGGAGGCCCAGGAACCCTGTGTGTGATAGAGGCCCAGGAACCCTGTGTGTGATGGTGGCCCAGGAACCCTGAGTGTGATAGAGGCCCAGGAACCATGAGTGTGATGGAGGCCCAGGAACCCTGTGTGTGATGGAGGCCAAGGAACCCTGTGTGTGATGGTGGTGTGGGACATTTGGGGCTTGACTCTATTTATTTAATTAATAATGTAATGAATTCAATTACGAAGGACCACCCGCTTTTATAGTAAAGAGGGAAACTAATAAATTGTGATCATTAGAAATTTCCTAGAGGAACCAGTAACTATGGATAAATACTAAAAATTATAATCACTTGTATAATTAATGGGCTGTATATAATTTAATTGAATCAAAGCCTCAAACACCTACATTGGGGGGTATTACTAGAACTTCATATATGTCAAGGAACTAGTGTGGTTCGTACACCAGTTCATTATGTAATAACCTAATCTTAAGACCAATAGAGAATCAATAAAAAATTTGTCACCAATAAGAAAATAGATTATGAATATCAGAAATTAATGATTATAATAAACACGTGTTAAATCCAGTGCACAGTGATCAATAGTAATAATTCAATACAGATAATTTAAATAATGGAATACGGAAAAGGGTCTTAGCTTGAAGACGTTTTCCAAGACATCAGTCATGAATCATCCTCGGAATCTCCGGAATTCATCATGGAACACTGGGAGATGAATAACACGGGAAAGTAACAGCTCGGGGAATTCTTCACACGCAAGCTGTAAATCAAAATATATTACGTAGCAACATATTAGGCTGCTAAATCTCTATATTCAAGAAATTGGAAATGGAGAGTGGAAAATTATACTAACATGTGTTTTATTTATGTCGCTCGGCGTGACGACAAGCTACCCTGCTGTAAACTATCTCTAATGATGCATCAAAAGGGAATAAGTGTACCTAGCTAATAGGGCACTGTGTAAGTTGAAGCTTGCCGAAGCTCGCGTCCTAGGCTCTAGCGTCGTAACAGCGAACACGTGGCGTTTTGCCTGGCCTAGATGTCGACGCGCCTCTCTGGCCGGTCACGAGGGATTACACGGAACAAATTGACAAGTTCCGGGCTGAATGTCAAGTTAATTCTCGTTGATGATTCACCACGATGTATCTTGTGACACTGACACCAAACAAGTTGCTCGATTCCGCAACTAATCTTCACACCGCACAGTGGCGACTTTCCTCTCTCGTTGACGCCTCCACACGCTCTCTCCGCAATATGGCGTCTCCCCTCCCCGCTCCGCGTCCCGCATTTGCTACACAAATTATTTACTACGAATAATATTATTTCTCGCAGTTGCGGCTAAAATGCTGGGACAATGACGGGTTTATTATTCAGGTGAGTTAAATATTATTATTTACTCGTTTTACGATGGTAAACGAGCAATGGAGAATGATATTAATTCTCTCCAGGGCATTCACGTGTGACGTTAAATTTATTACCAGATAACAATTGTAACTAGAAACGCTTAATTTGGCATTATTTGGGAGTCAGGTTATCGGTAAATAATTATCATACAGAACACTGTTGTTTTTAGAGAATCAAACTCAATTCTCTGACACACTGGATATAAATGTGTTTATTATGGTAGAATCTGACGCAATACTGGCGTCTGGTTACGTAAGAATTCTAGCATTATTGTACAGACACAATTATTAGTACATGTGAACTCTACTGTTGGTTAATTTTAGTTACTACAGCAATTAGTAGATTTTAGTAATAATTAATAATAATACAACTGTGTTGTATTATGTTGGAAATTTCCAACAGGTGGCCCAGGAACCCTGTGTGTGATGGAGGCCCAAGAACCCTAAGTGTGATAGAGGTCCAGAAATCCTGAGTGTGATAGAGGCCCAAAATCCCTGTGTGTGATAGAGGCCCAGGAAGAATGAGTGTGATGGAGGTCCAGAAATCCTGAGTGTGATGGTGGCCAAGGAACCCTGAGTGTGATGGAGACCCAGGAGCCCTAAGTGTGATGGAGGCCCAGGAATCAAAGTGTGATGGAGGCCCAGGAACCCTGAGTGTGAAGGAGACCCAGGAGCCCTATGTGTCTTAGTGGCCCAGGAACCCTGAGTGTGATGGAGGCCCAGGAACCTTGATCGAGTGTGATGGAGGCCTAGAAACCCTGAGTGTGATGGAAGACCAGGAACCCTGAGTGTGATGGAGGCCCAGGAACCCTGTGTGTGATGGTGGTCCAGGAACCCTGTGTGTGATGGAGGCCCAGGAACCCTGAGTGTGATGGAGGCCCAGGAACCCTGAGTGTGATGGAGGCCCAGGAACCTTGATCGAGTGTGATGGAGGCCTAGAAACCCTGAGTGTGATGGAGGCCCAAGAACCCTGTGTGTGATGGTGGTCCAGGAACCCTGTGTGTGATGGAGGCCCAGGAACCCTGAGTGTGATGGAGGCCCAGGAACCCTGAGTGTGATGGAGGCCGAGGAACCCTGAGTGTGATGGAAGCGCTAGAACCCTGTGTGTGATGATGGCCCAGGAACCCTGAGTGTGATGGAGGCCGAGGAACCCTGAGTGTGATTGTGGCCCAGGAACCATGAGTGTGATAGAGGCTCAGGAACCCAGTGTGTGATAGACACCGAGGAACCCTGTGTGTGATGGTGGCCCAGGAACCCTTTGTGTGATGGTAGCCCAGGAACCCTGTGTGTGATGGAGGCCCAGGAACCCAGAGGATGATGGAGGCCCAGGAAAACTGAGTGTGATTAAGGCCTAGAAACCCTGAGTATGATGGAGGACTATCATATTTGAGTATGATGGAAGACTATCATATCTGAGTATGATGGAGGACTATGATATCTGAGTATGATGGAAACCCAGAAGCTCTGATTGTGGTGGAGGCCCAGGAACCCTTAGTGTGATGGAGGCCCAGGAACCCTGAGTGTGATGGAGGCCAAGAAACCCTAAGTAGGATGAAGGCCCAGGAACCCTGAATGTTGTGGAGGGCAAGGAACCCTGAGTGTGATGGAGGCCTAGGAACCATGAGTGTGATGGAGGCCCCGGAATCTTGAGTGTGATGGAGGCTCAGGAACACCTGAATGTGATGGAGGCCCAGGAACCCTGTGTGTGATAGAGGCCCAGGAACCCTGAATGTGATAGAGGCCCAGGACCCCTGTGTGTGATGGTGGCCCAGGACCCCTGTGTGTGATGGTGGCCCAGGGACTCTGTGTGTGATGATGGCCCAGGAATCCTGAGTGTGATGGAGGCCCAGAAACCCTGAGTGTGATAGAGGCCCAGGAACCCTGAATGTGATAGAGGCCCAGGAACCCTGTGTGTGATGGTGGCCCAGGAACCCTGTGTATGATGGAGGCCCAGGAACCCTAAGTGTGATGGAGGCCCAGGAACCCTGAGTGATGGAGGCCCAAGAACCATGAGTGTGATGGAGGCCCAGGAACCCTGAGTGTGATGGAGGCCCAGAAACCTTTAGTAGGTTGGAGGCCCAGGACCCTGAGTGTGGTGGAGGCCAAGGAACTCTTAGTGTGATGGAGGCCAAGAAACCTTGAGTGTGATAGAGGCCCAGAAACCTTGAGTGTGATAGAGGCCCAGAAATCCCGAGTGTGATAGAGGCCCAAAATCCCTGTGCGTGATGGAGGCCTAGGAACCCTAAGTGTGATGGAGGCCCAAGAACCCTAAATGTGATGGAGGCCCAAGAACCCTAAGTGTGATGGAGGCCCATAAATCCTGAGTGTGATAGAGGCCCAAAATTCCTGTGTGTGATGGAGGCCAAGGAACCATGAGTGTGATGGAGGTCCAGGAACCCTGTGTGTGATGGAGGCACAGGAACCACTGAGTGTGATGGAGGCCCAGGAACCCTGAGTGTGATGGACGCCCAGGAACCCTGTGTGTGATGGTGGCCCAGGAACCCTGTGTGTGATGGAGGCCCAGGAACCCTGAGTGTGATGGAGGCCCAGGAACCCTGAGTGTGATGGAGGCAAAGGAACCATGAGTGTGATGGAGGCACAGCAACCCTGTGTGTGATGGAGGCAAAGGAACCCTGAGTGTGATGGAGGCCCAGGAACCCTGAGTGTGATAGAGGCCCAGGAACCCTGTGTGTGATAGTGGCCCAGGAACCCTGTGTATGATGGTGGCCCAGGAACCTTGAGTGTGATGGAAGCCCAGATCCATTTAGTAGGATGGAGGCCCAGGACCCTGAGGGTGGTGGAGGCCCAGGAACCCCTAGTGTGATCGAGGCCAAGGAAACTTGAGTGTGATAGAGGCCCAGAAACCTTGAGTGTGATAGAGGCCTAGGAACCCTGTGTGTGATGGTGGCCCAGAAAACCTGAGAGTGATTGAAGCCCAGGAACCCTGTGTGTGATGAATGCCTTGGAACCCCGTGTGTGATGGAGGCCCAAGAACCCTGAGTGTAATAGAGGTCCAGAAATCCTGAGTGTGATGGTGGCCCAGGAACCCAGAGTGTGATTGAGGCCCAGGAACCCTGTGTGTGATTGTGGCCCAGGAACCCTGTGTGATGGAGGCCAAGGAAGCCTGAATGTGATGGAGGCCCAGGAGCCCTGAGTGTGATGGAGGCAAAGGAACCCTGAGTGTGATGGAGGCCCAGGAACCCTGTGTGTGGTGGAGGCAAAGGAACCCTGAGTGTGATGGAGGCCCAGGAACCCTGTGTGTGATAGAGGCAAAGGAACCCTGAGTGTGATGGAAGCCCAGGAACCCTGAGTGTGATAAAAGCCCAGGAACCATTTGTGTGATGGAGTCCCAGGAACCATTTGTGTGATGGAGTCCCAGGAACCCTGTGTGTGACGGAGGCCTAGGAACCCTGTGTGTGATGGAGGCCCAGGAACCCTGAGTGTGATGGAGGCCCAGGAACCCTGAGTGTGATAGAGGCCCAGGAACCCTGTGTGTGTTGGTGGCCCAGGAAACCTTCGTGCGATTGAGGCCCTGGAACCCTGTGTGTGATGGAGGCCCAGGAACATTGAGTGTGATAGAGGCCCAGGAACCTCGAGTGTGATAGAGGCCCAGAAATCCTGAGTGTGATAGAGGCCCAAAATCCCTGTGCGTGATGGAGGCCTAGGAACCACGTGTGTGATGGAGGCCCAAGAACCCTAAGTGTGATGGAGGCCCAGAAATCCTGAGTGTGATAGAGGCCCAAAATTCATGTGTGTGATGGAGGCCAAGGAAGCCTGAGTCTGATAGAGGCCCAGGAACCCTGTATGCGATGGTGGCGTAAGAACCCTGTGTGTGATGCAGGCCCAGGAACCCTGTGTGTGATGGAGGCCCACGAACCATGAGTGTGATGGAGGCCCAGGAACCCTGAGTGTGATGGAGGCCCAGGAAACCTTTAGTAGGATGGAGGCCCAGCACCCTGAGTGTGGTGGAGGCCCAGGAACCCCTAGTGGGATCGAGGCCAAGGAACGTTGACTGTGATAGAGGCCCAGAAACCTTGAGTGTGATAGAGGCCCAGGAACCCTGTATGCGATGGTGGCCTAAGACCCCTGTGTGTGATGCAGGCTCAGGAACCCTGTGTGTGATGGAGGCCCAAGAACCATGAGTGTGATGGAGGCCCAGGAACCATGAGTGTGACAGAGGCCCAGTAACCCTGTGTGTGATGGTGGCCCGGGAACCCTGAGTGTGATTGAGGCCCAGGAACCCTGTGTGTGATGGAAGCCCAGGAACCCTAAGTGTGATGGAGGCCCAGAAACCCTGAGTGTGATAGAGGCCCAAAATCCCTGTGCGTGATGGAGGCCTAAGAACCCCGTGTGTGATGGAGGCCCAAGAACCCTAAGTGTGATGGAGGCCCAGAAACCCTGTGTGTGATGGAGGCCCTGGAACCCTGTGTGTGATGGAGGCAAAGGAGCCCTGAGTGTGATGGAGGCCCAGGAACCCTGAGTGTGATTGAGGCTCAGGAACCCTGTGTGTGATTGTGGCCCAGGAACCCTGTGTGATGGAGGCCAAGGAAGCCTGAGTGTGATGGAGGCCCAGGAGCCCTGAGAGTGATCGAGGCCTAGGAACAATGAGCGTGATCGAAGACCAGAGCCCTGAGTGTGATGGAGGCTCAGGAGCCCTGAGCGTGATGGAGGCCCAGGAACCCTGTGTGTGATGGAGGCCCAGGAACCCTGTGTGTGATGGAGGCCCAGGAAACCTGTGTGTGATGGAGGTCCAGGAACCCTGAGTGTGATTGAGGCCCAGGAACCCTAAGTAAGATGCAGGCCCAGGAACCCTTAGTGTGATGGAGGGCAAGAATCCCTGAGTGTGATGGAGGCCAAGGAACCATGAGTGTGACGGAGGCCCAGGAATCTTGAGTGTGATTGAGGCTTAGGAACCCTGAGTGTGATAGAGGCCCAGGAACCCTGTGTGTGATGGAGGCCCAGGAACCCTAAGTGTGACGGAGGCCCAAGGACTCTGTGTGTGATGATGGCCCAGGAACCCTGAGTGTGATGGAGGCCCAGGAACCCTGAGTGTGATGGAGGCCCAGGAACCCTGAGTGTGATAGAGGCCCAGGAACCCTGTGTGTGATGGAGGACCAGGAACCCTGTGTGTGATGGTGGCCCAGAAACCCACAGTGTGATGGAGGCCCAGGAACCCTGTGTGCGATGGTGGCCTAAGAACCCTGTGTTTGATGCAGGCCCTGGAACCCTGTGTGTGATGGAGGCCCAAGAACCATGAGTGTGATGGAGGCCCAGGAACCCCTAGTGTGATGGAAGCCCAGAAAGCTTCAGTAGGATGGAGGCCCAGGACCCTGAGTGTGGTGGAGGCCAAGGAACTCCTAGTGTGATGGAGGCCAAGGAACCTTGAGTGTGATAGAGGCCCAGAAACCTTGAGTGTGATAGAGGCCCAGGAACCCTGTAAGCGATGGTGGCCTAAGAACCCTGTGTGTGATGGGGGCCCAAGAACCATGACTGTGATGGAGGCCCAGGAACCCTGAGTGTGATGGAGGCCCAGAAACCTTTAGAAGGATGGAGGCCCAGCACCCTGAGTGTGGTAGATGCCCAGGAACCCCTAGTGTGATCGAGGCCAAGGAACCTTGAGTGTGATAGAGGCCCAGAAACCTTGAGTGTGATAGAGGCCTAGGAACCCTGTATGCGAAGGTGGCCTAAGACCCCTGTGTGTGATGCAGGCCCAGGAACCCTGTGTGTGATGGAGGCCAACGAACCCTGAGTGTGATGCAGGCCCGGGAACCCTAAGTGTGATGGAGGCACAGGGACTCTGTGTGTGATGATGGCCCAGGAACCCTGAGTGTGATGGAGGCCCAGGAACCCTGTGTGTGATGGTGGCCCAGGAAACCTTAGTGTGATTGAGGCCCAGGAACCCTGTGTGTGATGGAGGCCCAGGACCCATGAGTGTAATAGAGGCCCAGGAACCTTGAGTGTGATAGAGGCCCAGAAATCCTGAGTGTGATAGAGGCCCAAAATCCCTGTGCGTGATGGAGGCCTAGGAACCCCGTGTGTGATGGAGGCCCAAGAACCCTAAGTGTGACGTAGGCCCAGAAATCCTGAGTGTGATAGAGGCCCAAAATTCCTGTGTGTGATGGAGGACTAGGAACCATGAGTGTGATGGAGGTCCAGGAACCCTGAGTGTGATAGGGGCCCAAAATTTCTGTGTGTGATGGAGGCCAATGAAGCCTCACTGTGATAGAGGCCCAGGAACCCCTGTATGCGATGGTGGCACAAGAACCATGAGTGTGATGGAGGCCCAGGAACCCTGAGTGTGATGGAGGCCTAAGAACCCTAAGGTGATGGAGGCCCAGAAACCCTGTGTGTGATGGAGGCCCTGGAACCCTGTGTGTGATGGAGGCAAAGGAGCCCTGAGTGTGATGGAGGCCCAGGAACCCTGAGTGTGATAGAGGCCCAGGAACCATTTGTGTGATGGAGTCCCAGGAACCCTGTGTGTGATGGAGGCCTAGGAACCCTGTGTGTGATGGTGGTCCAGGAACCCTGTGTGTGATGGAGGCCCAGAAATGCTGAACGTGATGGAGGCCCTGGAACCCTGAGTGTGATTGAGGCCCAGGAACCCCGTGTGTGATTGTGGCCCAGGAACCCTGTGTGATGGAGGCAAAGGAACCCTGAGTGTGATGGAGGCCCAGGAACCCTGAGTGTGATAGAGGCCCAGGAACCATTTGTGTGATGGAGTCCCAGGAAACCTGTGTGTGATGGAGGCCTAGGAACCCTGTGTGTGATGGAGGCCCAGGAACCCTGTGTGTGATGGTGGCCCAGGAACCCTGTGTGTGATGGAGGCCCAGGAACCCTGTGTGCAATGGTGACCCAGGAACCCTGTGTGTGATGGAGGCCCAGGAACCCTGTGTGCGATGGTGGCCCAGGAACCCTGTGTGTGATGGAGGCCCAGGAACCCTGTGTGTGATGGAGGCCCAAGAACCATGAGTGTGATGGAGGCTCAGAAACCTTTAGTAGGATGGAGGCCCAGGACCCTGAGTGTGGTGGAGGCCCAGGAACCCCTAGTGTGATCGAGGCCCAGGAACCTTGAAAGTGATAGAGGCCTAGGAACCCTGTGTGTGATGGTGGCCCAGAAAACCCGAGTGTGATTGAAGCCCAGAACCCTGTGTGTGATGGAGGCCCAGGAACCTTGAGTGTGATGGAAGCCTAGATCCCTTCAGTAGGATGGAGGCCCAGGACCCTGAGGGTGGTTGAGGCCCAGGAACCCCTAGTGTGATCGAGGCCAAGGAACCTTGAGTGTGATAGAGGCCCAGAAACCTTGAGTGTGATAGAGGCCTAGAAACCCTGTGTGTGATGGTGGCCCAGTAAAGCTGAGAGTGATTGAAGCCCAGGAACCCTGTGTGTGATGAATGCCTTGGAACCCCGTGTGTGATGGAGGCCCAAGAACCCTGAGTGTAATAGAGGTCCAGAAATCCTGAGTGTGATGGTGGCCCAGGAACCCAGAGTGTGATTGAGGCCCAGGAACCCTGTGTGTGATTGTTGGCCAGGAACCCTGTGTGATGGAGGCCAAGGAAGCCTGAGTGTGATGGAGGCCCAGGAACCCTGAGTGTGATGGAGGCCTAGGAACAATGAGCGTGATCGAAGACCAGACCCCTGAGTGTGATGGAGGCTCAGGAACCCTGAGTGTGATGGAGTCCCAATAATCATGAGTGTTATAGAGGCCCAGGAACCCTGTGTGTGATGGTGGCCCAGGAACCCTGTGTGTGATGGAGGCCTAGGAAACCTGTGTGTGATGGAGGTCCACGAACCCTGAGTGTGATTGAGGCCCAGGAACCCTTAGTAAGATAGAGGCCCAGGAACTTTTAGTGTGATGGAGGGCAAGAATCCCTGAGTGTGATGGAGGCATCACACTCAGGGTTCCTGGGCCTCCATCACACACAGGGTTCCTGGGCCACCATTGCACACAGGGTTCCTGGGCCTCCATCACACACAGGAACCATGAGTGTGACGGAGGCCCCGGAATCTTGAGTGTGATAGAGGCCCAGTAACCCTGTGTGTGATGGTGGCCCAGGAACCCTGAGTGTGATTGAAGCCCAGGAACCCTGTGTGCGATGGTGGCCAACGAACCCTGAGTGTGATGGAGGCCCAGGAACCCTAAGTGTGATGGAGGCCCAGGGACTCTGTGTGTGATGATGGCCCAGGAACCCTAAGTGTGATGGAGGCCCAGGAACCCTGAGTGTGATAGAGGCCCAGGAACCCTGTGTGTGATGGAGGACCAGGAACCCTGTGGGTGATGGTGGCCCAGAAACCCACAGTGTGATGGAGGCCCAGGAACCCTGTGTGCGATGGTGGCCTAAGAACCCTGTGTTTGATGCAGGCCCAGGAACCCTGTGTGTGATGGAGGCCCAAGAACCATGAGTGTGATGGAGGCCCAGGAAGCCTGAGTGTGATGGAAGCCTAGAAAGCTTTAGTAGGATGGAGGCCCAGGACCCTGAGTGTGGTGGAGGGCAAGGAACTCCTAGTGTGATGGAGGCCAAGGAACCTTGAGTGTGATAGACGCCCAGAAACCTTGAGTGTGATAGAGGCCCAGGAACCCTGTAAGCGATGGTGGCCTAAGAACCCTGTGTGTGATGCAGGCCCAGGAAACCTGTGTGTGATGGAGGCCCAAGAACCATGAGTGTGATGGAGGCCCAGGAACTCTGAGTGTGATGGAGGCCCAGAAACCTTTAGAAGGATGGAGGCCCAGCACCCTGAGTGTGGTAGATGCCCAGGAACCCCTAGTGTGATCGAGGCCAAGGAACCTTGAGTGTGATAGAGGCCCAGAAACCTTGAGTGTGATAGAGGCCTAGGAACCCTGTATGCGATGGTGGCCTAAGACCCCTGTGTGTGATGCAGGCCCAGGAACCCTGTGTGTGATGGAGGCCCAAGAACCATGAATGTGATTGAGGCCCAGGAACCCTGAGTGTGATGGAGGCCCAGGAACGATGTGTGTGATGGAGGCCCAGGAACCCTGAGTGTGATGGAGGCCCAGGAACCCTGAGTGTGATGGAGGCCCAGGAACCCTGAGTGTGATAGAGGCCCAGGAACCCTGTGTGTGATGGAGGCCCAGGAACCTTGAGTGTGATAGAGGCCCAGGAACCATGAGTGTGATGGAGGCCCAGGAACCCTGAGTGTGATAGAGGCCCAGGAACCATTTGTGTGATGGAGTCCCAGGAACCCTGTGTGTGATGGAGGCCTAGGAACCCTGTGTGTGATGGTGGTCCAGGAACCCTGTGTGTGATGGAGGCCCAGAAATGCTGAACGTGATGGAGGCCCTGGAACCCTGAGTGTGATTGAGGCCCAGGAACCCTGTGTGTGATTGTGGCCCAGGAACCCTGTGTGATGGAGGCCATGGAAGCCTGAGTGTGATGGAGGCCCAGGAGCCCTGAGTGTGATGGAGGTCCAGGAACCCTGTGTGTGATGGAGGCCGAGGAACCCTGAGTGTGATGGTGGCCCAGAAACCCACAGTGTGATGGAGGCCCAGGAACCCTGTGTGCGATGGTGGCCTAAGAACCCTGTGTTTGATGCAGGCCCAGGAACCCTATGTGTGATGGTGGCCCAAGAACCATGAGTGTGATGGAGGCCCAGGAACCCTTAGTGTGATGGAGGCCCAGAAACCTTTAGTAGGATGGAGGCCCAGCACCCTGAGTGTGGTGGAGGCCCAGGAACCCCTAGTGTGATGGAGGCCCAGAAAGCTTTAGTAGGATGGAGGCCCAGGACCCTGAGTGTGGTTGAGACCAAGGAACTCCTAGTGTGATGGAGGCCAAGGAACCTTGAGTGTGATAGAGGCCCAGAAACCTTGAGTGTGATAGAGGCCCAGGAACCCTGTATGCGATGGTGGCCTAAGAACCCTGTGTGTGATGGAGGCCCAAGAACCATGAGTGTAATGGAGGCCCAGGAACCCTGTGTGTGATGGAGGCCAAGAACCGTGAGTGTGATGGAGGCCCAGGAGCCCTGAGTGTGATGGAGGCCTAGGAACAATGAGCGTGATCGAAGACCAGACCCCTGAGTGTGATGGAGGCTCAGGAACCCTGAGTGTGATGGAGTCCCAATAATCATGAGTGTTATAGAGGGCCAGGAACCCTGTGTGTGATGGTGGCCCAGGAACCCTGTGTATGATGGAGGCCTAGGAAACCTGTGTGTGATGGAGGTCCACGAACCCTGAGTGTGATTGAGGCCCAGGAACCCTAAGTAAGATAGAGGCCCAGGAACTTTTAGTGTGATGGAGGGCAAGAATCCCTGAGTGTGATGGAGGCATCACACTCAGGGTTCCTGGACCTCCATCACACACAGGGTTCCTAGGCCTCTATCACACTCAGGCCCAGGAACTTTTAGTGTGATGGAGGGCAAGAATCCCTGAGTGTGATGGAGGCATCACACTCAGGGTTCCTGGGCCTCCATCACACACAGGGTTCCTGGGCCTCCATCACACACAGGAACCATGAGTGTGACGGCGGAGGCCCCGGAATCTTGAGTGTGATAGAGGCCCAGTAACCCTGTGTGTGATGGTGGCCCGGGAACCCTGAGTGTGATTGAGGCCCAGGAACCCTGTGTGCGATGGTGGCCAACGAACCCTGAGTGTGATGGAGGCCCAGGAACCCTAAGTGTGATGGAGGCCCAGGGACTCTGTGTGTGATGATGGCCCAGGAACCCTAAGTGTGATGGCGGCCCAGGAACCCTGAGTGTGATAGAGGCCCAGGAACCCTGTGTGTGATGGAGGACCAGGAACCCTGTGGGTGATGGTGGCCCAGAAACCCACAGTGTGATGGAGGCCCAGGAACCCTGTGTGCGATGGTGGCCTAAGAACCCTGTGTTTGATGCAGGCCCAGGAACCCTGTGTGTGATGGAGGCCCAAGAACCATGAGTGTGATGGAGGCCCAGGAAGCCTGAGTATGATGGAAGCCTAGAAAGCTTTAGTAGGATGGAGGCCCAGGACCCTGAGTGTGGTGGAGGGCAAGGAACTCCTAGTGTGATGGAGGCCAAGGAACCTTGAGTGTGATAGACGCCCAGAAACCTTGAGTGTGATAGAGGCCCAGGAACCCTGTAAGCGATGGTGGCCTAAGAACCCTGTGTGTGATGCAGGCCCAGGAAACCTGTGTGTGATGGAGGCCCAAGAACCATGAGTGTGATGGAGGCCCAGGAACTCTGAATGTGATGGAGGCCCACAAACCTTTAGAAGGATGGAGGCCCAGCACCCTGAGTGTGGTAGATGCCCAGGAACCCCTAGTGTGATCGAGGCCAAGGAACCTTGAGTGTGATAGAGGCCCAGAAACCTTGAGTGTGATAGAGGCCTAGGAACCCTGTATGCGATGGTGGCCTTAGACCCCTGTGTGTGATGCAGGCCCAGGAACCCTGTGTGTGATGGAGGCCCAAGAACCATGAATGTGATTGAGGCCCAGGAACCCTGAGTGTGATGGAGGCCCAGGAACGATGTGTGTGATGGAGGCCCAGGAACCCTGAGTGTGATGGAGGCCCAGGAACCCTGAGTGTGATGGAGGCCCAGGAACCCTGAGTGTGATAGAGGCCCAGGAACCCTGTGTGTGATGGAGGCCCAGGAACCTTGAGTGTGATAGAGGCCCAGGAACCATGAGTGTGATGGAGGCCCAGGAACCCTGAGTGTGATAGAGGCCCAGGAACCATTTGTGTGATGGAGTCCCAGGAACCCTGTGTGTGATGGAGGCCTAGGAACCCTGTGTGTGATGGTGGTCCAGGAACCCTGTGTGTGATGGAGGCCCAGAAATGCTGAACGTGATGGAGGCCCTGGAACCCTGAGTGTGATTGAGGCCCAGGAACCCTGTGTGTGATTGTGGCCCAGGAACCCTGTGTGATGGAGGCCATGGAAGCCTGAGTGTGATGGAGGCCCAGGAGCCCTGAGTGTGATGGAGGTCCAGGAACCCTGTGTGTGATGGAGGCCGAGGAACCCTGAGTGTGATGGTGGCCCAGAAACCCACAGTGTGATGGAGGCCCAGGAACCCTGTGTGCGATGGTGGCCTAAGAACCCTGTGTTTGATGCAGGCCCAGGAACCCTATGTGTGATGGTGGCCCAAGAACCATGAGTGTGATGAAGGCCCAGGAACCCTGAGTGTGATGGAGACCCAGAAACCTTTAGTAGGATGGAGGCCCAGCACCCTGAGTGTGGTGGAGGCCCAGGAACCCCTAGTGTGATGGAGGCCCAGAAAGCTTTAGTAGGATGGAGGCCCAGGACCCTGAGTGTGGTTGAGACCAAGGAACTCCTAGTGTGATGGAGGCCAAGGAACCTTGAGTGTGATAGAGGCCCAGGAACCCTGTATGCGATGGTGGCCTAAGAACCCTGTGTGTGATGGAGGCCCAAGAACCATGAGTGTGATGGAGGCCCAGGAACCCTGTGTGTGATGGAGGCCAAGAACCGTGAGTGTGATGGAGGCCCAGGAACCCTGAGTGTGATGGAGGCCCAGAAACCTTTAGTAGGATGGAGGCCCAGCACCCTGAGTGTGGTGGAGGCCCAGGAACCCCTAGTGTGATCGAGGCCAAGGAACCTTGAGTGTGATAGAGGCCCAGAAACCTTGAGTGTGATAGAGGCCCAGGAACCCTGTATGCGATGGTGGCCTAAGACCCCTGTGTGTGATGTGGAACTTTGTGTGTGATAGAGGCCCAGGGCTCAAGGACCCAGGGCCCTGTGTGTGATGGAGGCCCAGGGCTCAAGGACCCAGGGCCCTGTGTGTGATGGAGGCCCAGGGCTCAAGGACCCAGGGCCCTGTGTGTGATGGAGGCCCAGGAACCCTGAGTGTGATGAAGGCCCAGAAACCTTTAGTAGGGCTCAAGGTAACCTCAAGGTATGACACTTAGTTTAGTTCATTTATTTTGCACCCCATACCCATCTTGTGGGCGGTAGTGGAAAGGGTTACAGAGGCACATAATGGGCTCAGGAACTGAACCCCACAATTCATTTAGCTAAGCAAGTTACAATCTTGATGAGCTAGTTACAAAATTCAATATAAGTTATCACATCAACAATGGGTTCGAGATCGACCTCAAGTACAGGTTCTAAATTAAGCAATTGACATTTTCTGACCAGGGGGAGAAAGATACTGGCAGAATGGGGCGTTAAAGTTTATTGAAGATTAAATTCTGCAGAACATGTAAATATATAAAGTTCAAATATATAAGTAAGTAATTATATAAAGTTTATATTAAACACGGCTTATATTATAGACTTATAACAAAGTTGATATTATATTAAACTTAATATTGAACATGTAAATATATAAAGTTTCCAAATATAACATTAAGTAAATATATAACGTTTATATTAAAATATATAAAGTAAGAATTAACAGTAACAATTCCAAGTCCGAGGACTAGATTTAACTTAAAAGGTACACCCGTAGTAAGTATGAGACCTTAGCCTATAGTGACATGGAAACTAATTCTGCAGAAACCTAAAGGTTAACTGGTACTAGAATTAAGGCCGAGTGCAAATGTGTAGTAATTATATAACACTAGGATATAACAGGCAGGACACAAAGAATAACTAATAAGTGAGAGACCACATAACACGTAATGTACCCGGCCAAGAGGCCGTAAAAGACCTAATGGATAAGGAGAAGGGGGGTGACTACAAGTAGGGCTTACTAGCACCTAGACTGGGCAAAGTATTAGCTGCGGACAGCGGGACACTTGGGGACCGGCGCTGCACCCCCCTTCCCACATGCAGTGGGGAGACAATCGGGACAACTGTGCAAAGCATGACGGGGGTACAAAAGCAGCCGCTTGCAAAGGGGAGGAGGGTGGGGTTTTGCGAGGGCAGCGGCGAGGGCAGGCGGAGTGAGGCAGAGCCCCATTGTGCGCCCGTATTTATACGGCCCCAAACTGCCCGCGCAACGCCGCGGGACGCGCTGCGCAATTATTTCTTTCTCCCCAGCCAGAAAAATCCCCGCTTGCGATCAAGCAGTGACCATTTTCTGACCAGGGGGAGAAAGATACTGGCAGAATGGGGCGTTAAAGTTTATTGAAGATTAAATTCTGCAGAACATGTAAATATATAAAGTTCAAATATATAAGTAAGTAATTATATAAAGTTTATATTAAACACGGTTTATATTATAGACTTATAACAAAGTTGATATTATATTAAACTTAATATTGAACATGTAAATATATAAAGTTTCCAAATATAACATTAAGTAAATATGTAACGTTTATATTAAAATATATAAAGTAAGAATTAACAGTAACAATTCCAAGTCCGAGGACTAGATTTAACTTAAAAGGTACACCCGTAGTAAGTATGAGACCTTAGCCTATAGTGACATGGAAACTAATTCTGCAGAAACCTAAAGGTTAACTGGTACTAGAATTAAGGCCGAGTGCAAATGTGTAGTAATTATATAACACTAGGATATAACAGGCAGGACACAAAGAATAACTAATAAGTGAGAGACCACATAACACGTAATGTACCCGGCCAAGAGGCCGTAAAAGACCTAATGGATAAGGAGAAGGGGGGTGACTACAAGTAGGGCTTACTAGCACCTAGACTGGGCAAAGTATTAGCTGCGGACAGCGGGACACTTGGGGACGGGCGCTGCACCCCCACCGCAGGCCAGTTGCCGGACCCCCCCCCCCCCCCGAAGGGCGAGTGCCAGCTGGCCGCGTGAGGCACTCAAAGTAGCAGAGCAACAACGTCCCGTCTGACGTAGGATGTGAGCACTACTCTTCCGCCTGCCGTCTGCCATTATTTCTGATGTGGCGAGCCCGTCCCGAGACAGCTGGGTGCGGAGCGTAGTCATCTGAAGTCAAGCCTAGCGCCGAGAGGGCAGCGCGTAGGATCCTGGAGAAATCTCGGCTGGTTACAGGAGCGCTTGTAGGATCTGTGCTTGTAGGATCCGAAGAGTGTTGATTCCTGACCATGTAAGCGATACCTGGTTCAGTCGGAGCCTGCGTCGATTTTTTGTCGCGTAGCTCACCTCCCCCGGGCTGAAAGATATAAGGCAGTAAGGGTGGGCAGAAGCGGCGTGCAGTGTTATCGTGACAGGCAAGAGCACAGACGAGAGGGAAACCCTAGCTGAATCAATACGGAGACGAAAAACGGGGGAGGGAGCCCGGCAGCAGGAATTAAGAGAAACCTTTATTAACAATCCTGGATGAATAAAGAGCATCCGAATAATTATACTGTAGCAATGAAGGGGGCTAACAATTCTAAGAATCTTCCAGCAAACGGAAGGGGGAAGTACCTTTGCTAAGACCAAAGGTGGGAGAAAACCAGTAGGAGAACAGCAAGGAAGCACAAAGCAACTATAACAGGGTAATACGAAACACTATAAATCTTGAATATAAACAATACATATACCAAGAACGGGTATAACAACTAAGCAACATATACATAAACAATAAAATGGAATAAGAACCAATTCTTAAAGCCAAATCTATAACATGCTTGTGTCCTAAGCGGATGTAGAATGTGAGCGGGGAACATTACCCTTGGTCTCTATCCCATCTCTGCCTCCAGACGGGTGATTGGGCTGGATAGAAGCCAAGGAGTCTGCCTTAAGTGGCCGCTGAGTGTAGTCTTGTGTTGACAATGAGCGTCTGCGAGCCGCAGCTAGTACGCCGTGAACTTCGTCAACATCTTTAGAACAGGAGCAAAGTGAAATCGACGGCAGGGAGCTGCCATTCAGTAACTGTAATAAGGATAATAATAAGAATACAATGTCGTAAATAATCGTACAATGAAGAATACAATGTAATATCGTAAATAACCGATGACGGCAAGTGCCGCAGAATGGAAGAAATTAAGAAAGCAACGCCAAACTATAATAACAATTTATATTTTAATAAAATAATACTGGAATGACAGTAACGATACGGAATAATAATACTACCATATAGCCCAGCAAATAAAGGAAAGATAATAGTATTAACGTAGGCCCTGGGCGGCTGCATCCCGGCACCGCTGCGTGCGTTGTAAAGGTGATCAGAGGAATATCCGGCTCGCGTTCTCTTCCTCGCCGCAGTAGGGTGTGAAGGGGGGGGGTCCGGCTTGTCGTGGCTGCGAATAAAGGGAACAGAAGAAGCCGGCGTTGAGCGCCAAGCGGGCAGAGCGCAGTGGAAGGAATAGCGGTTGGAGGTAAGGGCCCCTAACCTAATGATAGATGAGGTAAAATTAAATAGAATACTATTACGTAGTAGGAAACAACAATGGCGAAGGAACAAGAAGAGTAAAATAGCCCAGAAGGCCGGATGGCCAAAGATCGTTAGCGACCGTATGGCCAACAGCATGCTGGCTGCGCTGGCCAACAACAAGCTGGCCGACGTCATGCTAACCGACTGGCTTGAGCTTGCCGAAAGGAAGGCCGAATGGCCAGTTTTTGCATGACACCGTGCGCGAGGCCATGCTAAACTTCTCGGTAGCGTCCAAATGTAACTTAATGTACTGTCGATACGATGAAGAATGGGAGGTCAAATATAATGCACAATATTCAGAATATATAATGAGGGAAACGAGTGTAATAGGACGAAATAACCGGAGGAAAAAAAAAATTGTGGGGGGGGGCCCCACCCGAATGCACTGCAACTAGCGTACCCTAGCTGAAAATAACTTAAAGGCACAGAGGCAAAGCAATAGATTAATACAAATCCTAATTGATAGTCCCTTAATAACAAATTGAACGTGAAACTTAAACAAAGAGTAAATTGCGGGAGAAAAATTTGCCGTAATAAATACAAATCAAATTGCGAGTCCAACAATAACAAATTTAACAGATACGCAGACGTAGGAGGAACCAAGGGGACGTTTCCCACAGGCGAGCCCGCACGGCTGGGGGGGGGGGCGGAAATGACAGAGGGCCGAAGAGAAGATAACGTCGCCGAGGCGCGCTGGACGGCACACAACCCGGTCTGAGAAAGGACATAGGCCCAAAAGCGAGAGGCGATAACGTAGAATGGGATGGAAGAATGCGGAAGTAAGCGGGCGAGACCGAGTAAACAGGGAACCAGGGGGGGGGGGGCAACCGAAAAGCCGCGGCTCGCGCACCGCTAGCCATACCTAAACATACCTAGACAGGAAGGGGAGAAGCATAAAGGTAACCCAGCAAAAGACTAGTAATTAGTAATTAGTAACTCTGCAAATAGCACATCCTGGCTGACTTTACTTAATAATTTACTTAGTAACTGCAAATAGCACATCCTGGCTGACTTTACTTAATAATTTACTTGGTAACTCTGCAAATAGCACATCCTGGCTGACTTTACTTAATAATTTACTTAGTAACTCTGCAAATAGCACATCCTGGCTGACTTTACTTAATAATTTACTTAGTAACTCTGCAAATAGCACATCCTGGCTGACTTTACTTAATAATTTACTTGGTAACTCTGCAAATAGCACATCCTGGCTGACTTTACTTAATAATTTACTTAGTAACTCTGCAAATAGCACATCCTGGCTGACTTTACTTAATAATTTACTTAGGAACTCTGCAAATAGCACATCCTGGCTGACTTTACTTAATAATTTACTTAGGAACTCTGCAAACAGCACATCCTGGCTGACTCTTCTTAATAATTACATAGTAACTCTGCAAATAGCACATCCTGGCTGACTTTACTTAATAATTTAATTAGTAACTCTGCAAATAGCACATCCTGGCTGACTTTACTTAATGACGTAAGGCAAGGAAAAATGAACAAACATACTGAACACAGCAACGCAAAATTAAACATGCGACATGAGCAAAGCATCAACTGTCGGAGTAAATTAAGGTAGGCTGTTTGGGAAAAGGAATCCGTGGTAATCTGAAAGCAGGAGGCATGTTAGTGCTGAAATGTAGAACGTAATTAAGAGGAAGGGCAAGGCATGTCGCGAGATGTCTGCCAGTACAAAATAAGAAACCTTCCAATAAAGTGTGTAAAACCTTAATTTACATTGTCTTAGGAAGGCAAAGAACGGGATATCATTAACTATACGACGTTCCCGACGACGCTTCGACGCCGCCATCTGCTGAAGTGTACCGTGCCCCAGGCAACGTGGGGGCCACCCCCCTGTCCAGGTCACCTGAATAGGGGCAAGTCATGGCACGTGATGTCTGCAGGTACAAAATAAGGGTATACAATCGGCGTGCGTATATAACCATTTTTACATTAAGAGAACGGAGGTGAAGCATAACATAAATATAACCAAATAAGTAACTTTAATAAACTGCAAGAGCCAAGCGTAAATACTGTAACCACTGAGGAAACTAAACTGCAAAGCTAAGCATAAACTACTGTAACTACCGATGAAACTAGGCAAAAATGCAGGGCCAGGAGACGTGAAGCTAAAATAAGGGCCCGCGAATACTGCAAATAGCACATCCTGTCTGACTTTACTTAATAATTCTTAGGAACTCTGCAAATAGCACATCCTGGCTGACTTTACTTAATAATTTACTTAGTAACTGTGCAACTAGCACTGCCTGTCTGACTTTACTTAATAAATTACTTGGTAACTCTGCAAATAGCACATCCTGGCTGTCTTTACTTAATGACGTAAGGCAGGGTAAAAGTGGGCAAGCATACTGAACACAGCGACGCAAAATTAAACATGCGACATGAGCAACGCATCAACTGTCGGAGAAAATTAAGGAGGCTGATTGGGAAAGAGAGTCCGAGGTAACCTGAAACAGGAGGCATGTTAGCGCTGAGATGTAGAACATAATTATGAATAGGGCAAGGCATGGCACGTGGTATCTGCAAGTACAAAATAAGGGTATACAATCGGCGTGGATATATAGCCATTTTACATTAAGAGAACGGAGGAGATGCATAACATAAATATAACCAAATAAGCGACGTGAATAACTGCAAGAGCCAAACGAAAGACTGTAACTACTGAGGAAACTAGGCAAAATGCAGGGTCAGGGAACGTAAAGCAAATTAAGGGCCCGCAAATACTGCAAATAGCACCTCCTGGCTGACTTTACTTAATAAATTACTTATAACTCTGCAAATAGGACATCCTGGCTGACTTTACTTAATGACGTAAGACAAGGAAAAGTGAACAAGCATACTGTAACACAGCGAACGCGAAGATTTGAACGTGCGACATGCACAAGGCTACGAATGCCTGAGTAAAAAGTTAGGCTGGTGGCAAAGTGAATCCGAGGTGATCTGGAAGCAGAGGCATGTCAGAGCTGAAATGTAGAACATAAATATGAATAAGGGCAAGGCATGTCGCGAGATGTCTGCTAGTACAAAATAATAAACCTTCCATATTTTCTCACACCAAGTGTGAGAAAGTCTTAATTTACAGTGTCTTAGGAAGGCAACGAATGAGAATCATTAAATATACGACGTTCCCGACGACGCTTCGACACCGCCATCTGCTGGAGGATACCGTGCCCCAGGCAACATGGGGGCTACCCCCCTGTCCGGGGCACGGCCCCTGGAACTGGACGCCGAGGACTTAACGGACATAACGAAGTCATCCTGGATTGCCGGCGGGTGGATATGTGGAGAGCTAGTGTCAAAATTTATATGTTTGTCTTGCACACCGCCCCCCATCCAGTGGGCAGCGGTGGATAGGTTATAATCACTTAGTTACTACCTACAGTTAGCAAACTGGGGATATTTGGCTAAAATTTCTGGTAGATCATTTTGAATGAAATATTGACACATCGCTGGAACATTGGTTATAGAATTGTCTCTAAATTCACGTATCTTTTTGCACTCCATCACATAGTGACGGAGGGTGTGCGAATAATTTTGTTGACACAGTTTACATATGGTCAAATCTTCATCAGCAGATAATGAGATTTCCCAGAGATACTTGTAACAGAGTGTAAGCCGAGCAGTAGTAACATCTAGAAGTCTGCTGATTTTATTGGATGATCCATAGATGTGTGGCTCCTCTTGCATGCATGATAGTATGATGATAGATGGAATTACTGGTGTCAATTTCACTTTGCCTCAGATCTACAAGATCTTGTTGAAGTTCTCGGTGTACCAACAGTCTCCGTGGTGTAGTGGTTAAGACACTCGCCTGGCGTTCCGCGAGCGCTATGTCATGGGTTCGTATCCTAGCCGGGGAGGATTTACTGGGCGCAATTCCTTAACTGTAGCCTCTGTTTAACGCAACAGTAAAATGTGTACTTGGATGAAAAAACGATTCTTCGCAGCAGGGGATCGTATTCCAGGGACCTGCCCGAAACGCTACGCGTACTGGGAGGGGGTCCATAGAATTACCCAAATCGACCCAAATCAGGCCAAAACTACCCAAATCTAATTAGCATTACGTAAGTAATGAAGAAATATGGTATATTTACTTACTATAATGTTGGTGCTACACGTAGAACATGATCAAACCTATTTTTACTCTGAAATAATCTAATTTCATAACGAAATGAGACGTAAATATGTGAGAGGTGACGCCATAGGAAGTCGACGGTCCAAGCGACAATTGTGTGGAGCGACTTATCCAAGATATATGGTCGCCTGGAGAGTGTTTGCTGCCATAACAGCCTCCTGTACACAGTGATCCAGTCGTCGTATTTCATGGCTCAAATTGTCGCAAATTTAAATGGTAATATTAACAAGTAGAATGTGTATTTATAATAATATTTTTCATAAACAGCCACAAAATATTTAATATTTATTAAAAAAAAGTGTCTGGAAGTTAAATCAATTCCACATGACAATAAATTTGTTATATAGATACTAGCGTTATTCGTTGGTATGCGTTCGCTATTTAAACTACTCCAGTCCTTTTCGTTCATAGAACACCGAACCCTACACGCTCTCTGATATGTTGCTTAATTAACAAATATTCACAAATAAAGATTATATTTATATATGTTATCAGAAAGGCAGATATAAAATAGTTTGTGTTAATGCATCACAGAGATTATACCTTATTAGAGAGGAAAAATATTCATATTTTAAACAAGGCTTCTTGGCCGACGCTCTCCCTTTCGATGGGAACTATGACCTTTTGAAAATCAATGTTAATTGAATCTATATATTGTAAAAAACTAAGTTTTTTATGTCATCAGAAAGACATATAAGCTGCATGTTAATACTTTGGTATAAATATAACTGAAGTGAAAGTGAAGATATATGCCTTTTTATAGTTACTTGATGGCTCGCTCAGGGAGTGTGAAGGCCTGCACACAAGCCAATCAATTTTATAATTAATGTACATATATGCAAAGTAACGTCAAAGGTTTTTATTTCAGAATAAAGACAGATGTAGACGATAATGTAAATACATTTCAAGGTTTACATATCTTAAATGAAAGCAAAGATATGGTCAAATAAATAGGCAATACCACACCATCGCCAGTGTCCGGACACATGAATATTCGCGTTAGGTAGGTGAAAGGAAATGTACCCAACCATTTCCATTTACGCGACCAGTTTCCGTTCTTATGTTCTTACATTTATTGAAATTTATCATCATCATCATTTACAGAAATAAATTAACATAAAAATGTAGTAATTTTAATACACAAAACAGAAGTAGATATGTATGTAAATTATGACGCAGGATAGGATCACTATTGCAGAACTATTCGCATACTTTGCGTCATTATATACAGTACTGGAATTTAAAAAAAATCGCGGAATTCAGAGATAACACCATCATTGGTGTCCAAGAAATGGTCACTGCTTGCATCACAAGCGGGGATGTTTCTGGCGGGGGAGAAAGAAACAATTGCGCAGGGCGTCTTGCGGCGTTGCGCGGGCAGTTTGGGGCCGTATAAATACGGGCGCACAATGGGGCTCCGCCTCACTCCGCCTGCCCTCGCAACCACTCCCCGGCCGCCCGACTTCGCACGAGATGGACAACACGCCAGCTGACTCGGTACCTGGCCTCTCTCTCACGGACATCCTGGGGCCCTCGACACCCCAGACTGTTCCGGCAGGCCCCTCCTGCCCTACACTTCTAAACCCAAGGTGAGGTTTTCTGTTCATCTCTAGTCAGGTCTCCCCAGTGCGGCGTGTGCCAAGCGCCTTCCCATCGCGGTACGTGTGTGCCGCCTTAGTTAGTCCTTCGGGCTCTCTGCTGTTGTTCCCGGAGAGCTGGGGCGCCCTCCTTGGGCCTGTTCCGGGCGCCCCCGTGCCGTGCTGCTCGCGTGGCTGGCTTAGGGTCGGCGTGCCCTGGGCCGCGTCCCTAGTGGCCTGCGTTCGGTCTCCTCTCATGTGGGGCCCCGTCCAGCCGTGCCCGTCCGTGTCCAAGGGGCCCCGCCGCGCAGCGTGCCCAGGCGCGCGCCCTGCCCGGGGCCCCGTCGGCAGCCAGGCGTGCCCCTGCCGGCGTCGCCTTGTGGCCAGGCGTGGTGGGCCCTACGCCCTTTGTGCTCTGCCTAGGGGCCGTCTCCTTTAATTGGCCTTGGGGTCGTCTGGGCGGGCTTCGGCGTCCTTCCCGCCTTTCCTCCGGGGCTCCCTGGCGCCGGCCCGCCGGGTTTCCCTGGGTGTCTCAGGGGGCCAGGCTTCGCCTTGTCCGAGGACATGTGTCGCCGTCGGCGACGGTTTGTGGCCATGTTCGGTCCTACGCCCGGGGCGCATGTTCTCGGCGGCGGCGACACGTGGCCAGGCGTGGGCGGCCCTATGGCGGGCCCCGCCTTGGGGCCCATGCATGCCTTGCCGGGCGTCACGTGCCTGGCCGGCAGGGCGTGCTTCTGCGTCTTTCCCGTTTTCCCTCGGGTGTTCCCTGTTGCCGGTCTGCCGGCTTCCTGGGATGTCCCCAGGGGTCGGGTCCCCCTGAGCGGACAAGCGTCGCCCCTGGCGACGACTCGTGGACAGGTCCAGCCTCCGCCCGGGCCTGCTACGGGGCACGCGACTGGTCGTGCTGCCACGTGGCACGGCGTTCCGTGGCGCGCACGGTGGGGCTGTGTCCCGCCCTTCCTGTCCCCTTTTGGGTGCTAATCCACGTGGCTTTGCGCCACAGCTTCCCACGTCGGGGCTCGGGCTGTCTTGCGCCCGTACGGCCGCGCCTGTGTGCGGCCCCCCCCCCCTCCCCTTTTCGTCTAGGCCCTGAGCATGCCGTGTGGCAACGCGTGGTTGGTAGGCCACGGGGTCCTTGCCGTGTGTGGTGTGTTCTCTGCTAGGCACGTCGCCATCGGACGTCTCGCCCGGCCGTGTTGCCTGGGGTGTTAGCCCCAGGCCCTTCGGTGTCCCGGAGTCCCCAGGTACGTCTTCCCCAGAGTGGCGCCGATCAAGATGTCCCCAGACGTCCGTCGGCCGGTGTAAGTCCGGCATGTAGTCCCCAGACGTACGTCTGGCCGGTGTTGCCCGGTGTGTTATTTCAAGCTTTCCGCCGTCCAGGCCCTCAGGCACGTGCCCTGCTTGCCTGGGGGGTAGCCAGGACCGTTACTCCATGTCCTCCGTCTGGCCGGTGTTGCCGGCAGGTTGGTTCCCAGGCGCTCCCGCCTGGCCAGTGTAGCCTGGTGTGTTTGTCTTAAGCGCCCTGCCCGTCCGTTGTAGCAGGGATTCCTCCTACGTCGTAAGTTCAGCGTTCGTCCGCCTGCCCGTCCGCCTGTGTCGTCTGTTGTTCTTCTTCGTCGGAGAGAGACGCCGGCGTTGGAGCAAGGACCTGAGATCAGCTCGACGACGACGGCAGGTTTACGTCTAACGGTACGCACCACAGGCCCTGGGTTCGGCGTTGCCGCCGGCAATCCAGGATGACTTCGTTATGTTCGTTAAGTCCTCGGCGTCCAGTTCCAGGGGCCGTGCCCTGGACAGGGGGGTGGCCCCCATGTTGCCTGGGGCACGGTATCCTCCAGCAGATGGCGGCGTCGAAGCGTCGTCGGGAACGTCGTATATTTAATGATTCCCATTCTTTGCCTTCCTAAGACACTGTATTTAAGACGTTCTCACACTTGGTGTGAGAAAATATGGAAGGTTTCTTATTTTGTACTAGCAGACATCTCGCGACATGCCTTGCCCTTATTCATATTTATGTTCTACATTTCAGCACTGACATGCCTCTGCTTTCAGATCACCTCGGATTCACTTTGCCCCAGCCTAACTTTTTACTCAGGCATTCGTAGCCTTGTGCATGTCGCACGTTCAAATCTTCGCGTTCGCTGTGTTACAGTATGCTTGTTCACTTTTCCTTGTCTTACGTCATTAAGTAAAGTCAGCCAGGATGTCCTATTTGCAGAGTTATAAGTAATTTATTAAGTATGTCAGCCAGGAGGTGCTATTTGCAGTATTTGCGGGCCCTTAATTCGCTTTACGTTCCCTGGCCTTGCATTTTGCCTAGTTTCCTCAGTAGTTACAGTACTTTCGCTTGGCTCTTGCAGTCTATTCACGTCGCTTATTTGGTTATATTTAGGTTATGCATCTCCTCCGTTTCTCTTAATGTAAAATGGCTATATATCCACGCCGATTGTATACCCTTATTTTGTACTTGCAGATACCACGTGCCATGCATTGCCCTATTCATAATTATGTTCTACGTCTCAGCGCTAACATGCCTCCTGTTTCAGGTTACCTCGGACTCTCTTTCCCAAACAGCCTCCTTAATTTACTCCGACAGTTGATGCGTTGCTCTTGTCGCATGTTTATTTTTGAGTTGCTGTGTTCAGTATGCTCGCCCACTTTTACCCTGCCTTACGTCATTAAGTAAAGACAGCCAGGATGTGCTATTTGCAGAGTTACCAAGTAATTTATTAAGTAAAGTCAGACAGGCAGTGCTAGTTGCAGAGTTACTAAGTAAATTATTAAGTAAAGTCAGCCAGGATGTGCTATTTGCGGAGTTCCTAAGAATTATTAAGTAAAGTCAGACAGGATGTGCTATTTGCAGTATTCGCGGGCCCTTATTTTAGCTTCACGTCTCCTGGCCCTGCATTTTTGCCTAGTTTCATCGGTAGTTACAGTAGTTTATGCTTAGCTTTGCAGTTTAGTTTCCTCAGTGGTTACAGTATTTACGCTTGGCTCTGGCAGTTTATTCACGTTACTTATGAAGCTTAAAGCTTCATAGAAGGTTGTAACAGAACCCATGAGCACCACACCAGAAATAAATACAGTTTTGATATTCCTAGAGTACGTCTTAATCAACCTAGAAATGCTCTGCAAATCAAGGGGCCCAGAATGTGGAATGACCTTCCCAACCATGTTAAAGACTGTACCTCTCTCAACCAGTTTAAGATAAAAACTAAACACTACCTAATAAATTCCCTGTAATCTACCTCACTCCTCTATTGTCAACCCATGTCTGTTATTTTCTTTTTTTTTAATCAACACTGTTTGTCAACCTATTGTTTTGTGCTGCTTTTTCAGTCATGTTCCCACTTTTTTTTTATCTTTATTTGTATTTGTTCTCAACACTTTTTATTCTTTATGCTCAATTAGTATTAAGTTCTAGATATTAATGTTTTTCTTGCCCGAAACGCATTGCGTATTAGTGGCTTTAAGCATTGTATGTACTAGCTCTATCTATATATCAATCCATTAATGTAACATCACTTGTATGTATATACCTTACCTGAATAAACATCTGAATCTGAATCTGAATCTGAATCTGATTTGGTTATATTTATGTTATGCTTCACCTCCGTTCTCTTAATGTAATAATGGTTATATATGCACGCCGATTGTATACCCTTATTTTGTACCTGCAGTTATCACGTGCCATGCCTTGCCCCTATTCAGGTGACCTGGACAGGGGGTGGCCCCCACGTTGCCTGGGGCACGGTACACTCCAGCAGATGGCGGCGTCGAAGCGTCGTCGGGAACGTCGTATATTTAATGATATCCCGTTCTTTGCCTTCCTAAGACAATGTAAATTAAGTTTTTTACACCTTTATTGGAAGGTTTCTTATTTTGTACTGGCAGACATCTCGCGACATGCCTTGCCCTTCCTCTTAATTACGTTCTACATTTCAGCACTAACATGCCTCCTGCTTTCAGATTACCACGGATTCCTTTTCCCTAACAGCCTACCTTAATTTACTCCGACAGTTGATGCTTTGCTCATGTCGCATGTTTATTTTTGCGTTGCTGTGTTCAGTATGTTTGTTCATTTTTCCTTGCCTTACGTCATTAAGTAAAGTCAGCCAGGATGTGCTATTTGCAGAGTTACTAATTAAATTATTAAGTAAAGTCAGCCAGGATGTGCTATTTGCAGAGTTACTATGTAATTATTAAGTAGAGTCAGCCAGGATGTGCTGTTTGCAGAGTTCCTACGTAAATTATTAAGTAAAATCAGCCAGGTTGTGCTATTTGCAGAGTCCCTAAGTAAATTATTAAGTAAAAGTCAGCCAGGATGTGCTATTTGCAGAGTTACTAAGTAAATTATTAAGTAAAGTCAGCCAGGATGTGCTATTTGCAGAGTTACTAAGTAAATTATTAAGTAAAGTCAGCCTGGATGTGCTATTTGCAGAGTTACTAAGTAAATTATTAAGTAAAGTCAGCCAGGATGTGCTATTTGCAGAGTTACTATGTAATTATTAAGTAGAGTCAGCCAGGATGTGCTGTTTGCAGAGTTCCTAAGTAGATTATTAAGTAAAGTTAGCCAGGATGTGCTATTTACAGAGTTACTAAGTAAATTATTAAGTAGAGTCAGCCAGGATGTGCTATTTGCACAGTTACTAAGTAAATTATTAAGTAAAGTCAGCCAGGATGTGCTATTTGCAGAGTTACTATGTAATTATTAAGTAGAGTCAGCCAGGATGTGCTGTTTGCAGAGTTCCTAAGTAGATTATTAAGTAAAGTTAGCCAGGATGTGCTATTTACAGAGTTACTAAGTAAATTATTAAGTAGAGTCAGCCAGGATGTGCTATTTGCACAGTTACTAAGTAAATTATTAAGTAAAGTCAGCCAGGATGTGCTATTTGCAGAGTTACTAATTACTAGTCTTTTGCTGGGTTACCTTTATGCTTCTCCCCCTCCTGTCTAGGCATGTTTAGGTATGGCTAGCGGTGCGCGAGCCGCGGCTTATCGGTTGCCCCCCCCCCCCCCCCGGGTCCCTGTTTACTCGGTCTCGCCCGCTTACTTCCGCATTCTTCCACCCCATTCTACGTTATCGCCTCTCGCTTTTGGGCCTATGCCCTTTCTCAGACCGGGTTGTGTACCGTCCAGCGCGCCTCGGCGACGTTATCTTCTCTTCGGCCCTCTGTCATTTCCGCCCCCTCCCCCCCCCCCCCCCCCCCAGCCGTGCGGGCTCGCCTGTGCGAAACGTCCCCTTGGTTCCTCCTACGTCTGCGTGTCTGTTATTTTTGTTATTGTTGGACTCGCAATTTGATTTGTATTTATTACGGAAAAATTTTTCTCCCGCAATTTACTCTTTGTTTAAGTTTCACGTTCAATTTGTTATTAAGGGACTATCAATTAGGATTTGTATTAATCTATTGCTTTGCCTCTGTGCCTTTAAGTTATTTTCAGCTAAGGTACGCTAGTTGCAGTGCATTCGGGTGGCCCCCCCCCCCCCCCACAATTTTTTTTTTTCTCCTCCGGTTATTTCGTCCTATTACACTCGTTTCCCTCATTACATATTCTATTCTGAATTTTGTGCATTATATCTGACCACCCATTCTTCATCGTATCGACAGTACATTAAGTTACATTTGGATGCTACCGAGAAGTTTAGCATGGCCTCGCGCACGGTGTCATGCAAAAAACTGGCCATTCGGCCTTCCTTTCGGCAAGCTCAAGCCAGTCAGTTAGCATGACGTCGGCCAGCTTGTGGTTGGCCAGCGCAGCCAGCATGCTGTTGGCCATAGGTCGCTAACGGTCTTTGGCCATCCGGCCTTCTGGGCTATTTTACTCTTCTTGTTCCTTCGCCATTGTTGTTTCCTACTACGTAATAGTATTCTATTTAATTTTACCTCATCTATCATTAGGTTAGTGGCCCCTTACCTCCAACCGCTATTCCTTCCACTGCGCTCTGCCCGCTTGGCGCTCAATGCCGGTTTCTTCTGTTCCCTTTATTCGCAGCCACGACAAGCCGGACCCCCCCCCCCCCCCCTTCACACCCTACTGCGGCGAGGAAGAGAACGCGAGCCGGATATTCCTCTGATCACCATCAACGCACGCAGCGGTGCCGGGATGCAGCCGCCCAGGGCCTACGTTAATACTATTATCTTCTCTTTATTTGCTGGGCTATATGGCAGTATTAATATTATTTCGTACCGTTACTGTCATTCCAGTATTATTTTATTAAAATATAAATTGTTATTATGGTTTGGCGTTGCTTTCTTAATTTCTTCCATTCTGCGGCACTTGCCGTCATCTGTTATTTACGATATTACATTGTATTCTTCTTTGTACGATTATTTACGACATTGTATTCTTATTATTATCCTTATTACAGTTACTGAATGGCAGCTCCCTGCCGTCGATTTCACTTTGCTCCTGTTCTAAAGATGTTGCCGAAGTTCACGGCGTACTAGCTGCGGCTCACAGACGCTCATTGACAACACAAGACTACACTCAGCGGCCACTCAAGGCAGACTCCTTGGCTTCTATCCAGCCCAATCACCCGTCTGGAGGCAGAGATGGGATAGAGACCAAGGGTAATGTTCCCCGCTCACATTCTACATCCGATTAGGACACAAGCATGTTATAGATTTGGCTTTAAGAATTGGTTCTTATTCCATTTTATTGTTTATGTATATGTTGCTTAGTTGTTATACCCTTTCTTGGTATATGTATTGTTTATATTCAAGATTTATAGTGTTTCGTCTTACCCTGTTATAGTTGCTTTGTGCCTCCTTGCTGTTCTCCTACCGGTTTTCTCCCACCTTTGCTCTTAGCAAAGGTACTTCCCCCTTCCGTTTGCTGGAAGATTCTTAGATTTGTTAGCCCCCCTTCATTGCTACAGTATAATTATTCGGATGCTCTTTATTCATCCAGGATTGTTAATTAAGGTTTCTCTTAATTCCTGCTGCCGGGCTCCCTCCCCCGTTTTTCGTCTCCGTATTGATTCAGCTAGGGTTTCCCTCTCGTCTGTGCTCTTGCCTGTCACGATAACACTGCACGCCGCTTCTGCCCACCCTTACTGCCTTATATCTTTCAGCCCGGGGGAGGTGAGCTACGCGACAAAAAATCGACGCACGCTCCGACTGGACCAGGTATCGCTTACATGGTCAGGAATCAACACTCTTCGGATCCTACAAGCACAGATCCTACAAGCGCTCCTGTCACCAGGCGAGATTTCTCCAGGATCCTATGCGCTGCCCTCTCGGCGCTAGGCTTGACTTCAGATGACTACGCTCCGCACCCAGCTGTCTCGGGACGGGCTCGCCACATCAGAAATAATGGCAAACGGCAGGCGGAAGAGTAGTGCTCACATCCTACGTCAGACGGGACGTTGTTGCTCTGCTACATTGAGTGCCTCTCGCGGCCAGCTGGCACTCGCCCTTCGGGGGGGGGGGGGTCCGGCCGCTGGCCTGCGGTGGGGGTGCAGCGCCGGTCCCCAAGTGTCCCGCTGTCCGCAGCTAATACTTTGCCCAGTCTAGGTGCTAGTAAGCCCTACTTGTAGTCACACCCCCTTCTCCTTATCCATTAGGTCTTTTACGGCCTCTTGGCCGGGTACATTACGTGTTATGTGGTCTCTCATTTATTAGTTATTCTTTGTGTCCTGCCTGTTATATCCTAGTGTTATATAATTACTACACATTTGCACTCGGCCTTAATTCTAGTACCAGTTAACCTTTAGGTTTCTGCAGAATTAGTTTCCATGTCACTATAGGCTAAGGTCTCATACTTACTACGGGTGTACCTTTTAAGTTAAATCTAGTCCTTGGAATTGTTACTGTTAATTCTTACTTTATATATTTACTTTATATATTTACTTTATATATTTTAATATAAACGTTATATATTCCTTAAATTATATTTGAAACTTTGTATATTTACATGTTCAATATTAAGTTTTATATAATATCAACTTTGTTAAGTCTATAATATAAACCGTGTTTAATATAAACTTTATATAATTACTTTATGTGAACTTTATATATTTACATGTTCTGCAGAATTTAATCTTCAATAAACTTTAACGCCCCATACTGCCAGTATCTTTCTCCCCCTGGTCAGAAAAAGTGTAAGTACTTCATTTATAATGATGTGCTGCCCGAAATCTTAGCGAAGTATCTAAAATTTGCTTACTGTAAGTAATTCATGCAAATGATTGTAAAGCCGTCGCCCAGTTGGGGTTGGGTGGGTGTGGAGCACATGACTGTTAAGCTGCCGCCCAGTTGGTTGGGTGTGGAGCACATGACTGTAAAGCTGCCGCCCAGTTGGGTGGGTGTGGAGCACATGACTGTTAAGCTGCCGCCCAGTTGGGTGGGTGTGGAGCACATGACTGTAAAGCTGCCGCCCATTTGGGTGGGTGTGGAGCACATGACTGTTAAGCTGCCGCCCAGTTGGGTGGGTGTGGAGCACATGACTGTTAAGCTGCCGCCCAGTTGGGTGGGTGTGAAGCACATGACTGTTAAGCTACCGCCCAGTTGGGTGGGTGTGGAGCACATGACTGTTAAGCTGCCGCCCAGTTGGGTGGGTGTGGAGCACATGACTGTAAAGCTGCCGCCCAGTTGGGTGGGTGTGGAGCACATGACTGTTAAGCTGCCGCCCAGTTGGATGGGTGTAGAGCGCCCCGAGCAAGACTAGTAATTGGACGACTCTCCATAGATGTAAAGTGCCTTGTATAGTGACTTGTGAGCCTCTTGTTGAATCACTTGTGATACAAAGATTATTGATGTGTGTATTTGTGTGGGTGATTGAATATGTATGTGAATGTATATGTATGTATATGTATGTATATGTATATATGCAATTGACGATCACGAAACAATAATCATTTGTATGCGGAAAATTCCATATTTCATTTCTGTGGATTTACCGCATATGTATATATATGTACATGTATGTATGATTATGTGTACATGTATATATAACATTAATAAGAAGAAATGAAGATGAAGAAATGATAAAAAGAATGGCAATAGTGGATAGTAGTAACACACTTAAGAATTATTCAGTAATAAATACAAACTCGTCCTTCACCTATGGTAAAGGAAAGTCAACTTGGAAGGATTCAATTTACATGAGATTAAGATTAGGATACAAATATATCTGGCAATACGGAGTTGATGTCAGTGAAAAAGATAAGGATTGTAAATTATGTAGTATGCCGCACGCCCACACCTTAGAACATTATGTATTAGAGTGTCAACTTATTGATAACTATAGAAATAAGGAAATAAGTAATGTACCACATCAAATTGTTTGTATGTGTGATAATGGTATGATAGACAGTATACTTAGGAGCTACAAAAATTTTGCCCCAAGAGTGTAACAATTAGATGCTGTACTTACTATATTAACCTGCAATGTTAAATGGGATTCTTGTAATGTTAATTGTCTATTTGTACTTAATGAATTTGTGCGCCCCTTGAGGGACTTGAAGTAGAGGGGGTAGAAATAGCCTAAGTTACTCTATCCCTTTGAAATGTATTTTTTTCTTGTCTCAATAAACATACTTGAACTTGAACTGTAACTATTTGTGGCTTCCTGACCATAAAGTTACCGCCGCAGTCGAGGGTAAGAGACCGGATGTACCCCATATACAAGCCGCACTAGCTATTAGTTCATAAAAGCTGACAACTTACCCAGATAAACATTACTTCCTAATTATATATATATGCAAATAATACAATTGAAATGTTTAAAACGTGATTATATATATGTATCATGTGGACAATTTTTAATGTAATTTTTTCTCCTGATATTCGGGTTCTTTATTATGCTTCATCTTGAGGCAAAGCCCAATACCTTACGCCATATTGATGCTCTGTCCACAGATCATTCTCTCTCTCTCAAATCATATACATTGATGGTTTCCTACCCCGCCACACGGGTGCAGCTGCAAGTGCAGTTGCCTCTACCCATCAAACAGAATTATTTGCCTTGCTTGTTAAACTAAAATGTGTACAAGTGTGTGTGTCTATGTATGTATTAACACGATGTACTGAACGGGGTGAGAATAGCTTGAGCTACCTCATCCCTTTGTGTGTATTTTACCTCAATAAACTTATTTCAATTTCAATTTCAATTCAAGTCTCCAAACTTGATGCATTAATTGTGATTTTCTACCATCCTTCATTAATTGTAAGTAATTTCTATCATCCTTAATTGCGCGCAACTCTTTAAGACACAATTGTAACATGACCGTGTCCGAAGCTAGACAGAAAAACACAACATTATTAGTGATGGTAACATAATCCATTTCATGTGAAACCATCTTCGTTGACCTCCGAAACTTGAGGAATTGTCCAGAAAATAGCTAGTAAAGTTTAAGTCAAGTGTGAAGATACTTTAGTTGATACTTAGATACTTCCAATAAGTGTAAACATAAGTGCTGACGATGCTACCTTCATCTATTCATACCCCAACCCAAACGCACTATATAATAATGAAAATAACAGATTTAAAAAGTCCACTCATGGATGTAAACTAACAAACTCACATTAAACATAAAAAAGACCGACTACTATTTTTGTTCGGAAGTAAATCCTGAAACTAAATTCAACTTCATATACACAATGTTAACATTAGCAATAATGATTATTGAAAGTTCCTTGACCTATACATAGACAAGAGACTGAACTTCAGCATCCACATACAACACATATGTGGGTGTATACGCACACACACACACACACACACACACACACACACACACACACACACACACACACACACACACACACACACACACACACACACGCACACGCACACGCACACGCACGCACACACACACACACACACACACACACACACACACACACACACACACACACACACACACACACGCACCAGGAAGACATTTACAGAGAGTAGGGAATTAATTAGGTATCTGGGAGCTAGTTAAGTGGTGTGGGATTTATATCTTGAGGTACTGTATACAATGTTCACAACATAGCAATGTATAATCATTTCATTGTATACAACACATTTTGGTGAAATCCCACGGTATTCCTAGACCAGAATCATAAACATCTCTGACTTCCCACAGCAAGGCGCCGGGCACCGCGGCCGGGCTCCAGGCATGATGATTTATGTTTATTTCTCAGAGCAGTAAACAGCCTGCGGCAAAGCTACCCATATGTGTAGAGCTCAGTACTACAGATGAAGAACAACAACGTAAACATTTTTGACGTTGATTAGCTTGCTCAAACACCACTAATTTCCATAAAATAAATATAGACAAAACATTTCTGCTACAAAAATAAATGAGAGTAAGAATGCTTGTGGTCTCTTGAAGTGCAGGATAATTAAAATAAGTTTTATATTTTATAGATATAGTACTTGTTTACAGACTATATAAATCACCACGTTAATTTCAGTACAACCTAATTGTTCTTTCGGTTATTGAGATTCTGCATTTCTTGGTCCCGCTTCTCAACTCTCCAATAACTGGTATATTACAGTACTGAAATCAATGTATGTATTTTCATTTATATTTTCGGTTTACATTACGACCGTTAATTTATAACCTTGGCGGAAACTGGGTCAAAGGCTCTTGTTGTTCATGGCTCGTCGCTGAGTCGGAACTTAAGATAAATTGGAGGGCCACTCTATTCTTAGTCAATACTATCAGAGTTCTATTTTACAGTAATAATTGCGTTATTTTATCTAGTATGCAAACAAGACAAAAATATAGTTATTTTCTGACCAGGGGGAGAAAGATACTGGCAGTATGGGGCGTTAAAGTTTATTGAAGATTAAATTCTGCAGAACATGTAAATATATAAAGTTCAAATAAAGTAAGTAATTATATAAAGTTTATATTAAACACGGTTTATATTATAGGCTTATAACAAAGTTGATATTATATAAAACTTAATATTGAACATGTAAATATATAAAGTTTCAAATATAAATGTTTATATTAAAATATATAAAGTAAATATATAAAGTAAATATATAAAGTAAGAATTAACAGTAACAATTCCAAGGACTAGATTTAACTTAAAAGGTACACCCGTAGTAAGTATGAGACCTTAGCCTATAGTGACATGGAAACTAATTCTGCAGAAACCTAAAGGTTAACTGGTACTAGAATTAAGGCCGAGTGCAAATGTGTAGTAATTATATAACACTAGGATATAACAGGCAGGACACAAAGAATAACTAATAAGTGAGAGACCACATAACACGTAATGTACCCGGCCAAGAGGCCGTAAAAGACCTAATGGATAAGGAGAAGGAGGTGTGACTACAAGTAGGGCTTACTAGCACCTAGACTGGGCAAAGTATTAGCTGCGGACAGCGGGACACTTGGGGACCGGCGCTGCACCCCCCTTCTCACATGCAGTGGGGAGACAATCGGGACAACTGTGCAAAGCATGACGGGGGTACAAAAGCAGCCGCTTGCAAAGGGGGGGAGGGGGGGATTTTGCGAGGGCAGCGGCGAGGGCAGGCGGAGTGAGGCAGAGCCCCATTGTGCGCCCGTATTTATACGGCCCCAAACTGCCCGCGCAACGCCGCGGGACGCGCTGCGCAATTGTTTCTTTCTCCCCCGCCAGAAACATCCCCGCTTGCGATGCAAGCAGTGACCATTTTCTGACCAGGGGGAGAAAGATACTGGCAGTATGGGGCGTTAAAGTTTATTGAAGATTAAATTCTGCAGAACATGTAAATATATAAAGTTCAAATAAAGTAAGTAATTATATAAAGTTTAAATTAAACACGGTTTATATTATAGGCTTATAACAAAGTTGATATTATATAAAACTTAATATTGAACATGTAAATATATAAAGTTTCAAATATAAATGTTTATATTAAAATATATAAAGTAAATATATAAAGTAAATATATAAAGTAAGAATTAACAGTAACAATTCCAAGGACTAGATTTAACTTAAAAGGTACACCCATAGTAAGTATGAGACCTTAGCCTATAGTGACATGGAAACTAATTCTGCAGAAACCTAAAGGTTAACTGGTACTAGAATTAAGGCCGAGTGCAAATGTGTAGTAATTATATAACACTAGGATATAACAGGCAGGACACAAAGAATAACTAATAAGTGAGAGACCACATAACACGTAATGTACCCGGCCAAGAGGCCGTAAAAGACCT
Source organism: Procambarus clarkii (assembly GCF_040958095.1). Classification (NCBI taxonomy): domain Eukaryota; kingdom Metazoa; phylum Arthropoda; class Malacostraca; order Decapoda; family Cambaridae; genus Procambarus; species Procambarus clarkii. Next base: position 4,058,600 of record NC_091209.1, on the reverse strand, counting down.
AATGGATAAGGAGAAGGGGGTGTGACTACAAGTAGGGCTTACTAGCACCTAGACTGGGCAAAGTATCCCGCTGCGGACAGCGGGACACTTGGGGACCGGCGCTGCACCCCCACCGCAGGCCAGCGGCCGGACCCCCCCCCCCCCCGAAGGGCGAGTGCCAGCTGGCCGCGTGAGGCACTCAATGTAGCAGAGCAACAACGTCCCGTCTGACGTAGGATGTGAGCACTACTCTTCCGCCTGCCGTCTGCCATTATTTCTGATGTGGCGAGCCCGTCCCGAGACAGCTGGGTGCGGAGCGTAGTCATCTGAAGTCAAGCCTAGCGCCGAGAGGGCAGCGCGTAGGATCCTGGAGAAATCTCGCCTGGTGACAGGAGCGCTTGTAGGATCTGTGCTTGTAGGATCCGAAGAGTGTTGATTCCTGACCATGTAAGCGATACCTGGTCCAGTCGGAGCGTGCGTCGATTTTTTGTCGCGTAGCTCACCTCCCCCGGGCTGAAAGATATAAGGCAGTAAGGGTGGGCAGAAGCGGCGTGCAGTGTTATCGTGACAGGCAAGAGCACAGACGAGAGGGAAACCCTAGCTGAATCAATACGGAGACGAAAAAACGGGGGAGGGAGCCCGGCAGCAGGAATTAAGAGAAACCTTAATTAACAATACTGGATGAATAAAGAGCATCCGAATAATTATACTGTAGCAATGAAGGGGGGCTAACAATTCTAAGAATCTTCCAGCAAACGGAAGGGGGAAGTACCTTTGCTAAGAGCAAAGGTGGGAGAAAACCAGTAGGAGAACAGCAAGGAAGCACAAAGCAACTAACAGGGTAAGACGAAACACTATAAATCTTGAATATAAACAATACATATACCAGAACGGGTATAACAACTAAGCAACATATACATAAACAATAAAATGGAATAAGAACCAATTCTTAAGCCAAATCTATAACATGCTTGTGTCCTAATCGGATGTAGAATGTGAGCGGGGAACATTACCCTTGGTCTCTATCCCATCTCTGCCTCCAGACGGGTGATTGGGCTGGATAGAAGCCAAGGAGTCTGCCTAAGTGGCCGCTGAGTGTAGTCTTGTGTTGTCAATGAGCGTCTGCGAGCCGCAGCTAGTACGCCGTGAACTTCGGCAACATCTTTAGAACAGGAGCAAAGTGAAATCGACGGCAGGGAGCTGCCATTCAGTAACTGTAATAAGGATAATAATAAGAATACAATGTCGTGAATAATCGTACAATGAAGAATACAATGAAATATCGTAAATAACCGATGACGGCAAGTGCCGCAGACTGGAAGAAAATAAGAAAGCAACGCCAAACCATAATAACAATTTATATTTTAATAAAATAATACTGGAATGACAGTAACGGTACGGAATAATATTAATACTGCCATATAGCCCAGCAAATAAAGAGAAGATAATAGTATTAACGTAGGCCCTGGGCGGCTGCATCCCGGCACCGCTGCGTGCGTTGATGGTGATCAGAGGAATATCCGGCTCGCGTTCTCTTCCTCGCCGCAGTAGGGTGTGGAGGGGGGGGGGGTTCCGGCTTGTCGTGGCTGCGAATAAAGGGAACAGAAGAAGCCGGCATTAAGCGCCAAGCGGGCAGAGCGCAGTGGAAGGAATAGCGGTTGGAGGTAAGGGCCCCTAACCTAATGATAGATGAGGTAAAATTAAATAGAATACTATTACGTAGTAGGAAACAACAATGGCGAAGGAACAAGAAGAGTAAAATAGCCCAGAAGGCCGGATGGCCAAAGAACGTTAGCGACCGTATGGCCAACAGCATGCTGGCTGCGCTGGCCAACCACAAGCTGGCCGACGTCATGCTAACTGACTGGCTTGAGCTTGCCGAAAGGAAAGCCGAATGGCCAGTTTTTTGCATGACACCGTGCGCGAGGCCATGCTAAACTTCTCGGTAGCATCCAAATGTAACTTAATGTACTGTCGATACGATGAAGAATGGGTGGTCAAATATAATGCACAATATTCAGAATATGGCACAGAGGCAAAGCAATAGATTAATACAAATCCTAATTGATAGTCCCTTAATATAACAAATTGAACGTGAAACTTAAACAAAGAGTAAATTGCGGGAGAAAATTTTTGCCGTAATAAATACAAATCAAATTGTGAGTCCAACAATAACAAATTTAACAGATACGCAGACGTAGGAGGAACCAAGGGGACGTTTCCCACAGGCGAGCCCGCACGGCTGGGGGGGGGGCGGAAATGACAGAGGGCCGAAGAGAAGATAACGTCGCCGAGGCGCGCTGGACAGCACACAACCCGGTCTGAGAAAGGACATAGGCCCAAAAGCGAGAGGCGATAACGTAGAATGGGATGGAAGAATGCGGAAGTAAGCGGGCGAGACCGAGTAAACAGGGAACCAGGGGGGAGGGCAACCGATAAGCCGCGGCTCGCGCACCGCTAGCCATACCTAAACATGCCTAGACAGGAAGGGGAGAAGCATAAAGGTAACCCAGCAAAAGACTAGTAATTAGTAACTCTGCAAATAGCACATCCTGGCTGACTTTACTTAATAATTTACTTAGTAACTCTGCAAATAGCACATCCTGGCTGACTTTACTTAATAATTTACTTAGTAACTCTGCAAATAGCACATCCTGGCTGACTTTACTTAATAATTTACTTAGTAACTCTGCAAATAGCACATCCTGGCTGACTTTACTTAATAATTTACTTAGGAACTCTGCAAACAGCACATCCTGGCTGACTCTACTTAATAATTACATAGTAACTCTGCAAATAGCACATCCTGGCTGACTTTACTTAATAATTTAATTAGTAACTCTGCAAATAGCACATCCTGGCTGACTTTACTTAATGACGTAAGGCAAGGAAAAATGAACAAACATACTGAACACAGCAACGCAAAATTAAACATGAGACATGAGCAAAGCATCAACTGTCGGAGTAAATTAAGGTAGGCTGTTAGGGAAAAGGAATCCGTGGTAATTTGAAAGCAGGAGGCATGTTAGTGCTGAAATGTAGAACGTAATTAAGAGGAAGGGCAAGGCATGTCGCGAGATGTCTGCCAGTACAAAATAAGAAACCTTCCATATAAAGGTGTAAAAATCTTAATTTACATTGTCTTAGGAAGGCAAAGAACGGGATATCATTAAATATACGACGTTCCCGACGACGCTTCGACGCCGCCATCTGCTGGAGTGTACCGTGCCCCAGACAACGTGGGGGCCACCCCCTGTCCAGGTCACCTGAATAGGGGCAAGGCATGGCACGTGATAACTGCAGGTACAAAATAAGGGTATACAGTCGGCGTGCATATATAACCATTATTACGTTAAGAGAACGGAGGTGAAGCATAACATAAATATAACCAAATAAGTAACGTGAATAAACTGCAAGAGCCAAGCGTAAATACTGTAACCACTGAGGAAACTAAACTGCAAAGCTAAGCATAAACTACTGTAACTACCGATGAAACTAGGCAAAAATGCAGGGCCAGGAGACGTGAAGCTAAAATAAGGGCCCGCGAATACTGCAAATAGCACATCCTGTCTGACTTTACTTAATAATTCTTAGGAACTCTGCAAATAGCACATCCTGGCTGACTTTACTTAATAATTTACTTAGTAACTCTGCAACTAGCACTGCCTGTCTGACTTTACTTAATAAATTACTTGGTAACTCTGCAAATAGCACATCCTGGCTGTCTTTACTTAATGACGTAAGGCAGGGTAAAAGTGGGCGAGCATACTGAACACAGCAACGCAAAATTAAACATGCGACATGAGCAACGCATCAACTGTCGGAGTAAATTAAGGAGGCTGTTTGGGAAAGAGAGTCCGAGGTAACCTGAAACAGGAGGCATGTTAGCGCTGAGATGTAGAACATAATTATGAATAGGGCAAGGCATGGCACGTGGTATCTGCAAGTACAAAATAAGGGTATACAATCGGCGTGGATATATAGCCATTTTACATTAAGAGAACGGAGGAGATGCATAACATAAATATAACCAAATAAGCGACGTGAATAGACTGCAAGAGCCAAGCGAAAGTACTGTAACTACTGAGGAAACTAGGCAAAATGCAAGGCCAGGGAACGTAAAGCAAATTAAGGGCCCGCAAATACTGCAAATAGCACCTCCTGGCTGACTTTACTTAATAAATTACTTATAACTCTGCAAATAGGACATCCTGGCTGACTTTACTTAATGACGTAAGACAAGGAAAGGTGAACAAGCATACTGTAACACAGCGAACGCGAAGATTTGAACGTGCGACATGCACAAGGCTACGAATGCCTGAGTAAAAAGTTAGGCTGGTGGCAAAGTGAATCCGAGGTGATCTGAAAGCAGAGGCATGTCAGTGCTGAAATGTAGAACATAAATATGAATAAGGGCAAGGCATGCCGTGAGATGTCTGCTAGTACAAAATAAGAAACCTTCCGTATTTTCTCACACCAAGTGTGAGAAAGTCTTAATTTACAGTGACTTAATTAGGAAGGCAACGAATGAGAAACATTAAATAAACGACGTTCCCGACGACGCTTCGACGCCGCCATCTGCTGGAGGATACCGTGCCCCAGGCAACATGGGGGCCACCCCCCTGTCCAGGGCACGGCCCCTGGAACTGGACGCCGAGGACTTAACGGACATAACGAAGTCATCCTGGATTGCCGGCGGCAACGCCGAACCCAGGGCCTGAGGTGCGTACCGTTAGACGTAAACCTGCCGTCGTCGTCGAGCTGATCTCGGGTCCTTGCTCCAACGCCGGCGTCTCCCTCCGACGTAGAAGAACAACAGACGACACAGGCGGACGAACGCTGAACTTACGACGTAGGAGGAATCCCTGCTACAACGACGTGCAGGGCGCTTAAGACAAACACACCAGGCTACACTGGCCGGGCGGGAGCGCCTGGGAACCAACCTGCCGGCAACACCGGCCAGACGGAGGACATGGAGTAACGGTCCTGGCTACCCCCCAGGCAAGCAGGGCACGTGCCTGAGGGCCTGGACGGCGGAAAGCTTGAAAACACACCGGGCAACACCGGCCAGACGAACGTCTGGGGACTACATGCCGGACTTACACCGGCCGACGGACGTCTGGGGACATCTTGATCGGCGCCACTCTGGGAAAGACGTACCTGGGGACTCCGGGACACCGAAGGGCCTGGGCTAACACCCCGGGCAACACGGCCGGGCGAGACGTCCGAGGGCGACGTGCCTAGCAGAGAACACATCACACACGGCAAGGACCCCGTGGCCTACCAACCACGCGCTGCCACACGGCATGCTCAGGGCCTAGACGAAAAGGGGAGGGGGGGGGCCGCACACAGGCGCGGCCGTACGGGCGCAAGGCAGCCCGAGCCCCGAC
>NC_091209.1:3905731-4048231 GCF_040958095.1 Procambarus clarkii | reverse complement strand
ATTGAGACAATGTTAAATCGTTAAATCCTAAATATATCTTGATTCTTATACTTGAAATATTAAATGAACATATAGTGTGTAGTGTAGTGTTTCAATTATTATTAACAGGGAAGGGTTGGGGGTAATGGTTCATATGTCCACATTCGAATGCCCCTCTTCCCAGGACTGGGGGTGCGGGAGTGTACAATAAACTATACCCACCTCCGGCAGCAGCTTGTCGAAGGCGGAAGTGGAGTCTTGGCCGTTTGTCATGAAATGGTCACTGCTTGCATCACAAGCGGGGATGTTTCTGGCGGGGGAGAAAGAAACAATTGCGCAGCGCGTCCCGCGGCGTTGCGTGGGCAGTTTGGGGCCGTATAAATACGGGCGCACAATGGGGCTCTGCCTCACTCCGCCTGCCCTCGCCGCTGCCCTCGCAACCACTCCCCGGCCGCCCGACTTCGCACGAGATGGACAACACGCCAGCTGCCTCGGTACCTGACCTCTCTCTCACGGACATCCTGGGGCCCTCGACACCCCAGACTGTTCCGGCAGGGCCCTCCTGCCCTACACTTTTAAACCCAAGGTGAGGTTTTCTGTTCAATTCTAGTCAGGTCCTCCCCAGTGCGGCGTGTGCCATGCGCCATCCCCTCGCGGTACGTGTGTGCCGCCTTAGTTAGTCCTTTGGCTCTCTGCTGTATGTTCCCGGAGAGCTGGGGCGCCCTCCTTGGGCCTGTGCCGGGCGCCCCCGTGCCGTGCTGGTCGTGTGGCTGGCTTAGGGCTGGCGTGCCCCGGGCCGCGTCCCTAGTGGCCTGCGTTCGGTCTCCTCTCTTGTGGGGCCCCGTCCAGCCGTGCCCGTCCGTGTCCAAGGGGCCCCGCAGCGCGGCGTGCCCAGGCGCGCGCCCTGCCCGGGGCCCCGTCGGCGGCCAGGCGTGCCCTTGCCGGCGTCGTCATGTGGCCAGGCGTGGTGGGCCCTACGCCCTTTGTGCTCTGCCTTGGGGCCCTTCCCTCGCCGCCATCGACCACGTGTCTGGTCGTCTGGGCGTGCTTCGGCGTCCTTCCCGCCTTCCCTTCGGGGCTCCCTGTCGCCGGCCCGCCGGGTTTCCCTGGGTGTCTCAGGGGGCCAGGATTCGCCTTGTCCGAGGACATGTGTCGCCGTCGGCGACGGATTGTGGCCAGGTTCGGTCCTACGCCCGGGGCGCATGTTCTCGGCGGCGGCGACACGTGGCCAGGCATGGGCGGCCCTATGGCGGGCCCCGCCTTGGGGCCCATGCATGCCTTGCCGGGTCGTCACGTGTCTGGCCGGCAGGGCGTGCTTCTGCGTCTTTCCTGTTTTTCCCTCGGGTGTTCCCTGTTGCCGGTCTGCCGGCTTCCCTGGGATGTCCCCAGGGGTCGGGTCTCCCTGAGCGGACAAGCGTCGCCCCTGGCGACGACTCGTGGCCAGGTCCAGCCCTCCGCCCGGGCCTGCTACGGGGCACGCGCCTGGTCATGCTGCCACGTGGCACGGCGTTTCGTGGCGCGCACGGTTGGGCTGTGTCCCGCCCTTCCTGTTCCCTTTTGGGTGCTAATCCACGTGGCTTTGCGCCACAGCTTCCCACGTCGGGGCTCGGGCTGCCTCGCGCCCGTACGGCCGCGCCTGTGTACGGCCCCCCCCCCTCCCCTTTTCGTCTAGGCCCTGAGCATGCCGTGTGGCAGCGTGTGGTTGGTAGGCCACGGGGTCCTTGCCGTGTGTGGTGTGTTCTCTGCTAGGCACGTCGCCCTCGGACGTCTCGCCCGGCCGTGTTGCCCGGGGTGTTAGCCCCAGGCCCTTCGGTGTCCCGGAGTCCCCAGGTACATCTTCCCCAGAGTGGCGCCGATCAAGATGTCCCCAGACGTCCGTCGGCCGGTGTAAGTCCGGCATGTAGTCCCCAGACGTACGTCTGGCCGATGTTGCCCGGTGTGTTATTTCAAGCTTTCCGCCGTCCAGGCCCTCAGGCACGTGCCCTGCTTGCCTGGGGGGTAGCCAGGACCGTTACTCCATGTCCTCCGTCTGGCCGGTGTTGCCGGCAGGTTGGTTCCCAGGCGCTCCCGCCTGGCCAGTGTAGCCTGGTGTGTTTGTCTTAAGCGCCCTGCACGTCCGTTGTAGCAGGGATTCCTCCTACGTCGTAAGTTCAGCGTTCGTCCGCCTGCCCGTCCGCCTGTGTCGTCTGTTGTTCTTCTTCGTCGGAGGGAGACGCCGGCGTTGGAGCAAGGACCCGAGATCAGCTCGACGACGACGGCAGGTTTACGTCTAACGGTACGCACCATCAGGCCCTGGGTTCGGCGTTGCCGCCGGCAATCCAGGATGACTTCGTTATGTCCGTTAAGTCCTCGGCGTCCAGTTCCAGGGGCCGTGCCCTGGACAGGGGGGTGGCCCCCATGTTGCCTGGGGCACGGTATCCTCCAGCAGATGGCGGCGTCGAAGCGTCGTCGGGAACGTCGTATATTTAATGATTCTCATTCGTTGCCTTCCTAAGACACTGTAAATTAAGACTTTCTCACACTTGGTGTGAGAAAATGTGGAAGGTTTCTTATTTTGTACTAGCAGACATCTAGCGACATGCCTTGCCCTTATTCATATTTATGTTCTACATTTCAGCACTGACATGCCTCTGCTTCCAGATCACCTCGGATTCACTTTGCCACCAGCCTAACTTTTTACTCAGGCATTCGTAGCCTTGTGCATGTCGCACGTTCAAATCTTCGCGTTCGCTGTGTTACAGTATGCTTGTTCACTTTTTCCTTGTCTTACGTCATTAAGTAAAGTCAGCCATGATGTCCTATTTGCAGAGTTATAAGTAATTTATTAAGTAAAGTCAGCCAGGAGGTGCTATTTGCAGTATTTGCGGGCCCTTAATTTGCTTTACGTTCCCTGGCCCTGCATTTTGCCTAGTTTCCTCAGTAGTTACAGTACTTTCGTTTGGCTCTTGCAGTTATTCACGTCGCTTATTTGGTTATATTTATGTTATGCATCTCCTCCGTTCTCTTAATGTAAAATGGCTATATATCCACGCCGATTGTATACCCTTATTTTGTACTTGCAGATACCACGTGCCATGCCTTGCCCTATTCATTATTATGTTCTAAATAAATAATAAATAAATAAATAAATAAATATGTTTATTCAGGTAAGGTACATACATACAAGTGATGTTACATTAATGGATTGATATATAGATAGAGCTAGTACATACAATGCCTAAAGCCACTATTACGCAATGCGTTTCGGGCAAGAAAAACATTAATAATCTAGAACTTAATACTAATTGAGCATAAAGAATAAAAAGTGTTGAAAACAAATACAAATAAAGATAAAAAAAAGGGGGAACATGACTGAAAAAGCAGCACAAATACAATAGGTTGACAAACAGTGTTGATTAAAAAAAAATAATAATAATAAAATAAAATAACAGACATGGGTTGACAATAAAGGAGTGAGGTGGGTTACAGGGAATTTATTAGGTAGTGTTTAGTTTTTATCTTAAACTGGTTGAGAGAGGTACAGTCTTTAACATGGTTGGGAAGGTCATTCCACATTCTGGGTCCCTTGATTTGTAGAGCATTTCTAGTTTGATTAAGTCGTACTCTAGGAATATCAAAACTGTATTTATTCCTGGTGTGGTGCTCATGGGTTCTGTTACAACCTTCAATGAAGCTTTTGAGGTCAGGATTGGCATTACAGTTCAGCGTTTTATATATGTATAATACACAAGAGAGAATGTGCAGTGACTTAATATCTAACATATTCAGAGATTTGAGTAAGGGTACCGAGTGATGTCTGGGGCCAGAGTTGGTTATTGTCCTAATAGCAGCTTTGTGTTGGGTAATGAGAGGACGTAAATGATTTTGGGTAGTAGAACCCCAAGCACAAATACCATAGTTGAGGTATGGATAGATGAGGGAGTAATAGAGAGTAACCAGGGCAGGGCGGGGTACATAATATCTGATCTTAGAAAGAATGCCAACAGTTTTTGAAACTTTTTTTGATATATTTAGAATGTGACCCTGGAAATTCAGCTTGTGGTCGATGAGAACGCCAAGGAATTTGCCATCTAATTTGTTACAAATTTGGGTATTGTTTATTTTGAGATTTATCTGATTAGAGGATTTATTGCCAAACAGAATATAAAACGTTTTGTCAATGTTAAGGGTGAGTTTGTTGGCAGTTAGCCAAAGATGGACTTTCTCTAGCTCAGTATTTACTGTGGCATTTAGAGCAAGGGGGTCAGGACTGGAGTAAATGAAGGTTGTGTCGTCAGCAAATAGAATTGGTTTGAGGTGTTGGGAGGCATTTGGAAGGTCATTAATGTAGATGAGAAAGAGGAGAGGGCCAAGTATGCTGCCCTGAGGAACACCAATGTTGATGGGTAGGGTGGGAGAAATTGTATTATTCACAGAAACATACTGGAGCCTGTCAGTAAGATAAGATTTGAGGTATTGCAGGGAGTGTCCTCTGACTCCATAATGATGTAATTTAAGAAGAAGGTTTTGATGGTTGACAGTGTCAAAAGCCTTACGCAGGTCCACAAATAACCCAACAGGAAACTCCTTTTTATCAAGAGCTGCGTGAATTAAGTTAATCATACTAATAAGTGCATCGTTAGTGCTTTTTTTGGGTCTGAAGCCATATTGACAAGAGCTAAGTATATTGTGTTTGGCTAGAAAAGAGTAAAGCTGCTTGTAGATTAGCTTTTCGAATATTTTTGACAAGTTAGGCAGGATTGATATAGGTCTATAGTTGTTAACATCAGTGAGATCACCACATTTGTAGACAGGGGTTACTCTTGCTTTTTTTAGAATGTCAGGAAAGGTTTGGAGTTCAAGTGACTTGTTGAAGAGCAATGCAATAGCAGGGGCTAGAGATCTGGAGGCTTTTTTGTAAATTAAAGTTGGTATCTCCTCGAGGGCACTAGACTTGGTTTTAAGGGAAAGGATTATTTCATTGACATCAGTGGAACTAGTAGGCTTTAGGTACAGAGACTGTGGATAGTTACCTGTAAGATAGTCCTTAACATCAGTACAGGAAGATGGAATATCATTTGCAAGGGATGACCCAATGGAAGAGAAGAACCTATTGAACTCAATAGCAGAATCAGAGGCTGAAAGCTGACCAACGTTATTGGAAAGGAGTGTTGGTTTGTTATTTAAAATCTTCTTTGATCCCAATATTTGTGAAATTGTGCTCCAAGTTTTTTTAATGTTGCTCTTTATTTGGGTAAATTTATCTTCATAGTATTTAGTTTTGGCTCGTCTAATTATTTTAGATAGCAATAACGAGTAATTCTTTGAGAATTCTTTGGAGACTGTTCCTAGCCTATACTTCTTCTCAAGGTCGTGTTTTTTGTTAATGGATTTAAGTATTCCCTTTGTAAGCCAAGGATTGTTAAGTCTTTTGCTTGTGACTTGTTTTGTAAGCATAGGACAGTGGGTGTTATAAAGGCTAAGAGTTGTTTGTAGAAAAGATTTCACTGCTAGGTTGATGTCCCCTATGTTACCTAACTCGGACTCCCAGTTGACATTATCAGCAGCAGTTATAAAATTTACATCTCAGCGCTAACATGCCTCCTGTTTCAGGTTACCTCGGACTCTCTTTCCCAAACAGCCTCCTTAATTTACTCCGACAGTTGATGCGTTGCTCATGTCGCATGTTTAATTTTGCGTCGCTGTGTTCAGTATGCTTGCCCACTTTTACCCTGCCTTACGTCATTAAGTAAAGACAGCCAGGATGTGCTATTTGCAGAGTTACCAAGTAATTTATTAAGTAAAGTCAGACAGGCAGTGCTAGTTGCAGAGTTACTAAGTAAATTATTAAGTAAAGTCAGCCAGGATGTGCTATTTGCAGAGTTACCAAGTAATTTATTAAGTAAAGTCAGACAGGCAGTGCTAGTTGCAGAGTTACTAAGTAAATTATTAAGTAAAGTCAGCCAGGATGTGCTATTTGCAGAGTTCCTAAGAATTATTAAGTAAAGTCAGACAGGATGTGCTATTTGCAGTATTCGCGGGCCCTTAATTTAGCTTCACGTCTCCTGGCCCTGCATTTTTCCCTAGTTTCATCGGTAGTTACAGTAGTTTATGCTTAGCTTTGCAGTTTGGTTTCCTCAGTGGTTACAGTATTTACGCTTGGCTCTTGCAGTTTATTCACGTTACTTATTTGGTTATATTTATGTTATGCTTCACCTCCGCTCTCTTAATGTAAAAATGGTTATATACGCACGCCGATTGTATACCCTTAATTTGTACCTGCAGACATCACGTGCCATGCCTTGCCCTATTCAGGTGACCTGGACAGGGGGGTGGCCCCCACGTTGCCTGGGGCATGGTACACTCCAGCAGATGGCGGCGTCGAAGCGTCGTCGGGAACGTCGTATATTTAATGATATCCCGTTCTTTGCCTTCCTAAGACAATGTAAACTATGTTTTTTACACACTTTATATGGAAGGTTTCTTATTTTGTACTGGCAGACATCTCGCGACATGCCTTGCCCTTCCTCTTAATTACGTTCTACATTTCAGCACTAACATGCCTCCTGCTTTCAGATTACCACGGATTCCTTGTCCCAAACAGCCTACCTTAATTTACTCCGACAGTTGATGCTTTGCTCATGTCGCATGTTTAATTTCGCGTTGCTGTGTTCAGTATGTTTGTTCATTTTTCCTTGCCTTACGTCATTAAGTAAAGTCAGCCAGGATGTGCTATTTGCAGAGTTACTAATTAAGTAAAGTCAGCCAGGATGAGCTATTTGCAGAGTTACTATGTAATTATTAAGTAGTCAGCCAGGATGTGCTGTTTGCAGAATTCCTAAGTAAATTATTAAGTAAAGTCAGCCAGGATGTGCTATTTGCAGAGTTACTAAGTAAATTATTAAGTAAAGTCAGCCAGGATGTGCTATTCGCAGAGTTCCAAAGTAAATTAAGTAAAGTCAGCCAGGATGTGCTATTTGCAGAGTTACTAAGTAAATTATTAAGTAAAGTCAGCCAGGATGTGCTATTTGCAGAGTTACTAAGTAAATTATTAAGTGAAGTCAGCCAGGATGTGGTATTTGCAGAGTTACTAAGTAAATTATTAAGTCATCCAGGATGTGCTATTTGCAGAGTTACTAATTACTAGTCTTTTGCTGGGCTACCTTTATGCTTCTCCCCTTCCTGTCTAGGTATGTTTAGGTATGGCTAGCGGTGCGCGAGCCGCGGCTTATCGGTTGCCCCCCCCCCCCTGGTTCCCTGTTTACTCGGTCTCGCCCGCTTACTTCCGCATTCTTCCACCCCATTCTACGTTATCGCCTCTCGCTTTTGGGCCTATGTCCTTTCTCAGACCGGGTTGTGTGCCGTCCAGCGCGCCTGGGCGACGTTATCTTTTCTTCGGCCCTCTGTCATTTCCGCCCCCCCCCCCCCAGCCGTGCGGGCTCGCCTGTGGGAAACGTCCCCTTGGTTCCTCCTACGTCTGCGTGTCTGTTAAATCTGTTATTGTTGGACTCGCAATTTGATTTGTATTTATTACGGCAAATTTTTCTCCCGCAATTTACTCTTTGTTTAAGTTTCACGTTCAATTTGTTATTAAGGGACTATCAATTAGGATTTGTATTAATCTATTGCTTTGCCTCTCTGCCTTTAAGTTATTTTCAGCTAAGGTACGCTAGTTGCAGTGCATTCGGGTGGCCCCCCCCCCACAATTTTTTTTTTTTTTTTTTTTTTTGTTTTCCTCCGGTTATTTCGTCCTATTACACTCGTTTCCCTCATTATATATTCTGAATATTGTGCATTATATCTGACCACCCATTCTTCATCGTATCGACAGTACATTAAGTTACATTTGGATGCTACCGAGAAGTTTAGCATGGCCTCGCGCACGGTGTCATGCAAAAAACTGGACATTCGGCCTTCCTTTCGGCAAGCTCAAGCCAGTCAGTTAGCATGACGTCGGCCAGCTTGTGGTTGGCCAGCGCAGCCAGCATGCTGTTGGCCATACGGTCGCTAATGTTCTTTGGCCATCCGGCCTTCTGGGCTATTTTACTCTTCTTGTTCCTTCGCCATTGTTGTTTCCTACTACGTAATAGTATTCTATTTAATTTTACCTCATCTATCATTAGGTTAGGGGCCCTTACCTCCAACCGCTATTCCTTCCACTGCGCTCTGCCCGCTTGGCGCTCAATGCCGGTTTCTTCTGTTCCCTTTATTCGCAGCCATGACAAGCCGGAACCCCCCCCCCCCCTCCACACCCTACTGCGGCGAGGAAGAGAACGCGAGCCGGATATTCCTCTGATCACCATCAACGCACGCAGCGGTGCCGGGATGCAGCCGCCCAGGGCCTACGTTAATACTATTATCTTCTCTTTATTTGCTGGGCTATATGGCAGTATTAATATTATTCCGTATCGTTACTGTCATTCCAGTATTATTTTATTAAAATATAAATTGTTATTATGGTTTGGCGTTGCTTTCTTAATTTCTTCCATTCTGCGGCACTTGCCGTCATCGGTTATTTACGATATTACATTGTATTCTTCATTGTACGATTATTTACGACATTGTATTCTTATTATTATCCTTATTACAGTTACTGAATGGCAGCTCCCTGCCGTCGATTTCACTTTGCTCCTGTTCTAAAGATGTTGCCGAAGTTCACGGCGTACTAGCTGCGGCTCGCAGACGCTCATTGACAACACAAGACTACACTCAGCGGCCACTTAAGGCAGACTCCTTGGCTTCTATCCAGCCCAATCACCCGTCTGGAGGCAGAGATGGGATAGAGACCAAGGGTAATGTTCCCCGCTCACATTCTACATCCGCTTAGGACACAAGCATGTTATAGATTTGGCTTTAAGAATTGGTTCTTATTCCATTTTATTGTTTATGTATATGTTGCTTAGTTGTTATACCCGTTCTTGGTATATGTATTGTTTATATTCAAGATTTATAGTGTTTCGTCTTACCCTGTTATAGTTGCTTTGTGCTTCCTTGCTGTTCTCCGGTTTTCTCCCACCTTTGCTCTTAGCAAAGGTACTTCCCCCTTCCGTTTGCTGGAAGATTCTTAGAATTGTTAGCCCCCTTCATTGCTACAGTATAATTATTCGGATGCTCTTTATTCATCCAGGATTGTTAATTAAGGTTTCTCTTAATTCCTGCTGCCGGGCTCCCTCCCCCGTTTTTCGTCTCCGTATTGATTCAGCTAGGGTTTCCCTCTCGTCTGTGCTCTTGCCTGTCACAATAACACTGCACGCCGCTTCTGCCCACCCTTACTGCCTTATATCTTTCAGCCCGGGGGAGGTGAGCTACGCGACAAAAAATCGACGCACGCTCCGACTGGACCAGGTATCGCTTACATGGTCAGGAATCAACACTCTTCGGATCCTACAAGCACAGATCCTACAAGCGCTCCTGTCACCAGGCGAGATTTCTCCAGGATCCTACGCGCTGCCCTCTCGGCGCTAGGCTTGACTTCAGATGACTACGCTCCGCACCCAGCTGTCTCGGGACGGGCTCGCCACATCAGAAATAATGGCAGACGGCAGGCGGAAGAGTAGTGCTCACATCCTACGTCAGACGGGACGTTGTTGCTCTGCTACATTGAGTGCCTCACGCGGCCAGCTGGCACTCGCCCTTCGGGGGGGGGGGGGGGGGGGGTCCGGCCGCTGGCCTGCGGTGGGGGTGCAGTGCCGGTCCCCAAGTGTCCCGCTGTCCGCAGCTAATACTTTGCCCAGTCTAGGTGCTAGTAAGCCCTACTTGTAGTCACACCCCCTTCTCCTTATCCATTAGGTCTTTTACGGCCTCTTGGCCGGGTACATTACGTGTTATGTGGTCTCTCACTTATTAGTTATTCTTTGTGTCCTGCCTGTTATATCCTAGTGTTATATAATTACTACACATTTGCACTCGGCCTTAATTCTAGTACCAGTTAACCTTTAGGTTTCTGCAGAATTAGTTTCCATGTCACTATAGGCTAAGGTCTCATACTTACTACGGGTGTACCTTTTAAGTTAAATCTAGTCCTTGGAATTGTTACTGTTAATTCTTACTTTATATATTTACTTTATATATTTACTTTATATATTTTAATATAAACGTTATATATTTACTAATTTAGATTTGAAACTTTATATATTTACATGTTCAATATTAAGTTTTATATAATATCAACTTTGTTAAGTCTATAATATAAACCGTGTTTAATATAAACTTTATATAATTACTTACTTTATGAGAACTTTATATATTTACATGTTCTGCAGAATTTAATCTTCAATAAACTTTAACGCCCCATACTGCCAGTATCTTTCTCCCCCTGGTCAGAAAATGGTCACTGCTTGCATCACAAGCGGGGATGTTTCTGGCGGGGGAGAAAGAAACAATTGCGCAGCGCGTCCCGCGGCGTTGTGCGGGCAGTTTGGGGCCGTATAAATACGGGCGCACAATGGGGCTCTGCCTCACTCCGCCTGCCCTCGCCGCTGCCCTCGCAAAACCCCACCCTCCCCCCCTTTGCAAGCGGCTGCTTTTGTACCCCCGTCATGCTTTGCACAGTTGTCCCGATTGTCTCCCCACTGCATGTGGGAAGGGGGGTGCAGCGCCGGTCCCCAAGTGTCCCGCTGTCCGCAGCTAATACTTTGCCCAGTCTAGGTGCTAGTAAGCCCTACTTGTAGTCACACCCCCTTCTCCTTATCCATTAGGTCTTTTACGGCCTCTTGGCCGGGTACATTACGTGTTATGTGGTCTCTCACTTATTAGTTATTCTTTGTGTCCTGCCTGTTATATCCTAGTGTTATATAATTACTACACATTTGCACTCGGCCTTAATTCTAGTACCAGTTAACCTTTAGGTTTCTGCAGAATTAGTTTCCATGTCACTATAGGCTAAGGTCTCATACTTACTACGGGTGTACCTTTTAAGTTAAATCTAGTCCTTGGAATTGTTACTGTTAATTCTTACTTTATATATTTACTTTATATATTTACTTTATATATTTTAATATAAACGTTATATATTTACTAATTTAGATTTGAAACTTTATATATTTACATGTTCAATATTAAGTTTTATATAATATCAACTTTGTTAAGTCTATAATATAAACCGTGTTTAATATAAACTTTATATAATTACTTACTTTATGAGAACTTTATAAATTTACATGTTCTGCAGAATTTAATCTTCAATAAACTTTAACGCCCCATACTGCCAGTATCTTTCTCCCCCTGGTCAGAAAAATTATAGTGTGATGGCTCTTATTTTTATTATGGGTACATAATAAGATTATGCCTTTATTCTTAATTTATATTACAATGCTGGTAAAATACACTTCTTGATGAGTATGGAGTACAAATGAACTCATTGTGTACCCTATACTCACAGGATGAGTATAGGGTACACAATAAACTACCACTCACATCATGGGTATGGGTTGCACAAGAAACTATCGGAGAGCAGAGTATGGAAAGCAAAGTAAACAAAGATTCACACGATGAGAAAGGGTTCCACAATGTCCTATGAATCACAGGATGAGTATGAGGTGCATAATAAATTACCATTCATAGGATGAGTATGGGTTTCACAATAAACTAAAGGTAACAGGATGAGCATGGGTTGCACAAACTATTGGTAACAGGATGGGTATGGGTTGCACAATAAATTACTGTGCTAGGATGAGTGTGAGTAGGATATATATATAAACATATTGTGGTTTATAATTAAGTACTTAATAGTGATCCTATCCTGCATCATAATTTACATAATATATATATATATATATATATATATATATATATATATATATATATATATATATATATATATATGTATATATATATATATATATATATATATATATATATATATATATATATATATATATATAATTAGGAAGTAATGTTTATTTGGGTAAGTTGTCAGCTTATATGAACTAATAGCTAGTGTGGCTTGTATATGGGGTACATCCGGTGTCTTACCCTCGACGGTACCCTCCTTACCCTTATCCGCGGCGGTACCTTTATGGTCAGGAAGCCACGGATATTTACAATGGGGCTCGGTCAGTCAATATGATTCCTTTGACATCACTAAACTGTAACTCTTATGTATTCTGTTCTCGTATTGACAATTTGAATGACATCAAGAATATTTTGAATATCTTCTGACATAGATGGTGCTGTAGTTGATTGTTGTTCATGACTTGTCCAGTGGGTCGAGACTGGTCTCATTAGCATCGCTCAGATTAGTGGGAAGAAATTCTTGCTGCAACAATGTGTGTTCTCAGAGCTAACTAGGGTAACTAAAATACTTATTTCCTAAATAAATACTTTAATTGTAAATATTTGAAAATATATGGTATGTTTCAGAATTTCTGACGATATAAAACATATTGTGGTTTATAATTATATAAGTTCTTAATAGTGATCCTATCCTGCATCATAATTTACATAATATCTACTTCTGTTTTGTGTATTAAAATGACTACTTTTTATGTTAATTTCTTTCTGTAAATGATGATGATGATAAAGTTCAGTAAATGTAAGTAAGAACATAAGAATGAAGGTAACTGCAAAAGACTTATTGGCCCATACGAGGCAGCTCCTCGTATGGAGCTGCCTTTGATAAGTAATTACCAAAGAAGGCACCAAGCCGGGAAGGCTGTGTAACACAATAAAATAAGGCAACTGCTCCTGAAGAGGACGGTATTACTTACAGTTTACTGAGATTAGTCTCACAAGTATCAGGTAATCCACTTTTAGTGTTGTACAGAATGAGTTTAAGTGAAGGAGTATTACCTGATGATTGGACAGTGTCATTGTTCCCATCCCCAAAGCACACTCAGATAATTATAGACCCATATCTCTAACATAATTTTGTCTATTAGCACAGTTTTCGGCGTGAATGCATTTTGGTTCTACAAGGTAGCCAACTCCATCAAAATATTAATATGTACCCAACTCAATTAACGATTAATCAACCAATTACTCCATGGGATAACTTGGATCTAGCAGTTGATTTTGTAAATGCACCCAAGAAAGATAATGTACACTCTACATTATTAAAACAGTTAACACTGTGAAGCATCACTGAAAGTACTCAGAGTATGGGTAACGATGTGTATCAGTGCTATACCGACGGTTCTGTAGAAGAAGGTGGACGATGTACCGGATGTGCATGTAATATATTTGAACAATCTTCTCTCGTACATACATGAATGAAGCGCTATGCTGAACTGTGTAATTACTATTTGAGTACTGGAACACTTGATGATATATTGAACTTGTACCCTAGATTGACCATGTAACGTATCAATTATACAATGAATGTATGTGATGTAACTATTTAACCTGAGCTTGTGAAAGCACCTTAATCACCTTCAGTGATTAAGTGCTTAATTGCACACTAGTTTCTCTATCAGTTATCTCACCTTGTCAGAGTAAAAGAGACAAATATATGTGTATGTATGTGTGTATATATGTATGTATATATATGTATATGTACGCATACGTCTGTGTGTGTATATGTATGTGTATAAAGTATATGTGGAAGCTGGTCAGAATTCAATTTCACCTTTGTAAATGCACGTTAATGACACTATGTAAAAGACACATCGAACACTTTATGTAGGGCATACGTAAATCTGTGTATTTATGTATTTACGTATGTAGCTTAGCCTAGCATTTTAAATACACTACAATCACCTTATGTGGTTGATTGTTCAATAAATCCCTGAACTATATGTTTAACAAATCTCTAACCCTATCAATGGAGTTAGTTAGTTTAGTTCTTATATTATGCACCCTATACCCATCTTGTGGGCGGTAGTGGAAAGGGTTAGAGTCCATGGCGGACTGAAGAAAATGTATATATGCTGGTTAGCATTGTTAATGTGTGGCCACGTCTGTGGTAGAAAATAATACAAAAAATCAAATAAAGGTATTATTGAAACTTTATAGGAAAACATTAAATCCTAAATATATCTTTAATATTATACTTGAAATATTGTATACTTTGCTCTCTCCATCGTACTTCTGCACCTGCTGGCAAGTGGTTCGGTGCAGTGTGCAGGTGATGTTCATTACTGGGTGAGCTGGCAGGTGGTGCTCACCTGCCAGCTCACCCAGCTGGTGGTGCTCACCTGCCAGCTCACCCAACGAAAATTTGGTTTTTAATACACTTACACATTTATTGGGTCTTTCCTTCACCTTCATTCAAGCACTAGGGTATTACAGTAAGTGTTTTAATTATAATATTTATTAACGTTATTATTTTTAATTTTTATTATTATTATTAACAGGAGAGGATCGAGTGTGTGTGTGTGTGTGGGGGGGGGGGTATAATGGTACACATGTCCACATCCCAATGCCCGCCCTTCCAGGACTGGGGGTGCGGGGGTGTACAATAAACTATACCCACATCCGGCGGCAGCTTGTCGAAGGCGGAAGTGTAGCCTAGACAATTTGTCATGATAATTAGTGATGACTCTTATTTTGATTATGGGTCCGTAATCCAGTTAAGCTTTTATTCTTAATTTATATTACAATGCTGGTAAAATACACTTCTTGATGATGAGTATGGAGTACAAATGAACTCATTGTGTACCCAAGTTCAAGTTCAAGTATGTTTATTGAGATAAGCAATAAATACATCTCAAAGGGATAGAGTAGCTTAGGCTATTTCAACCCCCCTCTAATTCAAGTCCCTCAAGGGGCGCACAAATACTGTGACTACAAATAGACAAATAACATTACAAGAATCCAAACAAGAATTGTGTACCCTATACTCACAGGATGAATATAGGGTACACAATAAACTACCACTCACATCATGGGTATGGGTTGCACAAGAAACTATCGCGCAGAGGATGAATATGGAGAGCAAAGTAAACAAAGATTCACACGATGAGAGAGGGTTGCGCAATGTCCTATGACTCACAGAATGAGTATTAGCTGCACAATAAACTACAGGTCACAGGATAAGTATGGGTTGCACAATAAATTACGGGTCACAGGATGAGTATGGGTTGCACAAACTGGTTGGGTAAATGGAAATGGTTGGGTACATTTCCTTTCACCTAATGCGACTATTCATGTGTCCGGACACCGGCGATTGTGTGGTATTGGCTATTTATTTAACCATAACTTTGCATTCATTTAATAATTATATTAAGATATGTTTTCCTTGAAATGTAGTTACATTATCGTCTACATGCCTTTATTCTGACATAAAGACCTATGGCGTTACTTTGCATATATGCAAAGTAATTATAAAATTGATTGGCTTGTGTGGAAGCCTTCACACTCCCTGACCGAGCCATCAAGTAACTATAAAAAGGCATATATCTTAACTTTCAATTCAGTTATATTTATGCCAAAGTATTAACATGCCGCTTATATTTATGTCTTTATGATGACATAGAAAACTTCGTTTATTACAATATCTAGATTAAATTAACATTGATCTTCGGAAGGTCATAGTTCCCATATCGGTAAGGAGAGCGTCGGCCATGAAGCCTTGTTTAAAGTATGAATATTTTTCCTCTCTAATAAGGTATAATCTCTGTGATGGATTCGCAAAAACTATTTTATATCTGCCTTTCTGATAACATATACAAATATAATCTTTATTTGTGAATATTTGTTAATTAAGCAATATATCAGAGGGCGTGTAGGGTTCGGTGTTCAATGAACGAAAAGGACTGGATCACTGTGTACAGGAGGCTGATATGGCAGCAAACACTCTCCTGGCGACCATATTTCTTGGATAAGTCGCTCCACACAATTGTCGCTTGGACCGTCGACTTCCTATGGCGTCACCTCTCACATATTTACGTCTCATTTCGTTATGAAAATAGATTATTTCAGAGTAAAAATAGGTTTGATCATGTTCTATGTGTAGCACCAACATTATAGTAAGTAAATATGCCATATTTCTTCATTACTTACGTAATGCTAATACGATTTGGGTAGTTTTGGGCTGATTTGGGTCGATTTGGGTCGAGTCTCAGCCTCCTGTACACAGTGATCCAGTCGTCGTATTTCATGGCTCAAATTGTCGCAAATTTAATTGGTAATATTAACAAGTAGAATGTGTATTTATAATAATATTTTTCATAAACAGCCACAAAATATTTAATATTTATTAAAAAAAAGTGTCTGGAAGTTAAATCAATTCCACATGACAATAAATTTGTTATATAGATACTAGCGTTATTCGTTGGTATGCGTTCGCTATTTAAACTACTCCAGTCCTTTTCGTTCATAGAACACCGAACCCTACACGCTCTCTGATATGTTGCTTAATTAACAAATATTCACAAATAAAGATTATATTTATATATGTTATCAGAAAGGCAGATATAAAATAGTTTGTGTTAATGCATCACAGAGATTATACCTTATTAGAGAGGAAAAATATTCATATTTTAAACAAGGCTTCTTGGCCGACGCTCTCCCTTTCGATGGGAACTATGACCTTTTGAAAATCAATGTTAATTGAATCTATATATTGTAAAAAACGAAGTTTTTTATGTCATCAGAAAGACATATAAGCTGCATGTTAATACTTTGGTATAAATATAACTGAAGTGAAAGTGAAGATATATGCCTTTTTATAGTTACTTGATGGCTCGCTCAGGGAGTGTGAAGGCCTGCACACAAGCCAATCAATTTTATAATTAATGTACATATATGCAAAGTAACGTCAAAGGTTTTTATTTCAGAATAAAGACAGATGTAGACGATAATGTAAATACATTTCAAGGAAAACATATCTTAAATGAAAGCAAAGATATGGTCAAATAAATAGGCAATACCACACCATCGCCAGTGTCCGGACACATGAATATTCGCATTAGGTAGGTGAAAGGAAATGTACCCAACCATTTCCATATACGCGACCAGTTTCCGTTCTTATGTTCTTACTTACATTTATTGAAATTTATCATCATCATCATTTACAGAAATAAATTAACATAAAAATGTAGTAATTTTAATACACAAAACAGAAGTAGA
Source organism: Procambarus clarkii (assembly GCF_040958095.1). Classification (NCBI taxonomy): domain Eukaryota; kingdom Metazoa; phylum Arthropoda; class Malacostraca; order Decapoda; family Cambaridae; genus Procambarus; species Procambarus clarkii. The sequence continues at coordinate 4,031,266 of NC_091209.1, read as the reverse complement.
TATGTATGTAAATTATGACGCAGGATAAGATCACTATTGCAGAACTACTCGCATACTTTGCGTCATTATATACAGTACTGGAATTTAAAAAAAATCGCGGAATTCAGAGATAACACCATCATTGGTGTCCAAGAGAAGTGTAAGTACTTCATTTATAATGATGTGCTGCCCGAAATCTTAGCGAAGTATCTAAAATTTGCTTACTGTAAGTAATTCATGCAAATGATTGTAAAGCCGTCGCCCAGTTGGGTGGGTGTGGAGCACATGACTGTTAAGCTGCCGCCCAGTTGGTTGGGTGTGGAGCACATGACTAAAGCTGCCGCCCAGTTGGGTGGGTGTGGAGCACATGACTGTTAAGCTGCCGCCCAGTTGGGTGGGTGTGGAGCACATGACTGTAAAGCTGCCGCCCATTTGGGTGGGTGTGGAGCACATGACTGTTAAGCTGCCGCCCAGTTGGGTGGGTGTGGAGCACATGACTGTTAAGCTGCCGCCCAGTTGGGTGGGTGTGGAGCACATGACTATAAAGCTGCCGCCCAGTTGGGTGGGTGTGGAGCACATGACTGTTAAGCTACCGCCCAGCTGGGTGGGTGTGGAGCACATGACTGTTAAGCTGCCGCCCAGTTGGGTGGGTGTGGAGCACATGACTGTAAAGCTGCCGCCCAGTTGGGTGGGTGTGGAGCACATGACTGTTAAGCTGCCGCCCAGTTGGTTGGGTGTGGAGCACATGACTGTTAAGCTGCCGCCCAGTTGGGTGGGTGTGGAGCACATGACTGTTAAGCTGCCGCCCAGTTGGATGGGTGTGGAGCACATGACTGTTAAGCTGCCGCCCAGTTGGATGGGTGTGGAGCACATGACTGTTAAGCTGCCGCCCAGTTGGGTGGGTGTGGAGCACATGACTGTTAAGCTGCCGCCCAGTTGGGTGGGTGTGGAGCACATGACTGTTAAGCTGCCGCCCAGTTGGGTGGGTGTGGAGCACATGACTGTAAAGCTGCCGCCCAGTTGGGTGGGTGTAGAGCAAGACTAGTAATTGGACGACTCACCATAGATGTAAAGTGCCTAGTATAGTGACTTGTGAGCCTCTTGTTGAATCACTTGTGATACAAAGATTATTGATGAGTGTATTTGTGTGGGTGATTGAATATGTATGTGAATGTATATGTATGTATATGTATATATGCAATTGACGATCACGAAACAATAATCATTTGTATGTGGAAAATTCCATATTTCATTTCTCTGGATTTACCGCATATGTATATATATGTACATGTATGTATGATTATGTGTACATGTATATATAACATTAATAAGAGGAAATGAAGATGAAGAAATGATAAAAAGAATGGCAATAGTGGATAGTAGTAACACACTTAAGAATTATTCAGTAATAAATACAAACTCGTCCTTCACCTATGATAAAGGAAAGTCAACTTGGAAGGATTCAATTTACATGAGATTAAGATTAGGATACAAATATATCTGGCAATACGGAGTTGATGTCAGTGAAAAAGATAAGGAGTGTAAATTATGTAGTATGCCGCACGCCCACACCTTAGAACATTATGTATTAGAGTGTCAACTTATTGATAACTATAGAAATAAGGAAATAAGTAATGTACCACATCAAATTGTTTGTATGTGTGATAATGGTATGATAGACAGTATACTTAGGAGCTACAAAAATTTTGCCCCAAGAGTGTAACAATTAGATGCTGTACTTACTATATTAACCTGCAATGTTAAATGGGGTTCTTGTAATGTTAATTGTCTATTTGTACTTACTGAATTTGTGCGCCCCTTGAGGGACTTGAAGTAGAGGGGGTAGAAATAGCCTAAGTTACTCTATCCCTTTGAGATGTATTTTTTTCTTGTCTCAATAAACATACTTGAACTTGAACTGTAAATATTTGTGGCTTCCTGACCATAAAGTTACCGCCGCAGTCGAGGGTAAGAGACCGGATGTACCCCATATACAAGCCGCACTAGCTATTAGTTCATAAAAGCTGACAACTTACCCAGATAAACATTACTTCCTAATTATATATATATATGCAAATAATACAATTAAAATGTTTAAAACGTGATTATATATATGTATCATGTGGACAGTTTTTAATGTAATTTTTTCTCCTGATATTCGGGTTCTTTATTATGCTTCATCTTGAGGCAAAGCCCAATACCTTACGCCATATTGATGCTCTGTCCACAGATCATTCTCTCTCTCTCAAATCATATACATTGATGGTTTCCTACACCGCCACACGGGTGCAGCTGCAAGTGCAGTTGCCTCTACCCATCAGACAGAACTATTTGCCTTGCTTGTTACACTAAAATGTGTACAAGTGTGTGTGTCTATGTATGTATTAACACGATGTACTGAACGGGGTGAGAATAGCTTGAGCTACCTCATCCATTTGTGTGTATTTTACCTCAATAAACTTATTTCAATTTCAATTTCAATTCAAGTCTCCAAACTTGATGCATTAATTGTAAGTGATTTTCTACCATCCTGCATTAATTGTAAGTGATTTCTATCATGCTTAATTGCGCGCAACTCTCTAAGACACAATTGTAACATGACCGTGTCTGAAGCTAGACAGAAAACACAACATTATTAGTGATGTTAACATAAGCCATTTCATGTGAATTCCATCTTCGTTGACCTCCGAAACTTGAGGAATGGTCCAGAAAATAGCTACTAAAGTTTACGTCAAGTGTGAAGATACTTTAGTTGATACTTAGATACTTCCAATAAGTGTAAACATAAGTGCTGACGATGCTACCTTCCTCTATTCAGACCCCAACCCAAACGCACTATATAATAATGAAAATAATAGATTTAAAAAGTCCACTCATGGATGTAAACTAACAAACTCACATCAAACATAAAAAAGACCGACTACTATTTTTGTTCGAAAGTAAATCCTGAAACCAAATTCAACTTCAGATACACAATGTTAACATTAGCAATAATGATTATGGAAAGTTCCTTGACCTATACATAGACAAGAGACTGAACTTCAGCATCCACATACAACACATATGTGAGTGGTGAGAGAGAGAGAAAGAGAGAGAGAGAGAGAGACAGACAGAGAGAAAGACAGACAGAGAGAAAGACAGACAGAGAGAGATAGTGAGAGAGTATTCACCTAGTTGTGCAGGCGCGGGTTGAGCTCTGCTCATTCGGCCCGCCTCTCAACTGTCAATCAACTATTACTGACTAACTAATTTTTTTTCTCTCGCGCGCGCGCACACGCGCGCACACACACACACACACACACACACACACACACACACACACACACACACACACACACACACACACACACACACACACACACACACACACACAAACAATCGACCGGGTAAACAAGGATAAACTATTCAACACTGGTGGGACGCGAACAAGGGGACACAGGTGGAAACTGAGTACCCACATGAGCCACAGAGACGTTAAAAGGAACTTTTTCAGTGTCAGAGTAGTTAACGGATGCAATGCATTAGGCAGTGATGTGGTGGAGGCTAACTCCATACACAGTTTTAAATGTAGATGTGATAGAGCCCAGTAGGCTCAGGAATCTGTACATCAGTTGATTGACAGTTGAGAGGCGGGACCAAAGAGCCAAAGCTCAACCCCCGCAAGCACAAATAGGTGAGTACAAATAGGTGAGTACACACACACCAGGAAGCAACCCGTAGCAACTGTCTAATTTCCAGGTACCTATTTACTGCTCGGTGATATCACATTAACATTTACAGAGAGTAGAGAATTAATTAGGTATCTGGGAGCTAGTTAACTGTTGTGGGATGTATATCTTGAGGTACTGTATACAATGTTCACAACAGAGCAATGTATAATCATTTCATTGTATACAACACATTGAGAAAGAATGAAGGTTAGATCCGAAAATTATTGTGTGGCTCTCTCATGACTTGTTTCCGGCGCGAAGAGTTGTGAATTTACATGAAAATGTACCAACAAAATCTTGTTACATAGCAGTAGGAGTAACATTTACTCCCTAGGTCCACGAGTCTAGAGCGCTGTCCACTCGGCCACCACCTCCCTTATGAGAGGGAGAGAGTGAGTGTGTGTGTGTGTACTCACCTAATTGTGCTTGGGGGGTTGAGCTCTGGCTCTTTGGTCCCGCCTCTCAACTGTCAATCAACTGATGTACAGATTCCTGAGCCTACTGGACTCTATCATATCTACATTTGAAACTGTGTATGGAGTCAGCCTCCACCACATTACTGCCTAATGCATTACATCTGTTAACTATTTTGACACTGAAAAAGTTCTTTCTAACGTCCCTCTGGCTCATTTGGGTACTCAGTTTCCACCTGTGTCCCCTTGTTTGCGTACCACCCGTGTTAAACAGTTTATCTTTATGTACCTTGTCAATTCCTCTGAGAATTTTGTAGGTAGTGATCATGTCTCCCATACTCTTCTGCCTTCTAGTGTCGTGAGGTGCTTTTCTCGCAGCCTTTCTCCGTAGCTCATGCCTCTTAGTTCTGGGACTAGCCTAGTGCCATATCTCTGAACTTTTTCAAGCTTCGCCTTGTGCTTAACAAGGTACGGACTCCATGCTGGGGCCACATACTCCAGGATTGGTCTTACATATGTGGTATAGAAGGTTCTGAATGATTCCTTACACAGGTTCCTGAAGGCTGTTCTGATGTTAGCCAGCCTCGCATAATCACACACTCACGTGTGTGTGTGTGTGTGTGTGTGTGTGTGTGTGTGTGTGTGTGTGTGTGTGTGTGTGTGTGTGTGTGTGTGTGTAAAATATACACTGAGGACAGGCAGCTTATGCATGTCTATTCGTTAGGTGTATATCGAGGTCCACCTCCAAGGTCGAACTACTGACCTCCACATTCACCCTGGGCACAAGTAGTCTCGAACCACTAACCCCAGGAGCAGGAGACAGTAGTTCTATTAACTACTTTACCTACAGCATAAAGAAGAATTCCAGAAACAAGAAATGGCAGTTGTTAACTGCTTCTGGAATCCTTCCTCGAATGTAGATGTTGCAAGGTTCTTTGATTATGTAAGTTAGCAATAAAGAACTAGATACAAATTAAATGTGTGCTATAAAATATGTGTATGTGACATATATTCATATAAGCACAGACGTTGCGGTATTCAGAGTAAGGACAGTTTTTCCTCAGACCCATGCTCACAGTTCCTAGAAACCAGGACAATTTAGTAATCATGCGAAACTGCGGCATCTCTTACCGAGTCCATTTTGAACAAAAGGTAGTGAACAAAAATATCGAGTACATACAAGCAAAATATATATTCAGGCATTAAGTGTGCAACTTCATCATAGTGAATAATAATAATGGTTCTGTCAACTATGGGTTTCACAATAAACTAAAGGTAACAGGATGAGCATGGGTTGCACAAACTATTGGTAACAGGATGGGTATGGGTTGCACAATAAATTACTGCACTAGGATGAGTGTGTGAGTGTATATTATAAATATATGTGTGTATATATATATATATATATATATATATATATATATATATATATATATATATATATATATATATATATATATATATATATATATATATATATATTGAATATGACCGCATATTCTGTATTTATTATTTTCTGGTTTAGGGCTTCTATCCCTCTAACTATTTTCTTAGCATCAGGGCTTAATTGGAATAGGAGTTCTCCAAAACTCATTTTCGTACTTTTAAGGTGAAGAAAAGAAGTGATTTACTATAGAGTGTATTACACTTATTTGTATAATTTGCACGACGTTTCGAACCTCCATGGTTCATTCTCAAGTGAAATAATTAAGCTGTCTACTTCAGTGTTGTCAATAATTTCGAGTGCTACCAGTATCGCTACCAACTCGGCTTGCATTGTGGACGCCCAGTTACTAATTTGGATATTTCTTTGAATTGTGCTGCCATCGGGCTGATGAGCAATAACAGCACTTCCTGCCCTCCCTGTAGCTGTATTGAGTGATCCGTCAGTGTATATGGTCTGTGCAATGTTGTTTTCAGCTTGTATATTGTGTATGTGTTCTATGGTGCTTAATTTAGCAGCAAGCTGAGCATGAGGGTTGCGTGTATTAGTTTCTTGGTGGGGTATGCAGGGGTCAGGATGTCAAAAGGTACTATCTACCAGGGTGGAAGGAAGTGCTGTACTCTTTCATCTGTATATACATCGTGCAGTCCCATCATTTTAATATGAGTGGCAGTTCTTTGAATCCATTTAGACTCGCTAGTTCCATTTCGTATGTGTTCTAACAGTGCAACTGACACAATGTTATTTTTGTTATCACGCAGCAGCTTTAGTCCCATCATAAGATTAATTTCAAATATTCTATCTCTAATGCTAAGTATATTTAATTCTTTCCGCATGTTGAGAACTTTGTTAGTTATAGGAGAGCCAAGTATAATTCTGAGTGCTTCATTTTGCATTTTTTCCAGTCTATCAATACTTTTGCCATTTTGCAGGACCAAAGCTGGTGCATGATAGTCTATCAGAGACCTTATATACGCTAAATACATCAGTCTTGCTATTCTAATATTAACACCATATTTCGGGCTGTACCCCACTACAGTTCTGAGAGCCTTGAGTCTGTCTCTACATTGTTGATGTAACTTATTGACTGCAGTTGAGGTACAAGGGACAGAGACTCCAAGGTATTTGAAAGAAGAGACATAGTCTATTGGTATGTTGTCTATCTTAAGTTTTCGTGGTCCACTTTTGCGGTTGCCAATTTGTCTGTTAAATCCCTTAGTTTTAGCAGCGTTGATTACAAGACCAAGGCTCTCACAAGCTGTATGTATACAATTTAAGACTGCATTTTGCGGTGGGTTTTAGTATGCACAAGGATGTCATCTGCATAGCTGATAGTGATGTTTGCCGGACTAGTTGGGATTGATTTTAGTAAAGCATTAATTAGAACATTAAACAAGGTAGGACTAAGTACTCTTCCATGTGGGGTGCCTAGTTGCATTACTTTAGTTTCACTCTTGTAGCCTTGGAACAGCGCAGAGGACTTCCGGTTGGTAAGATAGCCTCGTATCCACTGTAATAAATGTCCCCTTATATCCATTCTCGCTAATTCATACATAATCACTTCCCTATTAGCAATATCAAAGGCATTTTTTAAATCAAGAAATGTTGTGTACTTGTGCCTTTTATCTCCATGAACAGTAAGAAAGGTTGTGATACAGTTGTGTACACTTTTACCATGTGTGAAACCATTGATATCAGGTGACATGTGCTCTTTAACTCTATACAATAATCTATTAAGCACCATTCTCTCAAAGGTTTTGCACATGCAACTGGTCAGTGAGATGGGACGGAAAGCATCAGGTTGGCCAGGCTTTGGTACAGGTACCGTAAGACTGGTGGTCCATGATACAGGCAACTGCCCAGAGACATAGCTGGCATTAAACAATTCTAATAATGGGTTACCGGGTACACGATGTAGGAGTCTTAGAATATCATAGGTGATACCGTCCTCACCAGGAGCAGTGCTACTGCCCCTGGAGAGGGCTGCATCCAATTCATAATCTGTATATGGAACATCACATTCATCATGTTGCTTGCTCAACATGAAATTTATGAGAGAATTTCTGTCTGTGGACCTCGCCTGCAATTTCTCCCCAGTGCTAGCTGGTAGCATTCCAAGGCTGGAAACCTGAGCCCATTTTGCAATTAACTGATTGGCTTTCTTTAGCGGGTTTGGGTGTGAAACTTGTCTACTATTTTTACCAATAATTTTGTTTATGCCTTTCCAGGCTTTGCCCAGGGGAGTATGCAGGTTAAGTCCACTAACAAAACCCTCCCATTCATTTTGTCTCAGTTCAGTCATTCTCTCCCTTGCCGCTGCAAGCGCGGCCTGAAATAGTTTTAACATTTGAGGAGTTCTAAGGCTCTTATATGCTTTACCTGTCTAGCAATTGATTTAAGCTCTTTCAGTTTAGCATCATCATAGTACTGGTTGTGTCTGACCTGTTTACCAGTACTTCTTTTTGTTTGGCGTGACTCACTATTTTTGATGGCCTCATAGGTATATGGGTACATCCGGTCTCTTACCCTCGACCGCGTCGGTACCTTTATGGTCAGGAAGCCACGGATATTTACAATGGGGCTCGGTCAGTCAATATGATTCCTTTGACATCACTCAACTTATGTATTCTGTTCTCGTATTGACAATTTGAATGATATCAAGAATATTTTGAATATCTTCTGACATAGATGGTGCTGTAGTTGATTGTTGTTCATGACCTGTCCTGTGGGTCGAGACTGGTCTCATTAGCATCTCTCAGATTAGTGGGAAGAAATTCTTGCTGCAAGAATGTGTGTTCTCAGAGCTAACTAGGGTAACTAAAATACTTATTTCCTAAATAAATACTTTAATTGTAAATATTTGAAAATATATGGTATGTTTCCGAATTTCTGACGATATAAAACATATTGTGGTTTATAATTAAGTTCTTAATAGTGATCCTATCCTGCATCATAATTTACATAATATCTACTTCTGTTTTGTGTATTAAAATGACTACTTTTTATGTTAATTTATTTCTGTAAATGATGATGATGATAAAGTTCAATAAATGTAAGTAAGAACATAAGAATGAAGGTAACTGCAAAAGACTTATTGGCTCATACGAGGCAGCTCCTCGTATGGAGCTGCCCTTGATAAGTAATTACCAAAGAAGGCACCAAGCCGGGAAGGCTGTGTAGCACAATCAAATAAGTCAACTGCTCCTGAAGAGGACGGTATTACTTACAGTTTACTGAGATTAGTCTCACAAGTACCAGGTAATCCACTTTTAGTGTTGTACAGAATGAGTTTAAGTGAAGGAGTATTACCTGATGATTGGACAGTGTCATTGTTCCCATCCCCAAAGCACACTCAGATAATTATAGACCCATATCTCTAACATAATTTTGTCTATTAGCACAGTTTTCGTATGTGTGTATATATGTATGTATATGTACGCATACGTCTGTGTGTGTATATGTATGTGTATAAAGTATATGTGGAAGCTGGTCAGAATTCAATTTCACCTTTGTAAATGCACGTTAATGACACTATGTAAAAGACACATCGAACACTTTATGTAGGGCATACGTAAATCTGTGTATTTATGTATTTACGTATGTAGCTTAGCCTAGCATTTTAAAAACACTACAATCACCTTATGTGGTTGATTGTTCAATAAATCCCTGAACTATATGTTTAACAAATCTCTAACCCTATCAATGGAGTTAGTTAGTTTAGTTCTTATATTATGCACCCTATACCCATCTTGTGGGCGGTAGTGGAAAGGGTTAGAGTCCATGGCGGACTGAAGAAAATGTATATATGCTGGTTAGCATTGTTAATGTGTGGCCACGTCTGTGGTAGAAAATAATACAAAAAATCAAATAAAGGTATTATTGAAACTTTATAGGAAAACATTAAATCCTAAATATATCTTTAATATTATACTTGAAATATTGTATACTTTGCTCTCTCCATCGTACTTCTGCACCTGCTGGCAAGTGGTTCGGTGCAGTGTGCAGGTGATGTTCATTACTGGGTGAGCTGGCAGGTGGTGCTCACCTGCCAGCTCACCCAACGAAAATTTGGTTTTTAATACACTTACACATTTATTGGGTCTTTCCTTCACCTTCATTCAAGCACTAGGGTATTACAGTAAGTGTTTTAATTATAATATTTATTAACGTTATTATTTTTAATTTTTATTATTAGTAGTATTATTATTAACAGGAGAGGATCGAGTGTGTGTGTGGGGGGGGGGGGGTTATAATGGTACACATGTCCACATCCCAATGCCCGCCCTTCCAGGACTGGGGGTGCGGGGGTGTACAATAAACTATACCCACATCCGGCGGAAGTGTAGCCTAGACAATTTGTCATGATAATTAGTGATGACTCTTATTTTGATTATGGGTCCGTAATCCAGTTAAGCTTTTATTCTTAATTTATATTAATGCTGGTAAAATACACTTCTTGATGATGAGTATGGAGTACAAATGAACTCATTGTGTACCCAAGTTCAAGTTCAAGAATGTTTATTGAGATAAGCAATAAATACATCTCAAAGGGATAGAGTAGCTTAGGCTATTTCAACCCCCCTCTAATTCAAGTCCCTCAAGGGGCGCACAAATACTGTGACTACAAATAGACAAATAACATTACAAGAATCCAAACAAGAATTGTGTACCCTATACTCACAGGATGAATATAGGGTACACAATAAACTACCACTCACATCATGGGTATGGGTTGCACAAGAAACTATCGCGCAGAGGATGAATATGGAGAGCAAAGTAAACAAAGATTCACACGATGAGAAAGGGTTGCGCAATGTCCTATGACTCACAGAATGAGTATTAGCTGCATAATAAACTACAGGTCACAGGATAAGTATGGGTTGCACAATAAATTACAGGTCACAGGATGGGTATGGGCTGCACAAACTACCGGTAACAGGATGAGTATGGGATGCACAATAAATTACGGGTCACAAGATGAGTATGGGTTGCACAAACTACTGGTAACAAGATGAGTATGGGATGCACAATAAATTACCGCACAGAGGAAGAGTATAGGGTGCACAAACTGGTTGGGTAAATGGAAATGGTTGGGTACATTTCCTTTCACCTAATGCGACTATTCATGTGTCCGGACACCGGCGATTGTGTGGTATTGGCTATTTATTTAACCATAACTTTGCATTCATTTAATAATTATATTAAGATATGTTTTCCTTGAAATGTAGTTACATTATCGTCTACATGGCTTTATTCTGACATAAAGACCTATGGCGTTACTTTGCATATATGCAAAGTAATTATAAAATTGATTGGCTTGTGTGGAGGCCTTCACACTCCCTGAGCGAGCCATCAAGTAACTATAAAAAGGCATATATCTTAACTTTCAATTCAGTTATATTTATGCCAAAGTATTAACATGCAGCTTATATTTATGTCTTTATGATGACATAGAAAACTTCGTTTATTACAATATCTAGATTAAATTAACATTGATCTTCGGAAGGTCATAGTTCCCATATCGGTAAGGAGAGCGTCGGCCATGAAGCCTTGTTTAAAGTATGAATATTTTTCCTCTCTAATAAGGTATAATCTCTGTGATGGATTCACAAAAACTATTTTATATCTGCCTTTCTGATAACATATACAAATATAATCTTTATTTGTGAATATTTGTTAATTAAGCAATATATCAGAGGGCGTGTAGGGTACGGTATTCAATGAACGAAAAGGACTGGATCACTGTGTATAGGAGGCTGATATGGCAGCAAACACTCTCCTGGCGACCATATTTCTTGGATAAGTCGCTCCACACAATTGTCGCTTGGACAGTCGACTTCCTATGGCGTCATCTCTCACATATTTACGTCTAATTTCGTTATGAAATTAGATTATTTCAGAGTAAAAATAGGTTTGATCATGTTCTATGTGTAGCACCAACATTATAGTAAGTAAATATGCCATATTTCTTCATTACTTACGTAATGCTAGGACGATTTGTGTAGTTTTGGCCTGATTTGGGTTGATTGGGGTAATTCTATGGACCGGTCAGACATAAACAACTACAGACCAATATCGAACCTACCCATACTATCAAAAATATTTGAAAAAATTATCGACAAACAGCTCTACTCCTATCTCGTAAAATTCGACATTCTTAGCCCCTGTCAGTTTGGCTTCCGCTCTCAAAAGAGTACCAACGATGCAATTATTAGTCTCCTTGATATAATTTACTCTGCCCTTGACAAAAATGAGTTTCCAATTGGACTCTTCATTGACCTGAGAAAGGCCTTTGATACTGTTAATCACGATTACCTCTTATGTAAACTCCATCATTATGGAATCCGAGGCCATGCACTGGACTATATCCAATCCTATCTTAGTGATAGACACCAATGTGTAGCCATCAATAATATAATCTCTCCCATTCTACCAATAACCGTTGGAGTGCCTCAGGGCAGCATCTTGGGACCCCTACTATTTCTTATATACATTAATGATCTGCCTAATGTCTCTAACATTCTGAAACCTATTTTGTTTGCTGATGATACTACCCTCATTTACTCCAACCCCAACCCACATACACTAAATGATGTTGTTAATAATGAACTAAAAAAAGTCCACTTATGGATGTCAACCAACAAACTAACACTTAACATAGAAAAGACCTACTACATCCTATTTGGAAGCAAATCTACAAATGCAATTCAGCTTCAGATTGACAATGTAAACATTAGCAATAAAAATGATGGAAAGTTTCTTGGCATATTCCTAGACAAGAGACTCAACTTCAGTACCCACATACAACACATAACTAAGAAAGTCTCTAAAACAGTTGGTATACTCTCCAAAATCAGATATTATGTTCCTAACTCTGCTCTCATCTCTCTATATTATGCACTAATCTATCCCTATCTCAACTATGGTATCTGTGCATGGGGTTCAACCACTGCAAACCACCTCAAGTCCATCATCACCCAGCAAAAATATGCTATCAGAATACAGTAATATCAAATTCTGCTTTCAGACAACACACAGCCCCCTTGTTTAACTCCCTAAACATGCTAAACATAATCTCACTCCACAAATTCTCTTGTGTCAACTACATTCAGATTCAGATTCAGATGTTTATTCAGGTAAGGTATATACATACAAGTGATGTTACATTAATGGATTGATATATAGATAGAGCTAGTACATACAATGCCTAAAGCCACTATTACGCAATGCGTTTCGGGCAAGAAAAAACATTAATATCTAGAACTTAATACTAATTGAGCATAAAGAATAAAAGATGTTGAGAACAAATACAAATAAAGATAAAAAAAAAGGGGGAACATGACTGAAAAAGCAGCACAAATACAATAGGTTGACAAACAGTGTTGATTAAAAAAAAGAAAAAAGAAAAAAGAAAATAACAGACATGGGTTGACAATAGAGGAGTGAGGTAGATTACAGGGAATTTATTAGGTAGTGTTTAGTTTTTATCTTAAACTGGTTGAGAGAGGTACAGTCTTTAACATGGTTGGGAAGGTCATTCCACATTCTGGGCCCCTTGATTTGCAGAGCATTTCTAGTTTGATTAAGACGTACTCTAGGAATATCAAAACTGTATTTATTTCTGGTGTGGTGCTCATGGGTTCTGTTACAACCTTCTATGAAGCTTTTAAGATCAGGATTGGCATTATAGTTTAGCGTTTTATATATGTATAATACACATGAGAGAATGTGCAGTGACTTAATATCTAACATATTAAGAGATTTGAGTAGGGGTACCGAGTGATGTCTGGGGCCAGAGTTGGATATTGTTCTAATAGCGGCTTTGTGTTGGGTAATTAGAGGACGTAAGTGATTTTGGGTAGTAGAACCCCAAGCACAAATACCATAGTTGAGATAAGGATAGATAAGGGAGTAATAGAGAGTCACCAGAGCAGGGCGTGGTACATAATATCTGATCTTAGAAAGAATGCCCACAGTTTTTGAAACTTTTTTTGATATATTTAGAATGTGTCCCTGGAAATTCAGCTTGTGGTCAATGAGAATGCCAAGGAATTTGCCATCTAATTTGTTACAAATTTGGGTATTGTTTATTTTGAGATTTATAAGACTAGAGGATTTATTGCCAAACAGAATATAGAAGGTTTTGTCAATGTTAAGGGTGAGTTTGTTGGCAGTTAGCCAAAGATGGACTTTATTTAGCTCAGTATTTACTGTGGCATTTAGAGCAAGAGGGTCAGGACTGGAGTAAATGAAGGTTGTGTCGTCAGCAAATAGAATTGGTTTGAGGTGTTGGGAGGCATTTGGAAGGTCATTAATGTAGATGAGAAAGAGGAGAGGGCCAAGTATGCTGCCCTGAGGAACACCAATGTTGATGGGTAGGGTGGGAGAAATTGTATTATTCACAGAAACATATTGGAGCCTGTCAGTAAGGTAGGACTCGAGGTATTGTAGGGAGTGTCCTCTGACTCCATAATGATGTAGTTTAAGAAGAAGGTTTTGGTGGTTGACAGTATCAAAAGCTTTACGCAGGTCCACAAATAACCCAACAGGGAGCTCCTTTTTATCAAGAGCTGTATGAATCGAGTTAAGCATACTAATAAGTGCATCGTTAGTGCTTTTTTTGGGTCTGAAGCCATATTGGCAAGGGCTAAGTATATTGAGTTTGGCTAGATATGAGTAAAGCTGCTTGTATATAAGTTTTTCAAAAATTTTTGACAAGTTTGGCAGGATTGATATAGGTCTGTAGTTGTTAACATCTGTGGGGTCACCACATTTGTGGACAGGCGTTACTCTCGCTTTTTTTAGAATATCTGGAAAGGTTTGGAGTTCAAGTGACTTGTTGAAGAGCAAAGCAATAGCAGGGGCTAAAGATCTGGAGGCTTTTTTGTAAATTAAAGTTGGTATCTCCTCAAGGGCACCAGACTTGGTTTTAAGGGAAAGGATTATCTCATTGACGTCAGTGGAGTTAATAGGCTTTAGGTACAGAGACTGTGGATAGTTACCTGTAAGATAGTCCTTAATGTCAGTACTGGAAGATGGAATATCATTTGCAAGGGATGAACCAATGGAAGAGAAGAACCTATTGAACTCAATAGCAGAATCAGAGGCTGAAAGCTGACCATCGTTATTAGACAGGAGAGTCGGTTTGTTATTTAAAGATTTCTTTGATCCCAATATTTGTGAAATTGTGCTCCAAGTTTGTTTAATGTTGCTCTTTATTTGAGTAAATTTATCTTCGTAGTAATTAGTTTTGGCTCGTCTAATTATCTTAGTTAGCAATAATGAGTAATTCTTTGAGAATTCTTTGGAGACAATTCCTAACCTATACTTCTTCTCAAGGTCGTGTTTTTTGTTAATGGATTTCAGTATTCCCTTTGTAAGCCAAGGATTGTTAAGCCTTTTGCTTGTGACTTGTTTTGTAAGCCTAGGACAGTGGGTGTTATAAAGGCTAAGAGTTGTTTGTAGAAAAGATTGCACTGCTAGGTTGATGTCCCCTATGTTACCTAATTCGGACTCCCAGTTGACATTATCAGCAGCAGTTATAAAATTGTTTATAGCAGTTTCATTGTGCAGCCTAAAGCTTAACTCCCTTGTTTCTAGAGGTGGTTTGCTAATGTTAGTTAAGAGAAATGTGGGGTAGTGGTCTGTAGTGCTATCGGTGATTATACCTGAAGTAAGCGGAGAGGTTATGTTGGTCCAGATGTGATCTAGAGTCGTGGCAGTGCTATCAGTGATTCTAGTTGGTCTAGTGATTAAGGGTATGAGGAGGCAGGAATTCATACAGTTGAGGAAGCTAACAGCAGTAGGGTGTTCTGGCTCGCAGAGGTCAATATTAAAGTCCCCTGCGATAATTAGGTGGTTTTTGTTCAGTCTGTTATCAAGTATTAGATTTCTAAGGTTTGAGTTGAATACAGACACATCAGTGTTGGGAATTCTATAGACTGCACCCACAGACAGGACAGACTCGGCACCCTTGACTCTGAAGCTGGCGAAGATATACTCCCCATAGCAGTCTCTAGTTCTAATTTCTTTTAGGCATGTTAGTTCTTGGTGGTAGTAAAGAGCAGTGCCACCACCTCTCTGAAGTTGACGACAGTTGTGAATTGCTGAGTAGTTAGGCATGTTAAAGAGTTGAGTAGTATCCTCTTTCAACCATGTTTCAGTAAGTATAATAAAAGAGAATTTGTTGCCAATAGTTTCAATCAAGGCACTAACATCATCGAAGTGTTTACCTAGGGATCTAACGTTCAAATTGATTACAGAGATATTGTGATTATGAGTTAATACATTGTTTACATCATGTGCTGCAAAATATCTGCAATTTAGATCATTAAAGTGATTATTGTCATAGATAGTGGATAAGAGGTTAAGTTCTGGGTCTATACTTGACTGCATAAAAGAAGCTGATAGTAGAATCAGAAATAAGTAGAAAAAAGCTATAAAATAGGGAAAAATATATACACAATACTGTACAAAACAAACACAAAAGGGGCTTACAGGGGTACAATGGAGTAAGGGAGTATGGCTAGGCTAGGCAACCTAGGCAATTAATGAGATTAAAGAAAAAACATGTAAACATGGACTATACAAAACACAAGATATGGAAATACAAAACAAAAAATATAAGCAAGACTAAGCAATACAAAAAAACAAAAAAACAAATTGAGCAAAAATGAGGTAGATTGCTTACGAGTACTCACAGGTACACTGTAAGTAACAATTTGCAATTTGAGATGCAGGCAAAGCCAGGGGTACAATGGAGTAAGGGAGCATGGCAAGGCTAGGCAACCTAGGTAATAAATGAAATCAAAGAAAAGTTGAATAATAAACATAGGCAAATTTAAGCTAATGATTAATAACTATAGATAGTTCAGTAATGACTGTATAATTAAAAAGACCTGAAGAACTACTTAATAACTCAATTAAATAATTTCGGTAAATGACTAGGTAAGAGTAAGTTAAAAATTAAGTCAGAAAATGAACCAAGGAGACTTAGGATACCTAGCCCCACTAGTTGACAGGGGGTTAATTAAGTTAATTCATTGGGAGTGATAAGGTGAGACAAACCACATTGGGAGAGGAAAGTGTTGAGGTTTTCTTCTCTAGTAATAGTAAACATTTTGCCCTCTGCGGTTTTTCTCACCTTTATCAGACCATCTCTAACGAAGCACTGATGAATAGCATCTGGGTTTTGTTGCCGGATTTGACGCAGGCGGTAGAGGATTTGCTGTCTGTTCCTGGTCAAGCACTCGTTGATGTATAATCCCTTCCGTAGGGATGCAGCTGTCCGGACTAGATTGGATTTCGTGAACTGGGAAGACAGCTTCAGGCGAATTTTCCGTTGATTTAGACCTGATGGATTCTTTTTGCCTACTCTGTAGGCAGCAACAACGTCAGTTTTGTTTAGATTGAGCTGCAATTTGTTTTTTAAGAGATCCTGAGCTATTTCGAAACAATTTTCACCTTCATGTTCCACAGGTATATCTTGGGACGACACGATAACAGAGTCTAGCAGCTTTTGCTGGTCTTGTTCCTCCTGGGAGACGGAACGTTGAGCTGAAAATGTACTGATACATGCAGTCATTTTGCTGAGAGCTTCCTCCTGCTTTTTTAAGGCTTCATCAGTTTTCCGAAGGTTGTTTACCTCATGGAGATCATTCAAATCATGCTGTAGTTGGTCTTGGCTAGCCTTGTAGTTTCTAATATCCTCGCGGAGGAGGGTTATTTCTTGTTGTTGTTGTTGGAGATTAGCGCGGATCGCTAGATTCTCGTTGAGAAGACTCAAGATGATAGAATTTTGTGATTCGAGGACTAGGCACAACTTTTTGAACCACAGATTCTCGGTCCAGTTAGTGAATTCCGGTGAGGGACCGGAAGCTCGCTTGAGTTGATTATACTGGGATGCTAGCATGTTCATAGGAGAGGGTTGAGAGGACTCTGCTCCTTTGCTCACATTTACAAAACCCTGTTCTTAAATGCAAATCCTTGTCTGAAACTCTTCCTGGACAGATGTAATAGGACCCATTATCACCACACCAGAAATAAATATCTCTTCGATATCCCCAGAGTTAAACTTAATTTGTGTAAACACTCTATGCAAATAAAGGGACCCAGTTTATGGAACTCACTCCCTACTGAATTGAAAAGCTGTCCAACTTTTACATCATTCAAACTCAATACTAAAAAGTACCTAATTTCATCTTCATAGTTTTTCTCTTTTTGCCTTAAAATTGCACTGTATCTATTGCTACCCAATCTCCCAACCTTTTTTTTCCCAATTTGAACATCTTTACCATTGAGATCATTGCTGTTTTCTTATATGTGCTGCCATTCTATTGTATGGTGTTTATAAATCTTGTTTATCTGTATCTTTTGCTACCCAGTCTCCCAATCTTTATGTACCCATTCTGAACATCTTTATCATTGTGATCATTGCTGTCTTATATGTGCTGTCAATCTGCTGTATGGTGTCTATTAATCTTGTTTAAATTACTAATCAAGCTGTCAATGTAATCAATCAGAGCTTTAATATAACAATGTGCTTTAATATACTTACTTATCTCTCTCATCTCATTTTTCTCTTGTAATGTATCTTTCATTTATCAATTCTGATTGAAATTACCTACTTAAAATTATCTGCTAGATTAAGGACCTGCCCGAAACGCTGCGCGTACTAGTGGCTTTACAAGAATGTAATTACTGTACTATCCAATGTATTCTCACAAACCCAATGTACCTTCTTGTATATATATAAATAAATAAATAAATAAATAAATAAATACTAGTGGCTGTACAAGAATGTAACAACTCTTGTATATATCTCAAATAAAAAATAAAATATAAATACTGCTGCTCTCAGATTGCTCATTGACAATTCAAGGTTACACTCAAAGGCTCCTTTAAAGGCAGATTCTTTGGCTAACTTATCAGCTCTATCATTCATTCGGTGGCCAACATGAGATGTATGACACTGAGATAGATTCATACATAAATACTAAATCTGCTATAATTAGAGAATTATATGATGAAGTGCCATGTATTACACTACATTTACAAAACCCTGTTCTTAAATGCAAACCATGCTCTGAAACTCTCCCTGGACAGATGTAATAGGACCCATTATCACCACACCAGAAATAAATATCTCTTTGATATCCCCAGGGTCAAACTTAATTTGTGTAAACACTCTATGCAAATTAAGGGACCTAGTCTATGGAACTCACTCCCTAGTGAATTGAAAAACTGTAAAACTCTTGCCTTATTTCAAAGCAAAACCAAAAAGTACCTAACTTCATCTATTTAGTTTCCTACACTGAGCTTTAAATTTGCTCTGTACCTAGTGGTACCCAATCTCCTAATTTTTATGTAATATCAAACAACCTTATCATTGTGTTCATTGCTGTCTTCTTTTATGTGCTAGCCATATGCTGTATTGTGACTACCAATTTTTGTCAACTACCATTCAAGCTGTCATTGCAATCAATCTTATATTGTTTCTGCTGTATTGTGCCTACCAATTTGTTGTCAACTACCATTTTAAGCTGTCATTGCAATCAATCATAGCTACCTATGTGCTTTAATATACTGTACCTATAATTTTCTCTCATCTTTTTTTTTTTTTTCATTCCATGTAATCTGTTATCATTTTTTTGTCTATAAATTTTGCAAGTATTTACCTCCTTAAAATTTTCTTAGATTAAGGACCTGCCCGAAACGCTGCGCGTGCTAGTGGCTTTACAAGATTGTAATTACCATAATTGTATCCTCACATTCCTTATGTACATTCTTGTATATGCATAAATAAATAAATAAATAAATAAGTATTTATTCAGACGAGAACAGCAGCGAACACAAATCAGCGCATATACGAACGAAAGGGAATGAATGTATAAAATTCTCAGTGAACGAAGTTGTTATCCGAAACTGCAGTCGACGACTTGACAGTCCCCGCCAGCGCATATGTTTATACGAAATAGTTCATATGTACGACATTGTCAGTGAGCGAAATGTTTTTTGTGTACCGAACCGACGTGTTCCGAAAAGATTAAGTACGATTCGACCAGTCCGGACAGTGGCGCTGCAGGTGGCATGATGCTTGCAGCCTCTAAAGCATTGCTCAATCCTTTTCGGCAAGTATTTGTCATGTTAATTATCATGGTATAGAGTATCATCTACAGACAATTTTTATCCAGGCTAGTCTCCTGAATCTGTTGATGTGATATGCTGAGGTTATGCAAATGTCAATAATTTAATGGTATAATTAATTTATATTAGGTATCCTTTAAAATGGTCTCTCTCCATATGATTTATAAAAGTTTTCAGAACTAATGATTTGTATAAATCACATACAAATAAGACTTCTAAATCTAAAATAAAATAAATGGGACATTTGACAAGCCGCCGGTTTTCTGTCCTGACCGAGGCCACTAGAGATAGCGGCCTTCTATCAGTTTGTATCAATTCAGGTGAGTGGAGAGCTGGGGTGGGTAGTGTGGGCCGCCAGCTGATTGTCTCTCCAGTTACAACTTGACTTGTGTGTTCCCCCAGGTATGTCATCAAGTGTTGTGTGACTGTGGTGGTACATAAATGGACGCCTCGTATACTAGTATGGGTTTTATGGGTTTGTATTGAAGGTGTATGTGGTAAATGTGGTGTGTAACCCTTCCCCAAGGCCGAGCCCAGAGACAGAATTTTTCAGTCAGAGTAGTTAACAAATGGAATGCATTAAACAGTGATGTGGTGGAGGCAGACTCCATACAGTTTCAAATGTTGATTAGATAGGCTCAAGAATCTAGACACCAGTTAATTGACAGTTGTGAGGCGGGACTAAAGAGCCAAAACTCAACCCCCGCAAGCACAACTAGATGAGTACAGCAACAGAGTAACACTTGAGTCAAGTATTACGATGGTCACAACATTCTTGCTAAGGTTTCCACTTGACCTTTTACACAAGAGTCTAATGTTATATAAGCCACTTGCACCTTTCTCTCCAACCGGCTGAAGTATTTGTTGTTGCGACAAGTTTATCTGATAACTTTTATTTGGAGTGCCAGTACATTGACTGAGGTGAGCTCCAGCTCTTGTCACCCAGCTGTCGGCTCTACTGCGTTTGGTACCTATTATGTTAACTCTAATGACATTTAACCTTATTTTTTGTATCTGGCCACAGCTTTATGGCCAGATATATGGACGGATGTGACAAGGCCGTTATGGTCACCACCCATGACTGGTTGAGCCAGGTAACACTGTGACTGGAGTGTTTGAGCTAGGTAACACTGTGACTGGAGTGTTTGAGCTAGGTAACACTGTGACTGTGGAGTGTTTGAGCTAGATAACACTGTCACCATGGAGTGTTTGAGCTAGGTAACACTGTGACCGTGGAGTGTTTGAGCTAGGTAACACTGTGACCGTGGAGTGTTTGAGCTAGGTAACACTGACTGTGGAGTGTTTGAGCTAGGTAACACTGTGACCGTGGAGTGTTTGAGCTAGGTAACACTGTGACCGTGGAGTGTTTGAGCTAGGTAACACTGACTGTGGAGTGTTTGAGCTAGGTAACACTGACTGTGGAGTGTTTGAGCTAGGTAACACTGACTGTGGAGTGTTTGAGCTAGATAACACTGTCACCATGGAGTGTTTGAGCTAGGTAACACTGTGACCGTGGAGTGTTTGAGCTAGGTAACACTGTGACCGTGGAGTGTTTGAGCTAGGTAACACTGTGACCGTGGAGTGTTTGAGCTAGGTAACACTGACTGTGGAGTGTTTGAGCTAGGTAACACTGACTGTGGAGTGTTTGAGCTAGGTAACACTGACTGTGGAGTGTTTGAGCTAGATAACACTGTCACCATGGAGTGTTTGAGCTAGGTAACACTGTGACCATGGAGTGTTTGAGCTAGGTAACACTGTGACCGTGGAGTGTTTGAGCTAGGTAACACTGACTGTGGAGTGTTTGAGCTAGGTAACACTGACTGTGGAGTGTTTGAGCTAGGTAACACTGACTGTGGAGTGTTTGAGCTAGATAACACTGTCACCGTGGAGTGTTTGAGCTAGGTAACACTGACTGTGGAGTGTTTGAGCTAGGTAACACTGACTGTGGAGTGTTTGAGCTAGGTAACACTGTGACTGTGGAGTGTTTGAGCTAGGTAACACTGTGACTGTGGAGTGTTTGAGCTAGGTAACACTGACTGTGGAGTGTTTGAGCTAGGTAACACTGTGACTGTGGAGTGTTTGAGCTAGGTAACACTGTGACTGTGGAGTGTTTGAGCTAGGTAACACTGTGACCGTGGAGTGTTTGAGCTAGGTAACACTGTGACTGGAGTGTTTGAGCTAGGTACCTAACTCAAAAGAGTGCTAAAAAGTACCTAATTTCATCTTCATAGTTTTTACCTTGTTGCTTTAAAATTGCACTGTATCAATTACTACCCAATCTCCCAATCTTTATGTACCCAATCCGAACATCTTTACCATTGTGATCATTGCTGTCTTCTTATATGTGCTATCAATCTGCTGTATGGTGTCTATTAATCTTGTTTAAATTACCAATCAAGCTGTCAATGCAATCAGAGCTTTAATATACAAATGTGCTTTAATATACTTACTAATCTCTCTCATCTCATTTCTTTTGGCAATGTATCTGTTATTTTATTAATTCTGCTAGAATTTACCTACTTAAAATTATCTGTTAGATTAAGGACCTGCCCAAAACGCTGGGCGTACTAGTGGCTAGTGGCTTTACAAAATTGTAAATACTATGCTATGTAATAAAATAAATAAATAAATGTTTATTTAGGTAAGGTACATACATACAAGAGATTTTATAAAGTTTGTTGGATTAATAGATAGAGCTAGTACATACAATGCCTAAAGCCACTATTACGCAAAGCGTTTCGGGCAAGGTGAAGTATTCTCACAAACCCAATGTACCTACTTGTATATATATGAATAAATAAATAAATAAATAAAGAGGTAACACTGACCGTGGAGTGTTTGAGCTAGGTAACACCATGACTGTGGAGTGTTTGAGCTAGGTAACACTGTGACCATGGAGTGTTTCAGCTAGGTACCTCTACCACTCTACCAAAAACCGTTGAAGTGCCACAGGCAGCATCTTGGGACCTCTCCTATTTCTTATATACATCAATGATCTGCCCAATGTCTCTAACATTCTAAAACCTATTTTGTTTGCTGATGATACTACCCTCATCTACTCTAACCCCAACCCACATACACTAAGTAATGTTGTTAATAATAAACTAAAAAAAGTCCACTTTTGGATGTCAACCAACAAACTAACACTTAAAATAGAAAATACTACTACATCTTTTTTTTTTTTTAGATATATACAAGAGTTGTTACATTCTTGTACAACCACTAGTACGCGTAGCGTTTCGGGCAGGTCCCTGGAATACGATCCCTGCCACGAAGAATCGTTTAAGCTAGGTAACAATCTTATTTCTTATTGTAACAATCTTATCTTTCAATCCCTTCCAATCTTATTTGGAAGCAAATCTACAAATGCAATTCAGCTTCAGATAGACAATGTAAATATTAGCAATAAATATGATGGAAAGTTTTTGGCCTATTCAGATTCAGATGATGTTTATTCAGGTAAGGTATATACATACAAGTGATGTTACATTAATGGATTGATATATAGATAGAGCTAGTACATACAATGCCTAAAGCCACTATTACGCAATGCGTTTCGGGCAAGAAAAACATTAATATCTAGAACTTAATACTAATTGAGCATAAAGAATAAAAAGTGTTGAGAACAAATACAAATAAAGATAAAAAAAAAGGGGGAACATGACTGAAAAAGCAGCACAAATACAATAGGTTGACAAACAGTGTTGATTAAAAAAAAAAGAAAATAACGGACATGGGTTGACAATAGAGGAGTGAGGTAGGTTACAGGGAATTTATTAGGTAGTGTTTAGTTTTTATCTTAAACTGGTTGAGAGAGGTACTGTCTTTAACATGGTTGGGAAGGTCATTCCACATTCTGGGCCCCTTGATTTGTAG
This sequence comes from Procambarus clarkii, assembly GCF_040958095.1. Classification (NCBI taxonomy): domain Eukaryota; kingdom Metazoa; phylum Arthropoda; class Malacostraca; order Decapoda; family Cambaridae; genus Procambarus; species Procambarus clarkii. The sequence goes on along the minus strand of NC_091209.1, from coordinate 4,007,699 downwards.
AGCATTTCTGGTTTGATTAAGTCGTACTCTAGGAATATCAAAACTAATTCCTAAACAAGAGACTCAGCTTCAGTACCCACATACAACACATAACTAAGAAAGTCTCTAAAACAATTGGTATACTCTCCAAAATCAGATATTATGTACCTAACTCTGCTCTCATCTCTCTATATTATGCACTAATCTATCCCTATCTTAATTATGGTATTTGTGCATGGGGTTCAACCACTGCAAACCATCTCAAGTCCATCATCACCCAGCAAAAATCTGCTATCAGAATAATAACAAATTCTGCTTTCAGACAACACTCAGCCCCCTTGTTTAACTCCCTAAACATGCTAAACATAATCTCACTCCGCAAATTCTCTTGTGTCAACTATATTTACAAAACCCTGTTCTTAAATGCAAATCCTGCTCTGAAACTCTCCCTGGACAGATGTAATAGGACCCATTATCACCACACCAGAAATAAATATCTCTTTGATATCCCCAGGGTCAAACTTAATCTGTGTAAACACACTATGCAAATAAAGGGACCCAGTGTATGGAACTCACTCCCTATTGAATTGAAAAGCTGTCAAACTTTTGCGTCATTCAAAAACAATACTAAAAAGTACCTAATTTCATCTTTATAGTTTTTTACCTTTTGCTTTAAAATTGCACTGTATCTATTGCTACCTAATCTCCCAATCTCTATGTACCCAATCCGAACATCTTTACCATTGTGATCATTGCTGTCTTCTTATATGTGCTGTCAATCTGCTGTATGGTGTCTATTAATTTTGTTTAAATTACCAATCAAGCTGTCAATGTAATCAATCAGAGCTTTAATATACCAATGTGCTTTAATATACAGTACTTACTAATCTCTCTCATCTCATTTTTTTTCTTGCAATGTATTTGTTATCATTTTATAATTCTGCTAGAATTTACCTACTTAAAATTATCTGTTAGATTAAGGAGCTGCCTGAAATGCTGCACTTACTAGTGGCTTTACAAGATTGTAAATACTATGCTATGTATTCTCACAAACCCAATGTACCTTCTTGTATATAAATAAATAAATAACCCACGAGCACCACACCAGAAACAAATACCTATTTGATATTCCAAGAGTATGACTTAATCAAACTAGAAATGCTCTACAAATCAAGGGACCCAGAATGTGGAATGACCTTCCCAATCATGTTAAAGACTGTACCTCTCCCAACCAGTTTAAGATAAAAACTAAGTACTACCTAATTAACTCCATGTAACCTACCTTACCCCCTAAATGTCAACCCAGGTCTACTATTTTAAACAATGCTGTTTGTTACCCAAATTGTATATATGCTATTTTTCTGCCAACTTTTTTAAAGTATTTTTTTAATAAAAAATAAATAAAATAATAAGAAAAGCTTTTTTTTAAAGTTTAAATCAACTTGTTTAGTTTTAAGGGAAAGGATTACCTCATTAACACTTTCCGGCTCCAGGCGAATGTAAAAAAAACAACCGTAAGTGCTCCCGGCGTTTTGCCGCGTAAGCGTAAAAACAAAAATGTGTATACTCTTTTTACTCTCCTGACCTTAGTTCTTGAGCTATGTATTTCATTTTGGTACCAACGTGTTCGCAATAAAATTCTCTAGAAGAACATCAGTAAAAAAAGTCACGAAACATATAGGGATACCAGCACCAAATAAATAACTACGAAGATGACTCACCGTGAGCGCCCAACAGCAACAAAATGTTTTTCCATTCTTGAGTATGTAGCCATTCTTGAGTATGGCTACAGCTTCACCCTGCAAAGATAATAATGAACCTTGCAGGTTCATAATTAAGGCCGAATGCTCTTTGATTACTGACATTTGGTCTTCATGTATTTGGGTTAATAACTTGAGCGAAGGGTTATCAGTAAAGCACTTGAAGTCAGAACAAGGGGCCGCAGCTCGTTTAAGTTGATCCATATGGCTACATAATAGTTGCATGGCCCGTGTTGGTGACGGCACTCCACCCAGCTGAGATGTTTGTTATTGTTGTCGATATAGCTGAACTAATCGTGTTGCTAGCCTGGCTAGTTGGTTTATTCCTGATAGGTGTGCTACTTTTCTTAAGGGCCTTACCGGTCTTGTTATGCATGGTAGCAGGATAATCTTAGAAAGAAATCTAATCTTAGAAAACTGATCTTGGAAAGAATGCCAACAGTTTTAGAAACTTTTTTTTGCTATATTTAGAATGTGTCCCTGGAAATTCAGTTTGTTATCGATGAGGACACCAAGGAATTTACCATCAACTTTACTACTGATTTGTATATTGTTTATATACTGTATATGTGACACACATTATATTTTATGATCAATCAAACAGTGTTTTTGCTGTTATTACACTATATACTCGACTCGAACTCGAATGCTCATCTGCTCCTGTTGACCCTGCTGCCCCTCCAACTTTATCAACTGCTCCTTGATCCCACAACAACCCACACATGATGTCTCATCCCCAGAAGGCAGCTAAGTACCCAGTGACCTAAATGTGAGCGAAATATACGACAAGACCGACCTACTAGCTCATCTCGACCTCATTAGTGTTGCTCCCTGGAGGAAGCTGAACCTGACGTTCGCTGCTGCCACATCATCAAGTCTACCCCATTTGCCTGCCTACATTTCTCCTGCTACCATGCAAAACAAACCTAAGCTCGGCAAGGCCACTAAGAAAGATAGCACACCTATCAGGATGAACCCAACCAGCCAAGCTAGCAACAGGAATTGCTAGCTTGCTTCCCTCTTGCCTCTCCCTCCCTGCCTACCACCCAGCCTCTGCCTGCCTCCCTCCCAAGCTCTGCCTGCCTGCCTCCCTGCCTCCCTTCCAAGCTCGGCCTGCCTCCCTCCCTACCTACCACCCAGCCTCTGCCTGCCTCCTTCCTTGCCTCTCCCTCCCTGCCTACCTCCCAGCCTCTCCCTGTCTGCCTGCCTGCCTACATTTCAGCCTCTCCATCCCTGCCTGCCTGCCCATCCACCCACCAGTCAGCCATCACTAACACAAAGAGTGCATTTGGAGCCAACATGGTGCACTGATGTTCCTTGATTGTGCAGTTATGTCCAACAAAGTCACGGAATGAATACTCCAGCCTCATGACAAATCAAAATAATGTGCTGTGACTCTGTCTGTGATGTCACAGGGTAGAAGGCACTTGAGTGGTGGACCAAGTGGCTGTCTGTATAAAATATATCTTACCTGAATGTTACTTGAAAAGTTACCGACACTTCGGAAATACCGGAGCTCCGGAAATAACTACCAGGGTACAGTCCCATATAGGCCGTTAAATCGAGTGGATACTGTAATGATGTCTGACGACCTAACGTTTAGGGAGCATAACCAAGCAAATATTGCATCAGCCAGAAAAATGATCGGATGGATTACAAGAACTTTCAAATCCAGGGATCCCATCACAATGGTTGTACTCTTCAAGTCACTTCTGTTGTCCCGTCTTGAGTACTGCTCAGTACCTATTTTCCCCCTCAGAGCAGGAGAGATTGCTGAAATAGAGGGAATACAGAGAACATATACGGCACGCATAGACGCGATAAAGCACCTAAATTATTAGGATCGTCTCAAAGTCCTCCAAATGTACTCACTAGAAAGAAGACGAGGAAGATATCAAATAATATACACGTGGAAGATACTGGAGGGCCAAGTACCAAATCTACACAGTAAAATTACAATGTTCTGGAGTGAACGATATGGAAGAAAATGCAGAATAGAACCAGTGAAGAGCAGGGGTGCTATAGGCACAATTAGAGAACATTGTAAAAACATCAGAGGTCCCCGGTTGTTCAACACCCTCCCAGCGAGCATAAGAAATATTGTCGGAACAACCGTGGACATCTTCAAGAGGAAACTAGATTGTTTCCTCTAAGGAGAGCCAGACCAACCGGGCTGTGGTGGATATGTGGGCCTGCGGGCCGCTCCAAGCAACAGCCTAGTGGACCAAAGTCTCACAAGTCAAGCCTGGCCTCGGGCTGGGGTTGGGGAGTAGAACAACTCCCAGAACCCCATCAACCAGATATGAACCAGGCCCCTCACACCTGGGAATGTTGCCCACGTGTTTTTTTTTTAAATGGCGTCTGTTTACAAAAGCCCTGAGGAAAGTGATGTGAGCCCCGTGTATCCGCAGTCCGTTCAAATCTTGCGTAGTACTCCAAAACTTCATATGCAGTGATGTGTACTTTAGTGTCACCTACTCAAAACTTCATATGCTGTGTTGTGCAATTTAAGGGTTAATGCTTGTTTGGTCAGGACGGGGTGCATTATGTTTGTGTCCGGTTGCGGCTTTATGCCAGTTCTTGCACACCTCGGCTTCTGTGTCCAGGAGCACGCTGTGGGTTGACCCACTATCTCTTGTTCCCTGTTCCAGGGTTCAGGTGTCTCAGGTTGTCCAGTGTGATTAAGTCTAGCCAGCCTGCGATCTACCCCTTGCGCCCTTGAAGTTTGTAAGCTCGCAGCTTTGACTGCCATGTTTGGTAATATATCTTGGGCTGCCATTCGGGCGCGGGGGATTTTGAGATCGAGCAGGGTCCTGGCTGCCAGCTGTCTTGTTCATGTACCGGGCCTTCAGCGGTCTTGCGTCGCCTTGCGTCGGCGGTTGCAGCCAGTTGTCTCCTCTTCATTATGAGTTGTGTGGTGCAGCTGCCTCCCGGGTATGTCCCTATTTTCTTCTCTTGGGGTAGTTAGCTCCAGGGAGCCAACAGGGCTCCTCCACAGAAAGCCAGTGTTGAACGTAATGAAATGCCATTTTCTGGATAAAGCCCCGGAGGCTCCCTGGCACCCTCCCTCCCCTGGTCAGCATTTTCATTTTTCAGTCTCCAAACTGATGGTCCAGCTGCCGGCTCGGTAGACTGGGACCCCTCTCTCCCTTTCACAGGGGGAAGATGGGTTGGTGTGAATGAGCGGCGTGCGGTCTGGTGACGTGTTGCTTGTTAGCTTGTTTTCCTTGAGGGAGTTTCTAGCCTCTGTTCGGTCTCAAGTTGTAATTTTTCTATCAGGAGGGGTCTGCTTTGGGGCGGCTTCTTTCTGGATGCTCAAGCCCGGTTATCTTGAGAAGCTTGAGATGATTTCAGGGCTTTAGTGTCCCCGCGGCCCGGTCCTCGACCAGGCCTCCACCCCCAGGAAGCAGCCCGTGACAGCTGACTAACACCCAGGTACCTATTTTACTGCTAGGTAACAGGGGCATAGGGTGAAAGAAACTCTGCCCATTGTTTCTCGCCGGCGTCTGGAATCGAACCCAGGACCACAGGATCACAAGTCCAGTGTGCTGTCCGCTCGGCCGACCGGCTCCCGGACCAGTTGATGGCAAACAAATACTTTCATACATGGGAGTTTCATAGGCCATTACTCCCTGCGCCTTTCTGATGGGACCATGTAGTGGCTAGTGGTCTCCAGTAGGCTTGTCAACTCCATATGACTGAATACCCTGTACTAATATTAGCTAATATCAGTTAAATAGCTCCAGGAAGCCTCCGGGGCGCTACCCAGGAAATGGTGTTTAATTACATTTAACGTTTTTTTTAAAACAATTTATTTTAGGCGCATCACAGGAATGTCATTATGAAATATGCACAGTGCAGGAGTTAATTAATAACTCGTATTTCTTCCTAATCAGTAACAATGCATTTCCTTTTCGCCATTCCCGTAAATGAAGGCCAGACCGAGATGTTCCTAGTATCTTCAGAGAATATTCTAAAAGGATGTTGATGAGGTTACATTAAATCATATGCTTGACTGGGAAGCATCTTATTAAAAAGGAGCCAAATAAGCAATATGAGGTCATTCCTCATTTTTTCACTTGCACTATGTAAGGTCACAAAGCTTGTAAGCTGTATCCTAGAGTACAAACTCATGAAACCCATCCTTGCTTATTTACAGTACTGTAGACACTCGATTATCCGGGATTCGAACATCCGGAAAACGCCCTTATACGGCCAAAAATGTGACCGGATACAGTTATCTGAATATCCGGCCTAAGTGTCCTTGGGAGCCGGATAAAAGCTGGTTTAGCCGGATAAAAAATCGGAGAGGGTTAACTTGCTGCCGATGTTACACTCTCAGGACAGTCAGCCGGATGATCATTGAATTGTCCGGATATGAAAGCCATGGGGCGTGCTGTACCATATTAATCCCGTCTGCCTGTGGCTCGAGACGCATGGTGGAGGAGGGGGTGGGGTGGGTGGGTCGTGTGTGTCACGTGTGAAAATTGTTGGAGGACCAAAAGAGTAGAAACCCTTGCGCTGGAGAGCATGAAATTCTCCGGCCCGACCCCCAGAGGCCAATGCCAACAAGAAAAGAGCCGAAGAAGAACAGTCCTGAACCAAGGGGGTCACTCTATACCCAGGAGAAGGGAGAAGAGAGCACCCAGTGCAATGACCAGGACAGCTCAGGCAGCGCATGAGCAGGCCGTAGGTGAAAACAATGCCCAAGAAAGCTTGCGGAATGGAGCAGAAGTGACATCCACCCCAAATGCAAACTGCAGCGGCTCCGCCAGTGTCACCCAAAATGAGGTGGTAGTATTTGGCATAAGACGGTGGTCCTGAAACAATCGAGAGAGAAAGAACAAAACAACCTATGAAGAAACGAGTGCCGAAAAGACCACCAGAAAATTTCACACTGCCGTCAAGACGAAACTCGCAAGTGGGACATCAACTAAGTCACCTGATCACCATACAAGTGGTGATAAACCCGCGTCAAAAAGACCAGACACGAGAAACAGAGAAGATCGAACCGGCCACATACCGGAATGGACTGATCTACTGAAAGAGGCGGAGCCGTGGGAAGACCCTAGGGTTCGGACATCGAGCAAGAAGCGTCTGAAACCAGGGCTGGGCCAGCCACCTAAGAGCCAACAGGACTGCTCATCCCTGGTAAGTCTCTCTAAGCTAACCAGGACCCAGAGCAACAACCGAACCGGTGGGAAGAGGTACAGGTAACCCCAACTCGACCAGTCCAGCCGAAAGTCATCGACCCCGACGACCTCGCAGTCTGGGAAGGGCGCCACATACACTGGAAGATGCCTCGACCAAGTCGATGCGAAGAGATCCACCTCTAGGTGCCTGTACGTCCGACAGAGCCAAATGAACTAGTCGGTGTCGACCGTCCATTCCATGGATAGAGGAATAAACCGAGACAGGCTATCTGCCAGGACATTCGACACTCCCTGAACGTGAACCGCCAGAAGAGCCAAACCCCGAGAACTCGGCAAACGAGTCACCTCGTTTTAATGCATTTAAATACATGGATGGCGATATACTAAAGAAATTGTTCATGACTTTTGTTAGGCCAAAGCTAGAATATGCAGCTGTTGTGTGGTGCCCATATCTTAAGAAGCACATCAACAAACTGGAAAAGGTGCAAAGACATGCTAGTAAGTGGCTCCCAGAACTGAAGGGTAAGAGCTACGAGGAGAGGTTAGAAGCATTAAACATGCCAAAACTAGAAGACAGAAGAAAAAGAGGTTATATGATCACTACATACAAAATAGTAACAGGAATTGATAAAATCAACAGGGAAGATTTCCTGAGACCTGGCACTTCAAGAACAAGAGGTCATAGATTTAAACTAGCTAAACACAGATGCCGAAGAAATATAAGAAAATTCACCTTCGCAAATAGAGTGGTAGACGGTTGGAACACGTTAAGTGAGAAGGTGGTGGAGGCCAAGACCATCAGTAGTTTCAAAGCGCTATATGACAGAGTGCTGGGAAGACGGGACACCACGAGCGTAGCTCTCATCCTGTAACTACACTTAGGTAATTACTTAGGTAATTAATTACCTGAAGTGGTCAGCACCACAGAGCTAAGGACCGCATCGAACCCCCGTGGTTCAGACAATGAACCACCAGGGAGCAGTCCGAATAGAGCAGGATCATTGCTCCACGAGCAACACGAACCCTTTGAAGCAAAAGCCACACCACCGCGAACTCCTGTGCTGTGCTGTGAGCCCGACGGAAGGACAGACCCCATTTACTCTGGCCGGGCTGGTGAGCACTGGTCACAAAACCTCAGCTGAGAAATGAGGTATCCATGAACATATCAAGCGAGGGCTCGAGGAGGAGCCAGGGCATAGAACCCCGAAAAAACCCTCGGAAGAAGCCGGCGATGCAGCAGCTGACGCAAGGCTCCTGGGATCCGAACACAATGATCACGAGATCGGCGGAAGGGATGCCCCCAAAGAAACCAGAACATCCGCCAAAGCCAGATCAGATCCGACAGTTAGACCAGCACGGCCAAGATCAGGCTCCCGCACCACCGCCCAAACAACTGACGTGTGACTCGGGTGCCCTCCAAAAACGGTCGTAAGCGGGATCACAACCATAGCAATGCTGCCAGAGGGAGAGACAAGGATGCGATCCGAGAGTCCCACACAAGACCCTGCCCAGTCCGAATCTGAGAGGGAACCAAATGGGACTTCTTCCAGTACATCAAGAACCCAAAATCCCGACGAGCTGGTAAGGAACCAAATCCCTGGCAAGCAGACACGCAGATTGGCTGGGAGCCCACACAGCCAATTGTCTAGGTAAGCCAGAACTCAAACGGATCACCACGACCCGGTTAAGGTGTGTGGACACGCGAGGTGCCAGATCCAAATTGAAAGGAAAGTGACGAAAGTGGTAAGTCTGTCACTCCACGACAAAACCGAGCCAGTCCCTGAACACCAAATGAATCAGGACGTGCTAATACGCGTCCCGGAGGTCCAGAGACACCATCCAGGCACCCAGCGCCAAAAGCAGCCGGACCTGAGACAGAGTGGTCATCTGAAAGGGGGGCAAAAAACCCAGGGGATCAGACAGGACAAGACCAGAATGAATCGCAGATCTGCCCAGTTCAGTTTCGGAATTGAAAACAGGCAGGAAACCCACTGTAGGATGACCTAACAGCGCAGGGAAAGACGCCCACCCTGCAAGCCCCAATCCCCCCAAAGGAGAAGGAAAGAACCAACGCCACCGCAGGCTGAAGGAAAATGATCCGAATTGCCCACGAATCATGGGACCAGCGAGAACAAATGGCATGAGCCTCCCCTCTATTGCCCTGCCAACAGGGCGAACCGTGTAAGGGCCGATGACCCCTACAAGAGCCCAACTGACGCTCAGGGTGATCACTGAGCCAACGACTCGGCAGGAGGGCCAGTCCCAAATCTGGCACTACTATCTTACGACGACTGAAGGAACCCCAAGACCTGGCACGGCCCTTCCGGGCAGGACATCCACCCCCCCCCCCCCCCCCCCCCGGAGAATCTACATAGTTGGTTCTACTTAGACCAGTTGACAACATAGGCCGTCAACTAGACGAAGTTGCCTGGAGAAAATGCACTACCACAGACTCTGCAAACAGTAACGGACTAAAAAGGGGATGAAAATCTAAGAGCCAGGGCCCAAGACGATTCCAATAATTGGACGAGCACCACCTGTCAGCACGCGAGACGAGAAGCGAAGAACAGACACCGCCTCCCTCAGAAACGGCGCATACAACTTCAACAAGGAAGCCGGTGCTCGAGCTGCCGAAGCAAGCACACCAGACACTGGCCCGGAACCCAGCTCCTCCACACCCACCACGAGCCAGTCCAAAGACAGCTCCAGCAGGGAAAAGAGATGCAAGACCGGAGCCAAGTGCCCACAGGCTCACAAATCCTCAGCCTCCAGGGATACTGAAAGGGAGGGAACCTGCACGTGAAGCCGCACCTGGCTGACATCATAAGGAAGGACGGGGGTGAACAAGCACGCATTGAGGTGCTCCAACTCGCCCCCCAAGAAAACCTGAATGACCGTAGTCAACTCTCGCAACCCATTCAAGTGTGCAGTCCGACAGGATGAATGTCAAGCCCCCAACGAAAGAAAAGGCAGTCTGCCAGCCAGGAAGACTCCGGCACCTTGTAACGTACCCAATAAGGAAAAGAGGAGCCAAACTCAAAAGAAGAAGGCTTCGTTATCGAGGTGTAATCCGGGTCTCGTAGGAGGTAAGCCGCAAGGGCCTCCCCACACCTTCCTCGGTGGGATGCGGGAAGCCAAATACCTCCAGAAGGAGGAAACCAAAGAACCCCAGGGAACTCGGAACCGAACCCGAGGAGGAGTCGAACATGTAACAAAATCGTACAGGGAGGGGGATAGGAAAACCCCTCCCCCTGTAACAAGCCCTATGCCAAGGGTACCAAACACCCAAGCAGAGACAAGTGGGGCCCAGACCCCCCCCCCCCAAAGTCAACTACTCCCCCGCCCCGGAATCCTCCATGTCAGGACCCGGGGCCGAGCCGTCCTCCAAACCCTCTGCCTCTGGAGAAAAAGCAGAGTTCACCGAAAAAGCAGGGATGAAGGGGGCCCGCTGGCATGGCCCAAAAGCTCCGGCAGGAGGACCAGGCTCGAATGCCTCCGCCGCTGATCCGGAAGGGCCAATCCGCGAAGCTACCCGAGTCTCTCTACTATAATTCAGCAAGGCATCCAGAAAGGCAACCAACCTTGCACGTTGCTGCAACCTAAACCTCGCATGCAATGCTAAAGCTGCCTGCACCCAAATATCAGTCTCAGTGGACTGGGTGAATGGAGTACAAGCAAAGAACACCACTCGCAGAACTCCGGGTCATAGGTGTATCTGACCCCAACAGGCAGCAAGGCGGAGGCAGACGGTGAGTGTCACCCTGAGACAAGGGGACAGAGCAACCTTCAAAATCGCACAAGGCTAGGTGGGACTCAGGTCTCCTACATCGGACCACTGAGCCCGAAAGGGGGTTTCCAGGGCTCCTTAGGCTGACTGCTAAGGGAAGCCCAGGCGAGGTACTGCAAACCGGTTATCCCAGAGCTACCAAGCAAACTAACTAATAGCTGAACCCCTTCGACATGTGCAAGCACAGGGACCTAGTGGAGGGCCACCAAAATCCTACAAGTGGTCCCCTGTATACTAGTCATTACAACTAATCTACCTTGCCTATAAGCTGCCTACCCATTAACCTTAGGCCTTTGTCTCTTCTTGTGTATCATACCAGATCCAGCTCGGTTAACAACTAGTGTCTGGCTGTTGCCATCTGCCAAGGAGGTATAATGGCCATATGTGTTTATAGGACTGTCTGAACTACTGTATAGATTGAATATGAGGGGGTAAATGAATAACACATTAACAAATACAGTGCCCCTGATCATAGATAAATGAACATTTGGGAAGTAATTTTGTCTTGGATTTAGAAATTTGCACAGGAATGTAATTGCTCTTCTTATCTGGTAGTTGTATGAAAATATTCTTTGGAGAGCTGGTCATTGCTTTAGGAAGCAACTGAGCGACCTGCTTAGAAAAGGGTGTTTCATCTATACTCATGACTTTTTTTCTTTAACAGAAGCAGTCATCAGATAATAAGAATAAGGATGGCATCAGCAACAACCAAACAACGTTATGACTTGGTGATTCTTGGAGCAACAGGTTATACTGGGCAGTTTGTGGTTGAGGAAGTATCTCGTGTGGCACAATGTGATATGACACAGAAAAATCGGTCACTGTCATGGGCTGTAGCTGGGCGTTCCAAAGACAAACTAATGAATTGCCTTGCAAAAGCACGTAAAAACACAGGTAAGTTATGCAGTATTTTATTGAGTCTACTAATACAGTATATAGATATTTGATGATGTGTGCATGAATATTCATTAAATATTTATGCAGGAGACTAGTGATGGCTCCCTGAAACTGAGGTTGCTTGTCAGCCTTGTTACAAGCCAATGTTCATTCTCTGCCACCACCGTGCTGCCAGTTGGGTTGGTGACACTTTTGAGCCAGAGTCCTGTGACATATGCGTGCATTGGGTCTCCGTTTTATCTGAACCTGCTTCCTGTTAGGAAGCTTACCAGGCAATTGTTACTTTATGGACTTTGTTTTCCCATATCCGTGATCTGTGATGATGTGCTTGATTGGATGTTTTGGAGTTGTTCCCTGTGGTGTTTAGAGACCCAGATTTGGAGGTGCTGGTGTATTCCACTTGGGTTTAGGCCACCCCTCCTTATATTTCTCCTGCTGGTGTGGTTCACCCAGCTTCTGGTTCCTTCCCTTTCCTAGTTCTGGCTCCGAAACATCAAATGGTTTTGGAATTGGTACAGAGAAAATTGGCTTTGGAATTGGCTTTGGAGGTAGTTTGGTCACTTCCAAGGAGCAACCACATTCATTTCTATGGCTGTGGCAGTTGAGCTGTTCCTTCCTGCTGAAGATATGGTGCCAAAGCCTTCACAGCAGAACTCCAATCCTTCTTGAGATGCTGTTTTCTTATCCCAGGTATCAGAGGCAGAATACAGCTTTGTCTTGGGACAATCATGGCTGGCTTCTGGGGCTGAGGGAGAGGACCCAGGGAGAGCCGGTTGGCCGAGCGGACAGCACGCTGGACTTGTGATCCTGTGGTCCTGGGTTCGATCCCAGGCGTCGGCGAGAAACAATGGGCAGAGTTTCTTTCACCCTATGCCCCTGTTACCTAGCAGTAAAATAGGTACCTGGGTGTTAGTCAGCTATCACGGGCTGCTTCCTGGGGGTGGAGGCCTGGTCGAGGACCGGGCCGCGGGGACACTAAAAAAAGCCCCGAAATCATCTCAAGATAACCTCAAGAAGATAACCCAAGGAGGGTCTATGGGTGCCGTTCAACCATTTCTATACTTCAGTTCATTCAGTTGAGGGCATAATGCTCCAGGGAAATGAACTATACCCTCCTTCAACGTATGAGCTCTATTACTCGGCGGCTTTCCCCACGGTTCATATATGTGTACCATTTGGTTCCAAAGAGTTGTCTTAGTTCCAAAAGTTTCCTTTATCCGGCCTTACATGTTCTGTGGCATGAGCGGATCTATTTCTGTTCCTTTTGCTGAATTTGTACCTCACTTATTTGATGGACCTGGCCTCATTTGAATTCAGGTCTGCTGCTGCTTATTGGCTGTGATATGAATTTCCTGATTCATCCTGGCTGGCTGACAACCTGCTACTTTTTCTTGGGGGAGCCCTGTTGGCTTCCCGGAGCTATCCAGCCTGAATGAATATGTATAACTTTCTGGCATCAGTCAATGTTTGGAGTTCTTGCCTACTGGGAACCACGAGCCAGAACCTGGCCCCCCTCAGAGAGGCACGAGGAGCAATGGCCTATAGAAATCCCCTCTGGGGTTGGGAGCATTCCATGTCTACCATCGACCGGGACAGACACCCAGAAACGTAGGCGCCCCAAAACAAACCCCTATTCTGGTGAAAATATTGCTACCGAAAGCCGAACGAGTGGTCAGAGCTCTCCAAACAAAATTATCAAACCAGCATGGCATCATCACGTCGCTGCGCCGCCATCTGCACAACCACCCCCCTCCCTGGGAGGGGGGGGAATTGGGAGCCCCAGACCATCCGCGCTGGTGATCCAACCGGCAGTTCTTGGCTGATGTGATTACTGGCCAGTCGAGTGCCTCTGGCTCCAGTTTTGTTTCAGTTCTGTGCCTTGAGGAGTGGGCTGCCTCTACAGGTGGTGTGAGAGCCAGGAGTGAGATTCCACAGTACTCGGGCTGCATGTGCCTAGGGCCCTCTTCCCTAGGTGCCCCTGTAAGTACTGCCCCTTGGGGCTTGGGGCCACCTTCCACAAGTCACCTTGGGATCTACCTCTGCTGTGTCCTTTACTGCTTGGTACTGGGCTGCCCTTGGGGTCAGCTGGGGTTTTGTTGCCCTTGTTTGTTTCTGGGTAGGAGGTAGTTTTCGTCACTGGTAGGGGCACAGAGTACTGCACAACTAGTTTTCACCAATAATAGTGGCCGGCTCTGTTCTGCCTAGGTACGTTGTCCCCTTGTGGGGTTTTTCTTTTATTTTTGTTTTTGCCTGGTGGGGAGGTCTGCCTTTGTGGTCCCATTTGCTGTTCTCGTTTATATATATATATATATATATATATATATATATATATATATATATATATATATATATATATATATATATATATATATATATATATATATATATATATATATATATATATAATATATATATATGTCGTACGTAGTAGCCAGAACGTCGTACTCGGCCTACTATGCAAGGCCCGATTTGCCTAATAAGCTAAGTTTTCCTAAATTAATATATTTTCTCTAATTTCTTTCTTATGAAATGATAAAGCTAGCCATTTCATTAAGTATGAGGTCAATTTATTTTAATTGGAGTTAAAATTAACGTAGATATAAGACCGAACCTAACCAACCCTACCTAACCTAACCTAACCTATCTTTATAGTTTAGGTTAGGTCAGGTAGCCCAAAAAGTTAGGTTAGGTTAGGTTAGGTAGGTTAGGTAGTCGAAAAACAATTAATTCATGAAAACTTGGCTTATTAGGCAAATCGGGCCTTGCATAGTAGGCAGAGAAGTGCGTTCTGGCTACTAGGTACGACATATATATATATATATATATGTATATATATATATGTCGTACCTAGTAGCCAGAACTCACTTTTTGGCCTACTATTCAAGGCCCGATTTGCCTAATAAGCCAAGTTTTCCTGAATTAATATATTTGTTCTAGTATTTTTCTTATGAAATGATAAAGCTACCCATTTCATTATGTATGAGATCAATTTTTTTTTATTGGAGTTAAAATTAACGTAGATATATGACCGAACCTAACCAACCCTACCTAACCTAACCTAACCTATCTTTATAGGTTAGGTTTGGTTAGGTAGCCGAAAAAGTTAGGTTAGGTTAGGTTAGGTAGGTTAGGTAGTCGAAAAACAATTAATTCATGAAAACTTGGCTTATTAGGCAAATCGGGCCTTGCATAGTAGGCTGAGAAGTGCGTTCTGGCTATTAGGTACGACATATATATATATATATATATATTATTAAATATGACTGAAAAAGTAAGATTAATAATTCTAACACGAATTTTCTCAATCTTTCGTACATTACGCTTCACTGTTGGAGGTAAATCAAAAATCACTTCTCCAAAATTCATTTTTATTTCTAGTCTGACGCGACACGGGCGCGTTTCGTAAAACTTATTACATTTTCAAAGACTTCACAAATACACAACTGATTAGAACTTACGTCTCTCTGATATTATATCTACATTTGAGTGAGGTGGGAAGGATGATGTGGCATTAACACAAGACAGAACAGGGGATATTAATAGGGTATTAAAAGTATCAACACAAGACAGAACAGAAACAATGGGTATTGAATAGAAGTGTTTGTAGAAAGCCTATTGGTCCATATTTCTTGATGCTTCTATATTGGAGCGGAGTCTTGAGGTGGGTAGAATATAGTTGTGCAATAATTGGCTGTTGATTGCTGGTGTTGACTTCTTGATGTGTAGTGCCTCGCAAACGTCAAGCCGCCTGCTATCGCTGTATCTATCGATGATTTCTGTGTTGTTTACTAGGATTTCTCTGGCGATGGTTTGGTTATGGGAAGAGATTATATGTTCCTTAATGGAGCCCTGTTGCTTATGCATCGTTAAACGCCTAGAAAGAGATGTTGTTGTCTTGCCTATATACTGGGTTTTTTGGAGCTTACAGTCCCCAAGTGGGCATTTGAAGGCATAGACGACGTTAGTCTCTTTTAAAGCGTTCTGTTTTGTGTCTGGAGAGTTTCTCATGAGTAGGCTGGCCGTTTTTCTGGTTTTATAGTAAATCGTCAGTTGTATCCTCTGATTTTTGTCTGTAGGGATAACGTTTCTATTAACAATATCTTTCAGGACCCTTTCCTCCGTTTTATGAGCTGTGGAAAAGAAGTTCCTGTAAAATAGTCTAATAGGGGGTATAGGTGTTACACCTATACCCCCTATTAGACTATTTTACAGGAACTTCTTTTCCACAGCTCATAAAACGGAGGAAAGGGTCCTGAAAGATATTGTTAATAGAAACGTTATCCCTACAGACAAAAATCAGAGGATACAACTGACGATTTACTATAAAACCAGAAAAACGGCCAGCCTACTCATGAGAAACTCTCCAGACACAAAACAGAACGCTTTAAAAGAGACTAACGTCGTCTATGCCTTCAAATGCCCACTTGGGGACTGTAAGCTCCAAAAAACCCAGTATATAGGCAAGACAACAACATCTCTTTCTAGGCGTTTAACGATGCATAAGCAACAGGGCTCCATTAAGGAACATATAATCTCTTCCCATAACCAAACCATCGCCAGAGAAATCCTAGTAAACAACACAGAAATCATCGATAGATACAGCGATAGCAGGCGGCTTGACGTTTGCGAGGCACTACACATCAAGAAGTCAACACCAGCAATCAACAGCCAATTATTGCACAACTATATTCTACCCACCTCAAGACTCCGCTCCAATATAGAAGCATCAAGAAATATGGACCAATAGGCTCTCTACAAACACTTCTATTCAATACCCATTGTTTCTGTTCTGTCTTGTGTTGATACTTTTAATACCCTATTAATATCCCCTAGTGTTCTGTCTTGTGTTAATGCCACATCACCCTTCCCACCTCACTCAAATGTAATGCCACATCACCCTTCCCACCTCACTCAAATGTAGATATAAAATCAGGGAAACGCAAGTTCTAATCAGTTGTGTATTTGTGAAGTCTTTGAAAATGTAATAAGTTTTACGAAACGCGCCCGTGTCGCGTCAGACTAGAAATAAAAATGAATTTTGGAGAAGTGATTTTTGATTTACCTCCAACAGTGAAGCGTAATGTACGAAAGATTGAGAAAATTCGTGTTAGAATTATTAATCTTACTTTTTCGGTCATATTTAATAATATATATATATATATATATATATATATATATATATATATATATATATATATATATATATATATATATATATATATATATATATATATATATATATATATATATATATATATATATATATATATATATATATATATATATATATATATATATATATATATATATATATATATATAATATGTGTATATCACGAAAATAAACACGTGATTAAGAATGTGACAATGTCAGACCACGGAGGAAAAATGAAACAGGAATTTCCTTAAAGGAAATTAAGGAAATTCCTGTTTCATTTTTCCTCCATGGTCTGACATTGTCTCATATATATATATATATATATATATATATATATATATATATATATATATATATATATATATATATATATATATATATATATATATATATATATATATATATATATATATATATATATATATATATATATATATATATATATATATATATATATATATATATATATATATATATATATATATATATATATATATATATATATATATATATATATATATATATATATATATATATATATATATATATATATATATATATATATATATATATATATATATATATATATATATATATATATATATATATATATATATATATATATATATATATATATATATATATATATATATATATATATATATATATATATATATATATATATATATATATATATATATATATATATATATATATATATATATATATATATATATATATATATATATATATATATATATATATATATATATATATATATATATATATATATATATATATATATATATATATATATATATATATATATATATATATATATATATATATATATATATATATATATATATATATATATATATATATATATATATATATGTCTATGTCGTACCTAGTAGCCAGAACGCACGTCTCGGCTTACTATGCAAGGCCCGATTTGCCTAATAGGTCGAGTGATTTTCTTTATTTTCAATAACTTTTTTCCAAATAGTTTATTTGAATTATTATTATTATTTTATATTAAGACCATAATTTATTGACTTAGTTTTGTTAGTTTAGGTTAGGTAGGGTTGGTTAGGTTCAGTCATATATCTACGTTAGTTTTAACTCAAATTTAAACAAATTATCTTATACATAATGAAAAGTACAAATTTACCATTTCATAAGAAAAAGTTTGGAAAAATATATAAATTTAGGAAAACTTGGCTCATTAGGCAAATCAGGCCTTGCATAGTAGGCCAAGTACGACGTTCTGGCTAATAGGTACAACATAAATATATATATATATATATATATATATATATATATATATATATATATATATATATATAATATATATATAATATATAATATATAATATACAAACAGGACACCTAGGGTTCTCCCCTAGGTGTCTTGTTTGCAAACTTCTACATGGGTACCATCGAACAAAAGGTCTTAGTCGACATGAACTTGAAACCGGCCATATACTGCAGGTATGTGGACAACATTTTTACACAGGTACTTGATGTTAGACATCTGCAGGAGCTGAAGGAGGCATTTCAGCGGAATTCTGTGTTGCGTTTCACTTACAAGATAGAGAAGGATGGGAAGCTGCCCTTTCTAGATGTAACAGTAATGGAAAGGAGCGGAGGTTTCCACACTGCAGTCTACACTAAGGAAACAAACATAGGAATGTGCCTCAATGCCAACAGTGACTGCCCAGACAGGTACAAGAGGAGTGTCGTTAACGCTTATGTCGACCGTGCTCTCATCCACAGCTCAGGATGGAAGCAAGTCGATGAAGAACTCTGTAGGGTAAGGCAGGTCCTAGTCAACAACGGCTTCTCCAATGGTTTCGTTGAAGACATCATAAGAAGGAAGGTGAAACGCCATGCAACCTCTGAAGAGACAACTAGCACAACACCTGTACCCCCTATTAGACTATTTTACAGGAACTTCTTTTCCATAGCTCATAAAATGGAGGAAAGGGTCCTGAAAGGTATTGTTAATAGGAACGTTATCCATACAGACAAAAAATCAGAAGATACAATTAACGATTTACTATAAAACCAAAAAAACGGCCAACCTACTCATGAGAAACTCTCCAGACACAAAGCAGAACACTTTAAAAGAGACCAATGTCGTCTATGCCTTCAAATACCCACTTGGGGACTGTAAGCCTCAAAGAACTTTGTATATATTGTTTTCCATGAAACTGGAGATTTGATTCCTAATAACTCTTTCTAAAACGTTTGTGTGATGTTCGTGCAACTGGTCTATAGTTTTTTCCCAAAGCTTTACTACCTTCCTTGTGTAGTGGAACTATATTGGCTGACTTAAGTGCTGCTTGTATCTTCCCTGTATGCAGGTTTGCTCCATATTGCACTGAGATCTCGCACTACTGGTACTTTACATTTATTTATTAATATCATTCATAAGGATGTTATTCATAAAGAAGCTATCTGGATTTTCAACTTTCATGTTGCTTATTTGGGGGTGCTAAACATAGCCTCATACTGGCCTTTTAGAATTTCTCTTAATTTATTTGTCATCCTCTGTATATGAACCTTCAGTTTTAATTACTGGTGGTCCAATACTGGTGGTGTTTTTTTATTTAGATTTTGCATATGTGAAAAATATTTTGTAATTTGTTTTATCTCTTGCATAGCTTTCTGTTCCAATTCCATTTCCTTAGACTGATATAGTAATTACCTAAGTGTAGTTACAGGATGAGAGCTACACTCGTGGTGTCCCGTCTTCCCAGCACTCTTTGTCATATAATGCTTTGAAACTACTGACGGTCTTGGCCTCCACCACCTTCTCACTTAACTTGTTCCAACCGTCTACCACTCTATTTGCGAAGGTGAATTTTCTTATATTTCTTCGGCATCTGTGTTTAGCTAGTTTAAATCTATGACCTCTTGTTCTTGAAGTTCCAGGTCTCAGGAAATCTTCCCTGTCGATTTTATCAATTCCTGTTACTATTTTGTACGTAGTGATCATATCACCTCTTTTTCTTCTGTCTTCTAGTTTTGGCATATTTAATGCTTCTAACCTCTCCTCGTAGCTCTTGCCCTTCAGTTCTGGGAGTCACTTAGTAGCATGTCTTTGCACCTTTTCCAGTTTGTTGATGTGCTTCTTAAGATATGGGCACCACACAACAGCTGCATATTCTAGCTTTGGCCTAACAAAAGTCATGAACAATTTCTTTAGTATATCGCCATCCATGTATTTAAATACAATTCTGATGGCTCTATTAACGAGTTTTTCCAGTAACGAGCAAGCCACTCGCAGCAAATTTGTCTCTATTGACGAGCTCGCCTCTATTAACGAGCAAAACCACATGGTGCTTCCTAGCATCTCGCAGGTTCTCGCAAATTCTCGGACGCCTCCGACGCCAGTGTTGTTGTTGTATCGCACACGACAAACATCCCTCTGGATTTATTTGAGCTTTTCTTTGGGTTTTTAGTGGTTTTGCGACTACAATTTGTAACACATGATGTCTCCAAAGAAGCTGCTTGCTAAAGATAGTGTTGTCAAGAGGAAGAAAGACACAATTACTGTGGATTTGAAGAAAGAAATTATAGCAAAGCATGAGTGTGGTGTCTGTGTGACTGATCTCACAAGGGAGTATGGCAGGTCCTCAACAACAATTTACACCATTAGTAAGGGAATGAGGAGGTAAGGGAGGATGCTGCCTCTTTCACTGAGATCAGGGAAATGTTTGGAATGTTTGAAAAGGTGAACGCATTCTTGGAAAAGCTGCCCTGATAAAGCAGTGACAACCCGGTGTGTGAAAATGTTTAATTAATTTATCACTTTCACAGGTATATGTCGCTTGAACGTGACACACTTTTTTCTCTTGAATGCACCCAAACACCGCGCTCAAGCGTCATTTGAGCAAATATTTCTATAAAATCCAATTCTTATCCGATCGACTTGGGGATTGTATACATGTTTGCCATGAAATTTCCGTTTTCTATAATAACCACATTGCCTATTTGAGAAAATGGCATTGTATTATATCTTCGTGGTAAGACTATTATATTGTTGACACAACTCGTGTAATCGACGTAGTTTTTTATTTGGTGCTGGTCTAACGCATCCTTGTGTGACATTTGAAATGAAATTTGGGTGAAATTCCCAAGAAGAGAGAGTCCGCCTGACTCAGAGGTGGATTCTCCTTCCACACCATAACCCCTCTCCTCCTTCCCACCTCCCCATCGTCTCCCTCAAGCCAGCAACTACTCTTCATAAGGTAAAGTAAATATTAAAACACTACAACAAAACATTTATATTTACATGTGCAGTATTATATTTACATAATCATACAGTCTCCGTGGTGTAGTGGTAAGACACTCGCCTGGCGTTCCGCGAGTGCTATGTCATGGGTTCGTATCCTGGCTGGGGAAGATTTACTGGGTGCAATTCCTTAACTGTAGCCTCTGTTTAACGCCACAGTAAAATGTGTACTTGGATGAAAAAACGATTCTTCGCGGCAGGGGATCGCATTCCAGGGACCTGCCCGAAACGCTACGCGTACTAGTGGCTGTACAAGAATGTAACAACTCTTGTATATATCTCAAAAAAAAAAAATAAAAATAAAAAAAAGTCATACAAGTATGGATGTTTTTGGGAGTGGAACGGATTAAATTTATTTCCTTTATTTTAAATGGGGAAATTTGTTTCTTAAGTCGAGTTTTGCAGGTAACGAGCTCGGTGCCAGAAAGGATTAAACTCGTTAATAGAGGTTACACTGTATATCAACTTAGTTGTACAGTTGTGATGAACAAAACATGCAGATACTTATATATAATGTCTGTATATAGTGAATAAAAGCAAAAACAATATTGTGGGAGGAGAATGTGGGTGAGTCAGGTGACTCACCCATATTCTCCACTCACCCACGTTGAGGGAGGGAGTAAGTAGCAGCCAGTGGCCGGCTGCCACAGGCTGCCACTGTAACTGAGCATGCCAACTTAATGGTTCATTATGGTGAACACGAATGTAGATACTTATATATAATGTCTGTAGTGAATAAAAGCAAGAACTGTATGGTGGGAGGAGAATGTGGGCGAGTGAGGTGTTGAGGGAGTGAGTGGCAGCAGGTGGCTGGCTGGTGTATGGCAGTCACTCCTCGTTGCTTTTTGACTCATAATAGGAACTTAGTGGTTCGTTATGGTGAACAAAACATGCAGATACTTATATATTACCTGTGTATATAGTGTAATAACCGACAAAGTATTTGTTCACTGCCTGATGAGCATAATAATTGAATCAACAATATGCACACTATATTTTTGATTACAGTGATGATTCACTCATTTTATTATATAAATATATCACACTACACACTATTAAATAATATTACAGCAAAAAAACTACTTAAAATCAGAGACATTGAAATAATTAGGTAATTATCTCTTTGTGGCAACTCCTGCCTGACAGCTGGCGAGCAACAGACCGTCTGGGACACACGCTGAGTCCGCGCCGGTTTTTTGCCAGACTTCCCATCCTATAGCGGGCAATATATGCCACTTATGATTTTTTTTTATTATTTTTCCCATGATCAGAGAACACAAATTAACAGGTTTAGAAGAAAAAATAATTTTTTTTTTTTTTTTTGGTATGCGTCTGTGGGTGACAAATGCTAAATAACCCGGAGCCACACAAGGGTTAATCTTGTTTAAACTACCAATCAAGCTGTCAATGTAATCAATCAGAGCTTTTATACACCAATGTGCTTTAACATACTTACTAATCTCTCTCATCTCATTTTTTTCTTGCAATGTATCTGTTCTCATTTTATTAATTCTGCTAGAATTTACCTACTTAAAATTATCTGTTCGATTAAGGACCTGCCCGAAACGCTGCGCGTACTAGTGGCTTTACAAGAGTGTAAATACTGTACTATGCTATGTATTCTCACAAACCCAATATACCTTCTTGTATATAAATAAATAAAATAAATGCTTGTTTGCTCATTTTCATTTGGGGAGTTCTGTCCACTTGTTTGTCTATTTAAGTCGTTTTAACCAGAATAGGGGCTTATTTTGAGGCGCTTACCTTTCTGGGTGCCTGGCCTGGTCAATGGCAGACATGGAGTGCTCCAAATCCCATGTGCATTTCTATAGGCCATTGCTCCTCGTGCCTCTCTGAGAGGACCAGGTTCTGGCTCTTGGTCCCTGGTAGGCTTAGAACTCCATTCACACTTTGCAAAGACATGCCACTAAGTGGCTCCCAGAACTGAAGGACAAAAGCGAGGAGGAGAGGTTAGAAGCATTAAATATGCATTAAATATGCAAAAAAAAAGGAGAAGAATAAAGAGGCGATATGATTACTACGTACAAAATAGTAACAGGACTCGATGAAATTGATAGGGAAGAATTCCTGAGAGCCAGAACTTCAAGAACAAGAGGTCATAGATTTAAACTAACGAAACAAAGCTGCTGAAGATATATAAGAAAATTCACTTTTGTAAACAGAGTGGTAGACGGACAGAACAAGTTAGGTGAGTAATTTCAAAGCATTTTATGACAAAGTGTGCTGGGGAGACAGGACACCATGAGTGTAGCTTTCGTCCTGTAACTACACTTAGGTAATTACACTGATGCCAAAGCCTAATGATGTACGTATCAGCCTGGATAGCTCCAGGGAGCCTCCGGGTATCGCCCAGAAAATGGCTTTTCATTACATTCAATGCTTGTTTTATAAGACATTAGTGCTCTCTAGAGTAGAATAGTGTTGCACACTAACAGCTTCATTCGATGCTGAAAAAATTGCTGACCTGGAGAGCGTGCAAAGATCTTTTACTGCTAGATTCTACTAAATAAAATGTCTAAATTATTGGGACCACATAACAATTTAACAGTATCGCTAACTTTGAACCTGACTTTCGTCCAGTTTTTTTCTCTTGAATCCTATCTTTGGACCTGACTTGCGTCCACTACAAAAATATTTGTATAAAATTCATTTTTTATCTGAACGACATCGGGATAGTATCAAAATAAGCGCCTTTAGAATGCGCACAATTTGATACCAAAATGAAAGCTATAACATGAAAGTTTATGTCCGAACATTTGAAAGATTATAAATAGGTTTTTGGTCAAAATATTAAAATATTTGGTAAAATTCTATTTATTGTCCTATTATGTTGGGACTAGTTTTAAAATGCGCTCCTTTACATTGCCAACAATATGATACCAAAATGAAAGATATAACACAACAATTTATGTTGAAACACTGGAAAGATATAAATAATTTTGTGATGATGAGCTTCCAGAATTAAAATATTTGTTAAAATTACAGTTATTACTCTATTATTATGGGACTAGTTTTAAAATACGCGTTTTCTGGGGGGGAGCCCCGTCGGCTCCCCGGAGCTATCCCAGGCTGATATGCTAATGTCAGACTTTGGCATCAGTCATGTTATGGAGTTCTTAGGCCTTCCGGGGACCACGGCCAGAACCGGGCCCCCTCAGAGAGGCAAGGGGAGCAATGGCCTATAGAAGCCCCCATGTGGTTGGAAGCATTCTTTGTCTGCCATCGACCAGAACAGGCACCCAGAAAGGTAAGCGCCTCAAAACAAACCCCTATTCTGGTTAAAATTGCTACCAAAAGCCGAACTAGTGGATAGAACTCCCCAACCGAAAACAAGCAAACTAGTGTGACGTCACACACCGCCGCGACGCTGTCTGCGCAGCTCCCCCCTCCCCGGGAGGGGGAAGGGGGAGCCCCAGACCCTCCATGCCGGCTACCCACACCTCAGTTCTTGAGGCTGGATGCCTAACACTGTCGCCTCGTATCGTGCGGTGTTGGCGGAGCCGCTTCAGCTTGCCTTCGGTATCAATGTTACGTCTGCGCCGTTTCGCAAGCTGTCTCGTGCATTGTTTCACCTCCAGCCTGCTCATGCGCCCCCTGAGCCGTCCTGGTCTTTGGACAGAGTGCTCGCTTTCCTTTCGTCTCCTCGTTTCGTTGTGGCCCCTTCAGTCCAGGATTGTTTTTCCAAGGCACTTTTCTTGTTGGCTTTGGCCTCTGGGGGTCGGGTAGGGGGAGCTTCATGCTCTCCTCTGGCGCAGGGGTTTTCTGCTCTTTTGATCGTGGCGATTGTTTTGTTCGCTTGCAGCCGTCTCCTTCTTTTCTGGCGAAGAATGAGACTGCTGCGTTCCGGAGCGGTCTGTGGGTGGTTGATGCTTGGTTGGTCAGGCCGGGGGTGCATCATGTTTTGTGTCCGGTTGCGGTGCTTCGCCGTTATTTGCGCGCCACGGCTTCTGTGTCCGGGGACGCACTGTGGGTTGATCTGGTTTCTCTTCTTCCCTGTTCGCGGGTTCGGGTCTCCCAGGTCATCCGCTGGGTTATTAATCCAGCCAGCCTGCGGTCTATCCCCGTGCCCATGACGTTTGTAAGTTCGCGGCTCTTGCTGCCGTCTTTGGGAATATGTTTTGGTCTGATGTTCGGGCGCGGGGATTTTGACGGTCGAACAGGGTCCTGCCTGCTCCTTACCTTGTGAATGTCCCTGGACCCCGTCGGGCCTGTGTTGCTTTGGGTCGGCGGTTGCAGCCAGTTGTCTCGGCTTCGAGTTGAGGAGTGAGCAACGACCACCTCCCGGGTAAGTCCCTCTTTTTCCGTCTGTGGGTAGTTAGCTCCGGGGAGCCAACGGGGCTCCCCCAAAAAAACCAGCGTTGAATGTAATGAAACGCCATTTTCTGGGTGAGTCCCGGAGGCTCCCCGGCATTCCTCCCTCCCTCCGGTCGGCGGTTTTTCGCATTTTTGACATCCAGCCTCAAGAACTGAGGTGTGGGTAGCCGGCGTGGAGGGTCTGGGGCTCCCTCTTCCCCCTCCCGGGGAGGGGGGAGCTGCGCAGACAGCGGCGCGGCGGCGTGTGACGTCACACTAGTTTGCTTGGTTTCTGTTGGGGAGTTCTATCCACTAGTTCGGCTTTTGGTAGCAATTTTAACCAGAATAGGGGTTTCTTTTGAGGCGCTTACCTTTCTGGGTGCCTGTTCCGGTCGATGGCAGACATTCTTAGAATGCTTCCAACCACACGGGGGCTTCTATAGGCCATTGCTCCCCTTGCCTCTCTGAGGGGACCCGGTTCTGGCCGTGGTCCCCGGTAGGCCTAAGAACTCCATACACATGACTGATGCCAAAGTCTGACATTAGCATATCAGCCTGGGAAAGCTCCGGGGAGCCTCCGGGACTCACCCAGAAAATGGCGTTTCATTACATTCAACACTGGGTTTTTTATTGCAAACAATTTGATACCAAAATCAAAGAAGTAACATGAAAATGGATGTTATCAAACTGAATGAGTATACCATTAGGTTGCAGTGTACAAATTGGTGCTCGTTCACGGGTAACTTTAGGCTTTCCTGCGGGGAGGTACTCCAGGCTTTTGTACATTATATTTATACACATCTGTAGGAAATGTAATTGCAAACACAATGATACCAAAACGAGCGACATAGCACGAGAATTAAGGTGAAAAAATGGAAAGAGTATATACATTTTACTGATTTTGTGTGCTCACGGGGTAACTTTTGCCGACTTTAGGCTATGCTTTTGGGAGTCACACCAGGCTTTTGGACATTATATTCATACACACCTGCAGGTAATTTAATTGCAAATACAATGATACCAAAACGAACGACGTAGCACGAGAATTAATGTGAGAAAGCTGAAATGAGTATACACATTTAGGTGTCACTGCGCGCTTGCCTGCATGCTCGTCCGCACGTTGGGTCCATGACCTCTAAGTTGACCGTGCTCATGTCGGGTGAGGGATAGTGTTAACACTATCGCAGAAGGAAGATTCCAGAAGCAGTTAACAACTGCAATTCCTTTTTTTGGGAATCCTTCTCTATGCTGTATGTAAAGCAGCATTCAATCTGTATTCCCTATAGTGCAAGCAGATGAGATACATAATAATCTACATTTGAAAATATAAGGAGGACTGGTTCCAAATCTGCACACAGAAATAACACCACATGAGACCAGAAGGCATGGCAGGATGTGCAAAATAGCCCCACTGTAGAGCAAAGGTGCAATAAACCAGCTGAGAGAGAACTCAATCCAAATCAAAGGTTCAAAACTTTTCAAGGTTCTTCCATACACATATGGGGCATAACTGGCTGACTTCTCGCAGTGTTCAAAAGAGAACTCGACAAGTACTTTCAAAGGTTACTTGATCAACCAGGCTGTGACTCATATGTTAGGTTGCAAGCAACTGCATCAAACAGCCTGGTGGATCAGACTAGCAACCAGGAGGCCTGGTCACATCACTGGGACATTGATCACTGGAACCTTCAACAGGTAAGTGGTTTAATCTGGTTTCCCTGGTCCTCTGTTCCAGGGCTCATGTTTCTTAGGTTGTCTGCAGTATCTTATGCTCTAGCCATCCTGTGGTTTACTCACATGCCCTTAACGTGCTTTCGGAGGCTGATCTTTCAGTACTCTTTGTTCATTAGTCTTTGGCCATTCTTCAGGTGTGGGAGAAAATTTTGGTCCCCCCAGACCCACCGTATCAAAATGTATCAAATATACCGTATCAAAGCATCAAAATGCTAGGTATCTTCTGGATGTTCCCTGTCTTCTGTGGATTTGTGTGGCCTTGGGTTGTGTTTCCCGGCCATTGGGTTCTTTTCGTCTTGATACCTGCAGTGCTTTCTTCTCCTTGCTGTGCCCCATTTTCCTTCTTCATGGGTAGATAGCTTCAGTAAGCCACAAGGGACTACTCCCAGATAAACAGGTTTGAATGTAATAAAACTGCAATTTCTGGGTGAGCCCCAGTGACTCCCTGACACCCTCCCTCCCCCAGGGCATCAGGGTGGTGGAATAACATGAACTGGAATATCATAACATGAACTGGTGGTGGAAAAGCCAGCTGACCTGGTCTGCCTCTCTTCTCCCCCTAAACGAGGAGTGGAGGTGGTGTGTTCTAACGTGCTAGTTTCATAAATTTTTGATGGTTTGTTTGCATTGTTGGGGAATTATTTTTGCAGTTTTGAGGCAGCGGTCTTATTTCTAACTATGCAGTAGTCTGTTTTGCCTCTCTGAATTTCTGGGTGCCTTGCCTTATATGGTGGCAGACATGAATAACTTGACATAAAAGGTTTTCATAATGCCACTGCTCTTTGCGCCTGCCTGAGGGGTGGGGGGGGGGGGAAGGTGCAAGTTCTGGCTCGTGGTCCCCAGTAGGTCAATAAGAACTCTGTGACTGATGGCACTGAATTGATGTAATAGTTTCAGGGAGCTACCGGGATTCACTCATAAATTGGCATTTCATTACAATCAATGCTGTTTTTTGTTTAATATAGTTTTGATGAAAGATGGGTTATTATGGATTTGTACTTACCTAAATGTGCTTCAGGATTATGAAGATATTTCTCTACACTACTCTTTTGGTAAGGTTAGTCACAAACCATTATATGCATTTATATTTTTGTTTGCACTTGGGATTGGGTGAAGGGTTGTCTGTGGTCTGACAGGTCGAATGAAATCCCTTATGGAATTGTTTAGCCTCCACCCCCCCCCCCCCCATATAGTTTGTTCAAGCAAGGAAACATTGTATATAAAACTCCCAGGGAAATCTCAATTAAATGTTATGTAAAACAACATGATTATCATTTTGTTACAGTTCGTGGACGTTCATGTTTGTTGCTAGACATAAAATATGTTTGAGGCTATTCATGCCCAGGCCACCTCTTGGGTGGCTTAATTTTCATCAATTGATCAATCAATCAAAAATGAACATACTCTGCTTATATTTGATGCTAATACAAGAGTGTGTGTATTACCCTTTATTATCTAAATACAGTACAGTCAATGGTTTCATATCTCGCTGAGCACTTGCCTGAAAATGTATATTTGTATTGTTTTTGTTTTCATAGGTTTGAGCTTGGAAGACGTAGCCATCATCCTTGCTGATGTTGGTGACCAAGATTCTCTCAACAATATGGCTGCTCAGTCTAATGTTGTTGTCAATTGTGTTGGCCCAGTAAGTATGAATAAATAAGTTTCTTTCTAAACTTTTAACCCTCTAACTGTGCAGGCTATTTTATCATGACCAAGAAAACAAAATTTGAATTATTTTTTCTTTTTACATTGTCAGTTAGCATCTAAGAAATATGAAAATCCACGTAAAAAGTCTCTTCCTCTCATGGTTTAGATGTAAAAGTATGGATTGAGGTGAGGTGCTACATAAGAAAAACTTGGTTCATTTATTTTAAATGTTTCTCTATTTATTTTTCTTGGGGAAACCCCTTGCGACTCTCTGAAGCTACTGTACTGATATAGTGCCAAACTATAAAGTGCCATAGGTCACAGAGTTCTTATTTGGCCTACCTGGGACTACGAGCCAGAATCTGACCCCTTCAGAGAGGCGCAGGGAACAGTGGTACTTCCGAAAAAGTTTATGTAAATTTATTCAGGTCATCCTCCACCAAGAGAAGGCACCCAGAAAGTCGGCAAAATAAAACAGACCACAGCTTGGTTAGAAACAAGACTGTAGCCTCAAAACAGCAAAAATAATTCCCTGAACACTGCAAACAATTTTTTTTTTTTTTTTTTTTTTTAAACTAGTGCGAACTAGTTCACTCTACCTCCCCCGTCCTCGTTTGGGGAGAGGGAGACAGACTGGGTCAGCTGGCTGCTTTACTAAAAGTTCGTGTTCCGATGTGTGTGCCTGGTTGCCCTCTTGGTTTGCTCTGGCTTCGGCCTCCTGTTATTGGGTAATGGTGTTTTGCCGGAATGGCTTTTCCAGTGTACTGCTGTGCAGCATAACCCAGGAGATTAGTGTGCTTTAAGCTGCATGTGCTCTAAGTTACCTCCCCCATACACTCCTTAACACTTTGTTGTTCTGGGCGAGTGAGTGCTACGCTATCCCAGGTGGGTTCGTGCATTCCACGGGAGCGAGCGGTAATACTGAATAGTGTATACTCTTTTCAACTTTGTCATCTCAATTCTCGTCCTAGGTTTTTCAATTTGGTATCAATGTGTTTGCAATAGAATTCTCTACAGGACTAAATGCATATAAAGCCCAAAAGCCTGGCGAGAAAGTGAGAGAGTGAGAGCGTGTTACCCGGGAGCGCGCAAGAGCAATAAAATGTGTACACTCTCTTCACTTTGGTCACCTCAATTCTCATCCTAGGTCTTTCATTTTGGTATCTTGGTGTTCGCTATAGAATTCCCTACAGGAGTATGTGCAAATGTAAAGTCCAAAAGCCCGGCATACCACCCACAACAAACAGAAAGTGACGGAGCGTTACCCCAGTGAGCACTCATCAAGAGCAATAAAATGCATATACTCTTTTCAACTTTGTTACCTCAATTCTGGTCTTAGGTCTCTCATTTTGGTATCAATGTATTCGCAATGAAATTCCCTACAGGAGTATATGCATATAATGTCCAAAGCCACGGCATGCTCTTCCCGAAGCCGCCGCCGACGACGCAATACTGCGTCCTTACCGGACATTTGTCTACTAAATTGATGACGCAATGCTGCATCATTACAGAGCAAAAGTGTTAAGTGCTGCCTTTGTGCTGTCTGGGTTATATTCCTTAGAGTGTTCGGAGTTCAGTGCTAGAGGTGCTAGATCGAGGTGCGCAGAGTGCCATGTGGTGTTTTTAGGTATAGGGAGTGATTCAAAACTCCTGCAGGTACATGGGGCTCACATCCTGTCCCTCAGAACTCCTGTAAACAGACTCCATTTTGAAAAAAAAATCTTCAGCATCTGTGCTGGCTGAGGGAGCCTTAGTACTGAGAGAGTCACCAAGGCTGGCGCATGCAGGAGCAGTGCAGCTAGGGGACCACAGCACCACTTAATAATGATGAATAAAATAGGTAACTGAAATTATTTTGAATTGATAGTGTCATAGATGATCCTGACGGTGATAAAGACTATGTACAATGTGCAGATATCAGTGAATACAATGCTAGTTATGATATTCACAGCATGGAGTACAGACACAGCACCTAGCCATTGTTTCTTGCATCTACACATCATGAAACGACCTTATGTAACTTCACTAATGCTCATTTTCTTATGGAAATGGATTCATATTCAGGATTTTGTTATGGGATAATAACAGCAGTTTTGTAGCTGGTCATAGTGAGATGTGTAGAATATTGGAACCATTGTCTTGCGTCATGTGACTTCTGTCATCCTCTGCTTGTGGCTCCATGCTGTGTTTCATCACCATACCCACCAGAACTGCTTATTAGTATATTATGGTACAGTGGCACCTCGACATACGATTGCCCCTTCTTACGATAATTTCGAGTTACGATGTAAATTTCATCGAAAAACGCGACTCGACATTAGATGGTGCCGTCAATTTCCGATATTTGTTGGTACACGTTCGGGGTCGACCGAGCGCGTGGTTCCCGGTCACGCGGCCGATCTGCCTCAGTTTACTACAGCTGCCCACTTAGTGACGAACACGCCAATATGAAATTCCGCTTTTGTGGTGATTTTTTTGCATTTTGAACATTAAAGTAATTATTATATATCATGCCATGAGTCCCAAGAAAGTCAGTGGTAAGGCTCAACATATGAGATCCCATGTAAGAATGACCATAGAGCAGAAACAAGAGATCATTCGTAAATATGAAAATGGTGTGCGGGTAGGTGAACTGGCTAGGCAGTACAACAAATCTCAGTCAACGATATTCACCATACTGGGTAAGAAAAAGGACATTATGAGTGCTAAAGTGGCAAAAGGCGTATCAATAATCAGGAAACATAGAACACAAACACTTGAGGATGTTGAACAGTTATTATTAATCTGGATACACAACAAGGAGTTAGCGGGTGATAGCGTTTTGGAGGCCATCATTTATGAAAAGGCAAGAAAATTGCATGAAGACCTTTTAAAGAAAACCCCTGGAATGAGTGATGCAGAAGTAAAAGAGTTTAAGGCGAGCAGGGGATGGTTTGAGAAATTTAGAAAAAGAAGTGGAATTCATAGTGTTGTGAGGCATAGGGAGGCTGCCAGCTCAAACTAGCGGCTGAAAGAGTCATTGACGAATTTAAAGATTTTGTGCAGAGTGAGGCATACCTACCACAACAAGTGTTTAATTGTGATGAGACAGGGCTCTTCTGGAAAAGATTGCCAAAGAAAACATACATTACCAAGGAGGAGAAGTCATTGCCTGGACTATGCCTATGAAAGACCGGTTTACTCATGTGTTGTGTGGTAATGCAAGTGGGGAAGAAGAGGCAGCTGAGGAAATTTCTTCAGGGGAGGATGTGCCAGTACAGAATGTCTCTTCTTCAATAGTTAAGAAAATGTGTGCAGCATGGGAAGAGTTGCAAACCTTTGCTGAAACGACTCGCCCAAATCAATCTGCAATAGGTCGTTGCCTTAACCTATTCAATGACACTGTGATGCATCATTACAGACAAATGTTAAAATGAAGGGAAAAACAAATGTCTCTTGACAAATTTGTAGTGAGACAAACAAGCACTGAACCACAACCAGGTCCTAGTGGTATTCAGGCAAAACGTAGGAGAGAGAGAGTACCCCAGAGAAAACATCACTGCCTGATGTGATAATGAAAGGGGACTCCCCTTCCAAACAGTAACAACTCTCCTCCTCGCCCCTCATCATCATCTTCCATACGCCATCAAGAACCCTCCATGAAGGTAAGAGAAACTTTGGTACTGTATTGTAGTTAGAAAAAAACATTGTATTCAGTATAAAATGTATTTGTATGTTAATATTTTGGAGGGTGGGGAACGAATTAATTCAATTCCCTTTATTTCTTATGGGAAAAATCGCTTCGACTTATGATCCGTCTCTGGGAATGGATTAGTATCATACGTCGAGGCCCCATTGTACATATAAATGTTGATAATGATATATATAACATGCGTATATAGCGTAATAACAACAGGAACACTGGTTGATCTAAGAATGTGTCACCATATATGAGCTCTATATTTTTTAGAATAGCGATGCTCCACACATTTAACAATATACATTCCATATATTACACACTAGTAAATAATATTACTGCTAACAACTTGATATAAAACCATTCACAGAAACTGAAATAATGATGTAAAAATGTATTTGAGGCAGCCCCCTGCCACACCTGATCAGCTGTTGGCCACTAGGCTGACCTTGGATTTTTGCTCTGTGTATATAAATTCTCAGCACACGATCTTTGTGGTTCATTATGGTGCACAAGAGCATAGAGAGTTGTATACAATGTGTGTATATAGTGTAATAACAGCAAAAACACTGTTTGATTGATCGTAGAATATAATATACATGAAATATTAGCCCCATAATTTTGAGCATAGCTGTGTTCCACGCATTGAAATATATAAATTCCACACTTAAATCATTTTACGGCAAAGAACCAGAAAAGAAATAAATGAGAGACGTCAAAATAGTGAAAAATTACATCCATGGCAACTGCCACCCTCACGGGTGGTGGGGTTGAGTGACCCTGAGCGCAACATCACTCAGCACCCATAATTTGCTGAACCTCTCACCTCCATCACAGCTAAAGTATGTCGCATATAATATTTTTTCTGTGGAGAGCCTCTTTGGCTCCTCGGAGCTATACTGGGCAGATGTGTATATAGGCAATAGGTATTTTTTCCCACGGACCTAGAATGTACTGTGCTGGGCCATGTGTCCGCATTGTTTATTGTGAACTCGCGCAGCTGAGAGCAATGTCTCAGAATATTAGCCAGAGAAAATCAGATTCAGACAAAAATAGATAAATTTATGATTTCAACGGTTCGTGAAAAATCTTCGTCTACAAGCCATGCTGCACCCGCTGGGAATTCAACAAGTCATGCAGCATCCGCTGGCAACAAGTGCCCTACATGCCATGCTGCACCCGCCGATGCAGAATTCCCACCAACAAGTCGTGCAGCCTCAGCCGGCAATGAATGCGCTACAGGCCATGTTGCACCAGCCCATGCTGAATTCCCATCAACAAGTCGTGTAGCCTCCGCCGGCAACGAATGCTCTACAAGTCATGCTGCACCGGCCGATCCTGAATTTGCATCGACAAGTGGTGGAGCATCTGCCGGCAACGAATGCTCTACAAGCTATGTTGCACCCGCCGATGCTAAATTCCCATCGACAAGTCATGGAGCATCTGCTGGCAATGAATGACCTACAAGCCATGTTGCATCCACCGATGCTGAATTCCCATCAACAGGTCGTGGAGCATCCGCTAACGATATAAAATAGGATTGAAAGACACATAAATTAGTGTAAAAAGTGTTGATAGAGTACAGTATTGTAAGTGGTAATGATTATTTAAGTCTTGACAAAAAGAAACTGTACAGTGTAAATATACAGTAGAAATAATTTTCAGTTGTGAATTAGAATTAGAACTCATGTGAATTAGTAGTAAGGCTAGCTGTTGTGTGAAGTGAATGCCTGAAAATAAGTGTACATACTGTATGTACCCTGTATACATTACTGAACAGTATAAAACAAGCGCTGCAGAGGATGACGTAATCTTCACAGCTTCGTAATCTTCAGCTTCATTAAAAGTAAGTTAATTTACCAATTTTATTATAGTATTACAACATACAGTTTTTTTTCAACAAAAGCTACATATTAGTCTCTGCAAATGTATATTCTATCATTAACAGAGAAAAGGTGAACTCAAAATATTTCGTCTTGGCTAACTCTCAGTAACATGGCTCGATTGCCATTGTATGGCCTGGTCGCCACAGTCTGTCATAACATTAAAAATACATTACCTGCACTGTACAGGGTAAAACAAAACACATTTAAATTTTTATTGAGAAAATATTAACAATCACTGATACATGAAATATTTTGCAATACAAAGGAATGAACCAATTTTTTCCCACCCATCTGGACTTGATCAGAGCGTGTTCACACATCATCCATGCTGCAGCCAACAGCTGGCTTAATCGTTGGCATGGCACTAAATTGGAATGCAATTACACAATGAACTTTATTTAATTTTAGTTATACAGTATAAAATATATCTTAGCTGCATGTTGCTTGAAAAATTACCCGACTCGACTTAACTTCGGAAATACCGGAGCTCCAGAAATAACGACCAGGGTACAGCCCCATATAGGCCGTTAAATTGAGTGGATACTGTACAATGGTGGGGGTGTATGTTATGGGGGTAAATGTTTCTGTGTCAGGATGTTACGAGGTGCCGTTATGCTGCAGTTTTTATACTGTGGATGCGTGTTGGAGATTGGTTGTGGCGTTTTGTTTGGCCCTTCCGTGCTTCTTCCTGGAGCTTTCCTTGTTGCAAGGGGGGGGGGGGGTCACGGCCTCGTTTTTCGTGGTCTTCTCTGGGTCACTCATTCCTTCCTCATCAGTGCCTGGCTTGGCTCTTCCATATACATTGGATTCCCTGTACTTACCTAGTTGTACTTCCCTAGTTGTGTTTGCGGGAGTTGAGCTCTGGCTTTTTGGTCCCGCTTCTCACCTGTCAATCACTAATGTGCAGGTTCCTGAGCCTGCAGGATTCTGTCATATCTCTGTTTGATGCTGTGTGTGGTGTCATCCTCCTCCACATCGCTTTTTCGTGTGTTCCGTTTGTCTCCTACTATGACACTCCTATACTTCTTTCCGACGTCTCTTTGGCTCCTTTGGGCTCTCATTCCACCGGTGTCACCTGGTGCATGAGCCCCTGGGGTCCCGTAGTCGGTCTTTCTCTAGCCTCTCAATTTCTTTGAGATTCTTGTGTTGGGACATGTCACACACATCTGTGTGTTGTTGGCGTGGCTTGTTGGGACATGGCAAGCGGCTCTGTGTTGTTGGTCGTGTCCCTTTCATTCCCGTCTGCTACTTGCCTTCTTCGTTCCTCATCTTCCTTCTACGCTCTTGTCCCTGGCCATTGGTGCTGGGGCAGTTCTTCTGGTCTTTTTCTTGTGTTTTTCTATTTTCTCATTTTCTCCTACACATTTTGTGTGTGTTTTGTTTGTGCCTTTTGGCTCTCATATTGCCAGGTTTGGTTTCCTGGTTTCCTGGCTTACCCTGCCTGTTGGCATTTTCACGGTCTCGTGGTGTTCCTTCTCTAGAGTCTCGCATCGGAACCATCGTCTCTGATCTCCTGGCGGGCTTGCTGGTGTTGGGATGTTTTTCTTTACAGTAGACGTTCCATCTCCTCCTTTGCTGGCTTGGATTTTCTGGCTCTGCTGGTTCAGTGGTTGCCCCCGAGATTTTCCCGCGGCTCCGCCTCTTCCTAGGCTCGATTGGCCCGTGGCGGGGCTGGTTCGGTTCTGCCTTGAGTCTCCCACCTTCTGTTGGTGATTGGGTGGCTTCGTTGATGGTGTCCCACCTGCGTGCTTCTTCTTAGTGGCAGTGTGGGTTTTTTTGGCGGTCCTTCCATTTCCTTCTATCCCTTCTTAGGTAGCTGTGTTGTTGGTGTAGTCTTGTCCTTCTCTTGTGGAGGTTCAGGGCCGCCATCTTGCCCCATCCTGTCGCCTCGTTTCGTGCGGTGCTGGTGGAGCCGCTTCAGCTTGCTTTTGGTATTGATGTTACGTCTGTGCCATTTCGCAGGCTGTCTCGTGCGTTGTTTCACCTCCGGCCTGCTCATGCGCCACCCAAGCCTTTCTCATCATTAGACATAGTGCTCTCTTTTTCTCCACGGTTTGTTGTGGCCCCTTCGGTTCAGGATTGTTTCTCGGAGGCTCTTTTTCTGTTGGCATTGGCCTCGAGGAGTTGGGTCTGAGAGCTTCATGTTCTCCTCCAGTGCAGGGGTTTTCTGCTCCTTCGGTCGTGGCGTTAGGTTTGTTCGTCTGCAGCTGTCTCCTTTTCTGGCAAGGGATTTGACTGCTGCTTTCCAGAGGGGTCCTTAGGTTGTTAATGCTTGGTTGGTCGGGGCAGGGGTGCATCATGTTTTGTGTCCGGTTACGGCCCTCCACTGTTATTTGCGCGCCTCGGTCTCTGTGTCCAGGAACTTGCTTTTGGTTGATTCGGTTTCCCTTCTTCCCTGTTCGCGGGTGCGGGTCTCCCAGGTCGTCCACAGAGTTGTTCAGGCAAGCCAGCCTGCGGTTTATGCCCGTGCCCATGACGTTTTCAAGTTCGCGGCTCTTGCTGCTGTTTTTGGCGACATATCCTGGGCTGACATTTGGGAGCAGGGATTTTGGCGGTCGAACAGGGTCCTGGCTCTTCGGTATCTCGTGAACGTTCCTGGGTCTAGTCATCCCTGTGTCGCTTGGGTCGGCAGTTGTGGCCAGTTGTCTCGACTTCAAGTTGAGGGTTGAGCAGCGACCGCCTCCCGGGTAAGTCCCTTTACTTTTCCTCTGTGGGTAGTTAGCTCCGGGGAGCTGACGGAGCTCCCCCCAGAAAACCAGCGTTGATTGTAATGAAATGACATTTTCTGGGTGAGACCCGGAG
Source organism: Procambarus clarkii (assembly GCF_040958095.1). Lineage (NCBI taxonomy): Eukaryota > Metazoa > Arthropoda > Malacostraca > Decapoda > Cambaridae > Procambarus > Procambarus clarkii. The sequence continues at coordinate 3,970,602 of NC_091209.1, read as the reverse complement.
GCTCCCCGGCATCCCTCCCTCCCCCTGGTCAGCATTTTTTTTCGCGTGTTTTGACATCCAAGCTCAGAACTGAAGGGTGGATAGCCAGGCGGGGGTCTGGGGCTCCCCTTCCCCCTCCCAGGGAGGGGGGAGCTGCAAAGACAGCGGCGCAGCGACATGTGACACCATGATCGTTTGCTCGTTTCTGTTTGGGGAGTTGTATTCACTTGTTCGGCATTTTGTAGCAATTTTCACCTGAATTAGGGGTTTGTTTTGGTGCTCTTACCTTTCTGGATGCCTGACCCGGTCAATGGCAGACATAGAATGCTTCCAACTACACGGGGGTTTCTATAGGCCATTGCTCTCCATGCCTCTCTGAGGGGGGCCAGGTTCTGGCTTGTGGTCCCCGGTAGGCCCACAGAACTCTATACACATGCCTGATGCCAAAGTCTGACATTAGCATATCAGCCTGGATAAGCTCAGGGAGCCTCCGGGTCTCACCCAGAAAATGGCGTTTCATTACATTCAACGCTGGTTTTTTAAAAATGGCGTCTGTTTACAAGAGCCCTGAGGAAGCTTATGTGAACCCTGAGTAGCCGTGGGACTTTTAACCCATAAGTTGCACAACACATCATATGATGGGTTGAGTGACTTGCTATAAAATGCGCATCTCATCATATGATGTACTGGAAAACTATGCAAGATTTAACCACCGTGCTGCTCAGAGTTTATTGTGAAATTCCCCCGGTGCGCAAGAAATAAAGTGTTCCCAAATAGATCTTTTTTCTTCGTAAAATGATAAATTTCCTTCCCTGTACATGTCTTTGTAAAAATAAGTACCAAATTCCACCTACTTTGACTGTGGGGACGTGGACAAGGTGCACTGTGACATCATCGGGGCCTGGTCGCCCGTGGGTGAATCGCCCAGACACGGTCGCGTGGGCCATTCAAGCACCGGGTGTTGCCACAAATATATTTTCAATTATTTGTTTTATGTATTTCCAATGCAGTTTTATTTGTATTTTTTATCGTATATGATGCATATTTGTGTCTTTTACAGTATGTATACAGTAGAACATTCATAATATTCCCTGGAAATGTGATACATGTGTCAGTAATGTGTCCACAATGTTTATTGTCGCAATATTACCTGTTAAAAATTCACTAAAATTACAGTATGTATAGTTTCACACACTATTTATTACACACTATTTATAAATTATGTGTATTTATACACACAATGTATTACACACTCAGTACTTCAGAAGTGAGTAATAATCAACGAAGTAGCCCTTGGTACACAGAGCGACTTCGCTCTCAGGTATAGATAAATTTGCACCAGGTATAGATAAATTTTAGCTTCCTGTTACTTCATTCTGTGCGGTTGTATGTAGCCAAGCTTGTAAAGCATAAGGTAGTATTGAAAAGATTATAGGAAAAGATCAATTTGTAAGGTAGTCTTGAAAAGATCGCTTTGTATGGTCCCACACAGGAAGAGATTCAGCTTACCTCAAAGAGTGTCCGTTAGTTAGGAAGAGATTCAGGTATTCTTGAAAATATCTATGGAAAACACCACCATGGAAGCCGCTAACACTGCTCATCTATGCTATTTGTATCAGATGCATCATCACTGAATGCAGAAAACGATTCATCTATGTATCATCTAAATAAATTGTAGATAGCAGAGGATTGCAAGGGTGACGCTCAGAGCTACGACTGGATACGCTCGCTGTATCGTTATCTTGAGATGATTTTGATGATGAAAATATCGTCCTCATAGGTGCTGTATAACTTTCATCCGACCTTTGTGTTAGGTCTTTATTGCACCTAGCTTAACTAATATTATGACCCTTATGTTCTTCAAACAATAATGTTTGAATTTCACCGACAGAGCATTATCTTTCAACACTGCGTCGGACAGGTGTTTGAGAGCCAGAGGCGCGTGCGCCACCCAAGGTTTCTCATTCAGTACTAACCCAGCCAGCAACCCTAGGGCATTCTGGGAATTTTTTCCAAGATGGCAGCCTCTCACTGGAGGTCCTAAGAGTCCATTTCATACACATTTAGAATTGGTACCGAAAAATCAAAAACAGTTTTCTCGGTTGGCGCAGTTAAGTGGTTAAACGGCCCACAGATACACAGGGTTCACCTCGCTTTCATCAGGGCTCTTGTAAACAGACACCATTAAAAAAAAAATTGTGGGCCAAATTCCCGGGTGTGAGGGCCTCAGTATTGAGTGAGCCACTAAGCCTGACGCATCCAGCATGAGCTCACAGCACTGCTGTTCAGCATGTGACCACAGCATCGCCTAAAAATGCCATAATATACATGTTCATGCTATTATTTAGAGATGATATTATTACAGAAGACCCCTGACTGTGATAAAAATGACCAGGATTTTGATAATAGCAGGATTGTTTTGATAATTAGCGCTGTAGTGGGAGGAGTAATCTTGGTGGAGAGGGAGGTATCATTGTCTGCTGACTCTGTATGACCACCTTTTACTGTCTGGACTCACTATACCAGCTTAGTGGTTCGCTATGGTAAACAAAACATGATACTTACATATAACGTCTGTATATAAAAGCAAAAACAGTATGGTGGGAGGAGAATGGCGGCGAGTCAGGTGAGGTGAGGGAGGGAGGGAGTGACAGCCAGTACCAGGCTGCCACTGGCTGCCACTGCCACTCAGCATACAAACTTAGTGGTTCGTTATGGTGAACACGAATTTAGATACTTATATATAACGTGTATATACAATGTAATAACAGCAAAAGGAGTGTGGGGGAGAAGCCATTTTGGTGATGGGTGTGGCAACATCTGCATGATTTGTCATGTTGGTAGTGGTGGCCACTATGCTCTTTGGGCATTATACCAGCTTAGTTGAACAGTTATGGTGAACAAAACTTGTAGATACTTATATATAACGTCTGTATATAGGGTAATAACACCACAAACAGTATTGTTGGGGTGAAATTTTAATGCGTCTGACCTTGAATGTGTGAGGGAAGCAGCCGCCAGCTGACTGTGTGTAGCGACGTCTCTTAGTGTCTGAACTAACAATATCAACTTAGTTGTACAGTTGTGGTGAACTAAACATGTAAATACTTATATATAACGTCTGTATATAGTAAATAAAAGCAAAAGCAGTATTGTGGAAGGAGATTGTGGGTGAGTCAGGTGGGTTGAGGGAGGAAGTAGCAGCCAGTGGCGGGCTGCCACTGGCTGCTACTGCCACTGCCACTGAGCATGCCAACTTAGTGGTTCGTTATAGTGAACACAAATGTAGATACTTATATATAACATCTGTATATAGTGAATAAAAGCAAAAATAGTATGGTGGGAGGAGAATGTGGGCAAGTGAGGTGTTGAGGGAGTGAGTGGCAGCGAGTGACTGGCTGGTGTGTGGCGGTCACTCCTCGTTGCTTTTTGACTCATAATACAAACTTAGTGGTTTGTTATGGTGAACAAAACATGCAGATACTTATATATAACCTGTGTATATAGTGTAATAACCGACAAAGTATTTGTTTACTGTTTGATGGGCATAATAATTGAATCAACAATATGCACACCATATTTTTGAGTACAGCGATGATTCACTCATTTTATTATATAAATATATAAGACTACACATTATTGAATAATATTACAGCAAAAAAAAAACAATGAAAAATCAGTCAGAGACATTGAAATAATTAGGTAATTATATCTTTGTGGCCACTCCTGCCTGACAGCTGGGAGCAACAGACCGTCTGGGACGCACGCTGAGTCAGCGCCTGGTTTTTTGCCAGACTTCCCCGCCCTATGGCGGGCAGTATATCCCACTTATGATTTTATTATTTTTCCCATGATCAGAGAAAACAAATTAACAGGTTTAGAAGATTTTTTTTTTATGCGCCTGTGGGTGACAAATGCTAATTAGACCTGAGCAACACGAGGGTTAAACCGCGCAATACATATATAGATGATTTCAGTAACAATCTTCTTAAGGTTATCTTAAGATGATTTCGGGGCTTTTAGTGTCCCCGCGGCCCGGTCCTCGACCAGGCCTCCACCCCCAGGAAGCAGCCCGTGACAGCTGACTAACACCCAGGTACCTAATTTACTGGTAGGTAACAGGGGCATAGGGTGAAAGAAACTCTGCCCATTGTTTCTCGCCGGCGCCTGGGATTGAACCCAGGACCACAGGATCACAAGTCCCGCGTGCTGTCCGCTCGGCCGACCGGCTCCCTCGAAACAAAACCGAAACCTCGCAATACTTTTTTTTTTGCGCCTGTGGGTGACAAATGCTAATTAGCCCTGAGCAACACAAGGGTTAAAATCTTGCGTGGTGCTCCAAAACATCATATAATGTCGTGCGCAATTTATTGTCAGTTACTCAAGACATCATATTATGTTTTACACAGTTTAAGGGTTTAGGATATTAAGTAGTTACTCTATTCCAATATGTTTTACAGAAAGAGTCTTTTGAACATAATACATTTTTATAACTAAAGTTTTATTTTATTTACAGTATCAGCTGTATGGGGAGCAGGTGGTACGTGCCTGTGTGGAAAATGGTGCAAATCATGTAGACATCTCTGGTGAACCACAGGTAATATCTGATAAAATATTAGTAATCCTCTTTGTTTAGCAAGGGGTGAACCTAAGCACAGTGCCATAAGTGCCATAAGCATACAGATATAGAATGCCATAAGCCGTGCATACTTTTAGGATAATCACTATCTACCAGGTTTTGAATGACTAGGCCAACTGAAACAAATATATTTGCAAGTGATCTTGTTCTAACTGTTAGGAGGACAGGAACTTTGTGGAGAGGTTGCTATAGCATACAGAATCCCTTCAAATCACAAACTTTATTCCAAGCAAATCTTTTAGACTCAAAAGCTGCCAAGATCATTCTGTTCATCATTATGAACAGAATGATCTTGGCAGCTTTTGAGTCTAAAAGATTTGCTTGGAATAAAGTTTGTGATTTGAAGGGATTCTGTATAGCATCCAGAGGAGCATGCCACCTGATGCCATAGCTTGTGTACGCCAAGGTCGAAGGAGGTAGGCCGTGCTACTCAATGCCAGGAACTTGTTCAAACTTAATCTCTTAAAAAGACTGCTTTCAACCTTAGTGCAGTGTCTTACATGCTTTGTATTGCTTCATAGGTGTAGTTACAGAATGAGAGCTACGCTTGTGATGTCCCGTCTTCTCAGTACTCTTTGTTGTTTAACGCTTTAAAACGACTGATAGTTTAGGCCTCCACCACCTTCTCACTTAACTTGTTCCAATCGTCTACCACTCTGTTTGCAAAAGAAAACTTTCTAACATTTTACAGCACCATTGTTTCCTTAGCTAAATCTGTGTCTTCTTGTTCGTGAAGTTGCTGGTTTCAGGAATTCCTCTGTCAGTTTGGTCGATTCGTGTTAGTATTTTTTAAGTGGTGATGATATCACCTCTTTTACCTCTATCTTCTAGTTTTAGCATGTTTAACTCTAGTTCATAGAGAGCTCTAATCTCTCTTTGTAACTCTTGTTTTTCAGTTCTGGAAGCCATTTTGCAGCATGTCGTTACACCTTTTCCAGTTTATTTATATGTATATGTGCTTCTTGCGATTTGGGTTCCATGCAACTGCTGCATATTCCAATTTTAGTCTCTCAAAAGTCATGAACAGTTTCTTTAGTATTTCACTGTCCATATAATTAAAAGCAAGTCTGAAGTTGGAAAGCGACACATACGATCCTCTCACAATGTTCTTTGTGTTCCTCTGGTGACAGTTTACAATTAAAAACCATCTCTAGGTCTCGTTCTTTATTAGTTCTGTAATTGCTTTCTACATAATTTGTAAGTTGTGTGTGGTGTTTATTCGGCAATTCCATATTTCATAACTTGGCATTTATTCACAATGAATTTCATTTGACACTCCAAGCACTTATTTTATCTAGGTTGATTTGAAGGGCATTACAATCGTCTGAGTTTCCTATCTTCCCCAGTATCTTAGCATCATCCGTAAACATGTTCATATAATTCTGTATTCCTTTTTGTAGATCATTTATGTAGACAATAACTATTACTGGTGCAAGAACTCCTCCAGTCAGATACATTGTCTCAGATTACTGCCCTCATCTGTCTGTCAGTTAGAGCATTTTTCATCCATGTCAGAAGCCGCCCTGTCAACCCTCCCTGTCAACCGGTGGCTGAGTGGACAGAACACTGTACATGTGATTCTGTGGTCCCGGGTTCAATCCCGGGCGCCGGCGAGAAACGGTGGGCACAGTTTCTTTCACCATAATGCCCCGGTTACCTAGCAGTAAATAGGTACCTGGGAGTTAGTCAGCTGTCACGGGCTGCTTCCTGGGGGTGGAGGCCTGGTCAAAGACTGGGCCGTGGGGACACTAAGCCCCGAAAATCATCTCAAGATAATCTCAAGATAACCCTCCAGCATGTTCTAGTTTCCAAAACAATCTGTGTAGGGACTCTGTCAAAAGTCGTTTTTAGGTCCAAATAGACACAGTCAACCCAACCATTTCTTTCCTGTAGTATCTCTGTGGCTCTGTCATAAAAACTAAGTATATTTGTTAAAAAGGATCTTCCTGTTCGAAAACCATACTGTCTTTCCATTATTATGTCATTACTCTCTAGGTGTTCAACCCATTGGGTTTAACTATTGTTTCTAGTGTTTTAACTACCACGCTTGTTAATGATATGGGTCTATAATTTAGAAGTTCCTCTTGACTCCCATTTTTATGGATTGGTACTGTGTTTGCCTTTTTCCATATATCTGCTAAAATTCATGTGCACAAGGATGTCTAGAATATTAATTGGATTGGGATGCTCTGATCGTTTGCACATTCTCGCAGCACGCAAGGTGAAACTCCAGCCGGTCCATCTGCTTTATTTCTTCCTAGCCCCTTGAATAATTTTTCAACTTCATCTTGGGAAACCTCTATGTATTCTATGGCGTGCTCTAGAATTGGTATTTGGTCTGGGTCTCTGAAATCCTCATTTTGTACAAACACACTGGAATTGTTCATTTAGCATTTCACACATTTCTTTTTAATTCTCGGTAATCCTGTTCCCCGTTCTCAATCTCTGGATTTTATCTTTTACATGCAGCTTGAGCTTAATGAATTTATAGGAAAGGCCTGATTCTGTTTTACATTTGTCTGCTACACCTTTCTCAAAGTTCGTTTCTGCCTCTCTCCTCACTGCTGAGTAATTGTTTCTTGCGTGCTTGTAATGTTGGTATGTTTGCTTGTTAGGCTTCTTCTTGTATTGAACCCATTTTTCTGGGGGGAACCCCGTCGGCTCCCTGGAGCTATCCCAGGCTCATATGCTAATGTCAGACTTTGGCATCAGACATGTGTATGGAGTTCTTAGGCCTACCGGGGACCACGGCCAGAACCGGGCCCCCTCAGAGAGGCAAGGGGAGCAATGGCCTATAGAAGCCCCCGTGTGGTTGGAAGCATTCTATGTCTGCCATCGACCGGAACAGGCACCCAGAAAGGTAAGCGCCTCAAAACAAACCCCTATTCTGGTTAAAATTGCTACCAAAAGCCAAACTAGTGGATAGAACTCCCAACTGAAAACAAGCAAACTAGTGTGACGTCACACACCGCCGCACCGCTGTCTGCGCAGCTCCCCCCTCCCCCGGGAGGGGGAAGGGGGAGCCCCAGACCCCCCACGCCGGCTACCCACACCTCAGTTCTTGAGCCTGATGCTATAGGCGATGGTCGTGTGCTCTGGCTCCGGTGTCGCTACTGCACTGTGCTTTGCATGTGGTGTTGGTTTTGTGGGTGCGAGAGCCAGGAGTTATCTTCAGTACTCGGGCTGCATGCACCTTGAGCTGCCTTCCCTAGGTGCCCTGTAAGTACTGCCCTTGGGGCCACCTTCCACAGGCTCCTCGGGGTCTGCCTCTGCTAGTCCGTTTTACCTTTCGGTTTTTCGACCGCCTGTTGGGCTCTTGGGTGTTCTGTTCTCCCTTGTTACCGGCAGGTAAGGTGCAGTTTGCACTGGTAGGGGCGCAAGGTGCTGCTCAGCTTGTATTCCCGACATCGCGGCCGGCTCTGTTCCTTGGGGTTCGCTGTCCTCTTGCGGGGTTTTGTTTTTCTTTTTGTTTTTGCCTGGTGGGGGGTTCTGTCATTTTATTCAGTTTGTTTTTGCCCTTCCACTGTTCTCCTCGGTGGCGCCCCCTGCTAGGTCCCCGTGAGTGTACACGTCCCTGGGGTTCAGCTATAGAAGTTTGCTTGGTAGTTTTGGGCGCCAGTTTGCAGCACCCTGCCTGGGACTACCTGAGCGCGAGTCCTCTTAAAGTAAACGCTCAGGACCCTGGGAATCCCCTAGGGGGCGCGTGGGTCCGATGGATGTGACCCCGGAGTCCCCACTCGCTGTGTGCGAGTTTGAGGGTTGCTCGGTCCCCTTGTCTCAGGGTGACCCTCATTGTTTTTGCCTCTGCCACGCTGCCTGTTGGGTCGGTGATACTTTCGACCCTGGGTCCTGTGAGTGTTGCTGCTTGCTTGTGACTCAATTTACCCAATCCTTTGATGATTCTATTTGGGTACAGGCGGCGCGTGCGTTGCAGTCTAGGTTTCGTCTGTTGCAACGCGCTCGGTTGGTTGCTCACCAGGATGCCCCAGGGCTGCCCCGCTTTGCTTTTCGAGACCCGGACTTGGGGGTGGGGGTCGCTTCGATCCTGGTTCAGTCCGCACCTCCTCGTCCTTCCCCTTCTGTTCGTTCTGGTCCCCCCCCTTCCCTGCTTCCGACCCCGAAGCGTCTGAGGGTTTCGGGGTCGGAGCAGGGGTTACTTGATCTCGAGACTCGGGCAGCTTCGTGGGGTGCCCCTTCCGGGGGGGGGGTGGCAGAGGCATTCGAGTCTTGTCTCCCGGCTGAAGCTTCTGGGTCTGACCAGTGGGCCCCCCTTCCTCCAGCTTTTCCGGCTGGTCTGTCCTTGTCTTGTGGGGTCGGGGCTTGGGGAGAGGACTCGGCCTTGGGTCCTGTGGTGAAGGACCTCGAGGCTGGGGAGGGGCTGACTTGGGGGCCTTGGGCCCCGCTGGACCCCGCCTGGGTTTTTCTTCCCTCTGAGCGGGGCTTATTGTTACAAGGAGTGGGGTTTTCTTTTCCCCCCTCTGCGTACGAGTTGGATTTGGTGTCGGCCCCTCCCCGGGTTCGGTTCCGTATTCCCCCGTGTACGTCGGTTCCGTCCTTCCGGAGGTTTTCGGCTTATCGCATCCAACCTGGTGTGGTGCGAGCGGCCTTTGCAGCTTACCTCCTGCGTGACCCGGATTATGCCTCGGAAATGGATCCTTCCGCATTCAGGTTTGGGACTTCGTTTCTTTCTGGCTCCGTTACGAGGTTCCGGAGTCGTCCTGGCTAGCAGACTGCCCCTTATTTGTTCTGGATTCCTGGCATTCCTTCTGTCGTTCCCGCACGCTGGAGTGGCGGGAAGCTTCCACGGTGCTTCAGGTTTTCCTGGGGGGCGAGCTTGAATACCTGAATGAGTGCTTGTTTGCCCCTGCCCTTCCCCGCGATGTGGGCGTTATTCAGCTCCATGTGCAGGTTCCCTCCCTTTCGGCGGCACTCGTTGCAGAGGACTTGAGCGCCCGGGGCCTTTTGGCTTCGGCCTTGAGGTTCTTTTCCCTCCTGGAGCTGTCTTCGGATTGGCTCGTGGAGGATGTAAGGACGCTTGGATCCGTCCCGGGGTCCGGCACCTTGTCCTCGGCTGCGCGTTCGTCGGCTGCCTTGTTGAAGCTGTTCACGCCGATTTTGCGGGATGCGGTTTCCCTGTTTTATGGTTCCCGTCTCGCGTGTCGGCAGGCGGTGCTGGGTTCCTCCGTGGAATCTGCTTGGGCTCTGGCTCTTAGGCGTTCTTCACCTTTTTGTCCTCTTCTGTTTGAGGAGTCGGCCGTGGCCCAGTTTATTCAGGCTGCGTCGGCTGCTTGTCGTCCGATGTTGGACTTGTTGATTTTCCGGGGGTCCCGTTGTGGGTCTTCCCGGAAAGGTCGTGCCAGGGCTCGGGGTTCCTCTCGTCGTGGTAGGCCTCTGGTGTCAGGTTCGGGGTTGGCTCCTCCTGCGGACCCTCCTTCGTCTGGTCGGCGCGGTGTTCGCGCTGTGCGGGGTTCTGGGTCTCGTAAGGGTCGTCGGTCCTTTCACGGTTTGCCTCCTTCGACGGGGCGATGGGGGGGGCGGCTTGCACTGTTCGCTCGCGCCTGGTCCCACGATTCGTGGGCCTTTCGGGTCGTGTCTCGCGACCTGCGGTGGCGTTGGGTGGCCCCTCCCCCCTTTGGGGGGTCGGGGCAGGCAGGGCAGGTTTCTTTCCCTGCGCTCTGTCGAGTCGTCTTGGAGTGGGTACGCTTGGGCGTCGTCGAAACGACGTCGTCCCTCAGATGGGTTTCCCGTCTGTTTCCGGTTCCGAAACGGGACTGTGCGGACCTGCGGTTCATTCTGGACTTGTCCCATCTGAACCCCTGGGTTCATTGCCCCTCCTTTCGGATGACTACGCTGTCTCAGGTTCGGCTCCTTTTGGAGCCGGGAGCTTGGATGGTGTCCCTGGACCTCCGGGATGCTTATTGGCATGTCCCGATTCATCCACGGTTCAGGGACTGGCTCGGTTTTGTTGTGGGGCGTCTGAGTTACCGCTTTCGTTGTCTCCCGTTTGGGTTGAACCTGGCACCTCGTGTGTTCACGCGCCTGACACGGGTTGTGGTGGCTCGTTTGCGTCTCCTAGGTGTTCGGGTGTTGGCCTACCTCGACGACTGGCTGGTTTGGGCTCCCAGCCAGTCAGCTTGCTTGCTAGCCAGGGATTTGGTTCTTTCCCAGCTCGCAGAGTTCGGGTTCTTGGTGAACTGGAGGAAGTCCCATCTGGTTCCCTCTCAGGTTCGGACTTGGCTGGGTCTCGTTTGAGGCTCGAACCGCCTCCTTGTCTCTCCCTCTGGAGTCTCTCATGCGGCTGCGGTCCCGCCTTCGTCTGTTTCTGGAGGGCCCTCGGGTCACCCGGCGGTTGCTCGAGGGGCTGTGCGGGAGCCTGAACTTCGCGATGATGGTCTACCCGCTGGGTCGGGTTTGGCTTCGACGGCTGTTCTGGTTCCTTCGGGGTTTCCCCTTCCGCCTCTCTCGCGATCGCAGAGTTCGACTCCCGGGGGCATTGCGTCGGTTGCTGCGTCACCGGCTTCCTCTTCGAGTTTTTCGGGGTTCAGTGCCTTGGCGCCTACCCGAGCCCTCGCTCGATATGTACACGGATGCATCGTCTCTCAGCTGGGGTTTTGTGATCAGTGCTCACCAGGCCGGCCAGGGGCGTTGAGATCCGTCCTTCCGTTGAGCTCACAGCACGGTGCGGGAGTTCGTGGCAGTGTGGTTTGCTCTGGGGAGGATTCGGGTGGCCCGCGGATCGACGATTCGGCTCTATTCGGACTGCTCTCCGGTGGGTCATTACCTGAACCGCGGGGGTTCGATGCAGTCCTTGTCTCTTTGGGGTTGGTCGATTCGGGTGACTCGTCTGCTGAGTTCTCGGGGTTTGGCTCTCCTGGCGGTTCACGTACGGGGCGTGTCCAACGTCTTGGCCGACGCTCTGTCTCACTTCGTTCCCCTCTCCACGGAGTGGACGGTCGACGACGAGTCCTTCCGTTAGCTTTGCCAGACGTTCGGGCGCCCCAAGGTGGACCTCTTCGCGTCGGCGTGGTCGCGGCGTCTTCCTGTTTATGCGGCGCCCTTCCCCGATTGCGAGGCCGTTGGGGTCGATGCCTTTCGGCTAGACTGGTCTAGGTGGGGGTTCCTGTACCTCTTTCCCCCGGTTTGGCTGTTGCTCCAGGTCCTGACTCGCTTAGAGACTTACCAGGGGAGAGTTGTCCTTCTGGCTCCTTGGTGGTGGGCCCAGCCTTGGTTTCAGGCGCTGGTTGCTCGGTGTCTGAACCCGAGGGTTTTCCCGCGGCTCCGCCTCTTTCAGCAGATCGGGCCGGTACATCACGTGGCTGATTCGATCTTCTCCTCGAGTCTTCGAGTATGGTTTTTTGACTCGAGTCTATCATCATCTCTATGGTGATCAGGTGGCCTCCTTGTTGGTGTCCCACCTAAGGGCTTCTTCTCGGCGGCAGTATGAAGTTTCCTGGCGGTCCTTCCGTTTCTTTTTGCGTCTTCGTCTTGTTAGTTCCTTGTCTGTTCAGGTGGTCTTGTCCTTCCTCTCGTGGTTGTTTCAGGACCGTCATCTTATGCCTAACACTGTCGCTTCGTATCGTGCAGCGCTGGCGGAGCCGCTTCAGCTTGCTTTCGGTATCAATGTTACGTCTGCGCCGTTTCGCAAGCTGTCTCGTGCATTGTTTCACCTCCGGCTTGCTCATGCGTCGCCTGAGCCGTCCTGGTCTTTGGACAGAGTGCTCGCTTTCCTTTTGTCTCCTCGTTTCGTTGTGGCCCCTTCGGTCCAGGATTGTTTTTCCAAGGCACTTTTCTTGTTGGCTTTGGCCTCTGGGGGTCGGGTAGGGGAGCTTCATGCTCTTCTCCGGCGCAGGGGTTTCTGCTCTTTTGGTCGTGATGATTGTTTTGTTCGTTTGCAGCCGTCTCCTTCTTTTCTGGCAAAGAATGAGACTGCTGCGTTCCGGAGGGGTCCATGGGTGGTTGATGCTTGGTTGGTTAGGCAGGGGGTGCATCATGTTTTGTGTCCGGTTGCGGCGCTTCGCTGTTATTTGCGCGCCACGGCTTCTGTGTCCGGGGACGCGCTGTGGGTTGATCCGGTTTCCCTTCTTCCCTGTTCGCGGGTTCGGGTCTCCCAGGTCGTCCGCAGGGTTATTAAGTCTAGCCAGCCTGCTGTCTATCCCCGTGCCTGTGATGTTCGTAAGTTCGGCTCTTGCTGCCGTCTTTGGGAATATGTCTTGGTCCGATATTCGGGCGCGGGGATTTTGGCGGTCAAACAGGGTCCTGGCTGCTCGTTACGTTGTGAATGTCCCTGGGCCCCGTCGTGCCTGTGTTGCTTTGAGTCGGCGGTTGCAGCCAGTTATCTCGGCTTCGAGTTGAGGAGTGAGCGACGACCGCCTCCCGGGTAAGTCCCTCTTTTTCCGTCTGTGGGTAGTTAGCTCCGGGGAGCCGACGGGGCTCCCCCCAGAAAACCAGCGTTGAATGTAATGAAACGCCATTTTCTGGGTAACACACCGCACACACTAGTTTGCTTGTTTTCGGTTGGGGAGTTCTATCCACTAGTTCGGCTTTTGGTAGCAATTTTAACCAGAATAGGGGTTTGTTTTGAGGTGCTTACCTTTCTGGGTGCCTGTTCCGGTCGATGGCAGACATAGAATGCTTCCAACCACACGGGGGCTTCTATAGGCCATTGCTCCCCTTGCCTCTCTGAGGGGGCCCGGTTCTGGCCGTGGTCCCCGGTAGGCCTAAGAACTCCATACACATAACTGATGCCAAAGTCTGACATTAGCATATCAGCCTGGGATAGCTCCGGGGAGCCTCCGGGACTAACCCAGAAAATGGCGTTTCATTACATTCAACGCTGGTTTTCTTTTCTTTTTCTCTATGGCCCCTCTCACAATTTCTGCTGAACCAATCCTATTTTCTGGTCCTGCATCTATGTTTTGGTAATTACCTAAGTGTAGTTACAGGATGAGAGCTACGCTTGTGGTGTCCCGTCTTCCCAGCACTGATTGTCATATAATGCTTTGAGATTACTGAGGGTATTGGCCTCCACCACCTTCTCACCTAACTTGTTCCAACTGTCTACCACTATGTTTGGGAAAGGAAATTTTCTTGTATTTCTTTGGCATCTTTGTTTAGTTAGTTTTAATCTATGACCTCTTGTTCTTGAAGTTCCAGGTCTCAGGAATTCTGCCCTATCAATTTTATTGATTCCTGTTACTATTTTGTATGTAGTGATCATATCGCCTCTCTTTCTTCTATCTTCCAGTTTTGGCATATATATAATGTCTCTAACCTCTCCTCGTAGCTCTTGTCCTTGAGTTCTGGGAGCCACTTGGTTGCATGTCTTTGCACCCTTTCCAGTTTGTTGGTATGAATGTTTGTGTGCCTTCATCATATATTTCACAAAATTTGACATACATCTCATTTATACCAGAACCCAGGAAACAACAACCTTGGTTCAGCCCCATATAGGCTGTTAAATCGAGAGGATTCTGTCATATTTATGCTATGAACCTGTCAATTTTTCCTCTAATTTTTTTTCTATTTTCCTCCATTTCTTGTTGACAAACTTACACGATAACCGACTGTTTCTCATCCCCAAGGAGTTCGGAAACCAAGTAGTGCTCTGTAGCAGGATTGTGGTGAGAATTAGCGATGTGAATTAGCGGTGGGAGAAGTGCTGTTGGTGAGGGAAGGAGGGAGAAGTGGCGTCGGATGCTGGCTGGTGTGAACTCGCCTAGTTGTGCTTGCGGGGGTTGAACTCTGGCTCTTTGGTCTTGTGGCAACATGTTGTTGTCTGGAATCATCATACCAACTTAGTGGTTCACGATGGTGAACACATATGTAGATACTTATATATAATGTGCGTATAGAGTGTAATAACTGCAAAAGGCTTATGTTGGGAGGAGCCATTTAGATGAGGGAGTGCGTGAGGCTGTCGTCTGCTGTGTGACTTGTTATGCAGTTGCCACTACACCGTTTGTACACTATACCAGCTTAGTTTTTCAGTTATGGTGAATAAAACATGTAGATAGTTATATATAATGTGTGTATAGTGTAACAACACCACAAACAGTATTGTGGGAGGAGTAATTTTGGCGAGTTAGGTGTTGGAGTGAGGAAGGGCTTGTTGGGTGTGGCAGCCCACTCTTGTTTTTTGAGCTCATCATGCCAACTTAGTGGTTCACAATGGTGAACACATATGTAGTTGGTATATACAATGTGTGTATATAGTGTAATAACAGCAAAAACAGTTTGATTGCACCCAATTGCCAATTATATTACGGCCACAATGGGTCTCAACCAGGTTCTTTGTTGGTGGAACTAAGGATCTGGTATCCGGCCCCAAGTTAGTCGTGGCTTTCAAGGAGTGAGCTCGGTAATGCAAGTAAAACACAAAGGAGGGGGGGTTTCATTGAATACGACACTTCATCAATTATCAATCTATTCACATACAATCACTTTCCCATCACCTTATATATAATCCTAAAAGAAGTATTACTACACTTAATATATACGCAAGTGTCTCTCTCATGGGACACTAAGTGCTCCTCGATGCTCAATCGATGCAGTCTTGTCAGCTTTCGTGTTTCCTCAACACACAGTACCGTCCTCAACCAATACTGGGAAACACCAATGAGTCTACCCTAGCCACAGGCCTAGCACAGTCTCACTAGGTGCTTCCTCGTGAACGCCCACAATCACTCTCCAGCCTGGTGCTGGCGGAGAACATCAGCCTCGCGCTGCTGGGCCTCTTCACTAATAAAATACAAGGGTAGCTAACCCTTGGCAGGAGCTTCTTGCACTCCTCTGTAGCACCTTACTGTCAGTCTTTTCTTCCGCTAGCCAGTCCCGGTATACGCCGAATTCCGTCACTGCCACTTCACGGGCAGACTGTAGAACACTACACAGTTCTTCTTCGGCGCCAGTTCACTGCTTCCGTAAAGCAGATTGGAATAGAGATATTGGCTGCCCTGGGTAGACTGACTGTCCTCGTACCACAGCAGCTCTACGTCGACTCTGTGGATACAGACACGTCATCAGTACACTGGTCAGTACATGGGACACTAGGAAACATCACTTACGTACTCTGACAGAAACATACAACTCCACCTATAACAGATGGCGCTGATGTTCTAGGCGCCACCTCACCAGAGGTCAGCACCAGCTACCTCTCGAGCTGACATAGGACAGGAATCTAGCGCCTCTTGCTGGTATAATCCTGTCACCACTAGATGGCGTCGTCCAAGTTGTGGGGCGACTTCGGGAGCGGATTCACAGTTGGCATTGACGTCGCTGCTCCGTGCTTTGACAATGGAATCGGGTTCATAACATCTTCCCACCAAAAAGGAATTTGGTTTGGTCCTAAAAGGAAAAAAACTAATTAGTATCGTGACACTTCACCCATAGGACGAATGTAAATCATGGACTACAGTAGCGAGGACGTCCTGTCCGATGAACTGCCTTAACTGAGAGGTTTGGTACAGAGGGAAGGTAAAGGTGAGGGAGGGCACCTCTTGCTGGTATCTTTCTGCCACCACTAGATGGCGTCATCCATGTTGTGAGGGGTCTTCGGGAGTGGACTCACAGATGGCATTGACGTTGCTGCTCCATGCGCTGACGATCGAATCGGGTTCGTAACACCTCCCCACCAAAAAGGAATTTGGTTTGGGTTTCTAAAAAAGAGAAAACCAACCAAATTAATCAGGTGTTCAGATGCGTGACAATGCATCAGCTACAACGTTATCCACTCCTTTGATATGCTCAATCTGGAGGGGATATTGTTGAAGATGTAGACTCCATCTGGTGAGTCGAAGATTCTTCTGCTTGAACTGGGCTAGAAATTTCAGAGGGTTATGGTCAGATCGTACTAGGATGGGATGGCTATTACTAGTTAGGTACACCTCAAAATGTTGGACGGAACTGATTAAAGCCAACGTCTCTTTCTCTATCATGGAATAGTTGAGCTGACTGGGGGTAAACTTTTTTGAATAGTAGGCTACAGGATGTTCCACCTCCTTTTCATCCATCTGAGATAATACGGCCCCTAGGCCATAATCGGAAGCATTGATGGTTAGGATAAATCTATCCTCAAAGCTCGGGGCATCAAGACATTGCTCTACTCTGGGGAGAGTAGGTTCCTCTACTCTGGTTACATGCGTCAACTTTGCCTGCAAATTACATAAAATCTCTGAGTTAGTACTTTCTCATCCTCTTCCATTACCTCTATGTCATCTCTAAGTACCACCATGGTTATTGGATGCATATCCTTGCCTTCATACTTCTTTATCATATTAACATAGACCAAAGTTTCTTTCTTTCTGCGATCCGGTGTGCTGAGAATATAATTATTACAGGTTACCTTCCTCAAGACTTGATAAGGACCTACAAACTTTGCACTTAAACTTCCGGTCACTGTGGGAGAACATACCAACACTAGATTCCCCACTTGAAAATCCCTTTGCTTTGTTCTCTGATCATACCTGCTCTTGGTGGTAGCCTGGGTATACACTAAGGTTTTCTTTGCCATCTCCCAAGCAGAAAACGACCTGCCTTTATTAGTAGACAGCCAGTCCACCACGTCTACGTCGGTTTCCTCGTCCAGCCAATGGTCTCATTCCACTTCCAAAGGACCTATCACAGAGTGGCCATAAATCATTTCAAATGGAACTAGGAACTGATCTTACCGCAAATAGGAGGTAGGGTAGGTCTTCAACCCACTTACTCTGCCGGTCATAGCAGTATTTCCTCAGCATGCCCTTCAGCGTTTGGTGGAACCGCTCCAAAGCTCCTTGCGACTCGGGATGGTAGGCACTGGCTGTAATCTGTTGAATTCCAAGGTCAGCGATCTGTTGGCGCAACAAACGAGATGTAAAATTTGATCCCTGATCCGTCTGAATGGTCTTAGGAAGACCATATTGGGAGACGAACCAGAGTAGATGTTTCACCAGTACCTTAGCCGTAATGGTCTTCAGGGGGATCGCTTCTGGGTACCTACTAACCCGATCTAATATAGTGAACAGGTACTGCACCCCAGAGGTAGAAGGCGGAAGAGGGCCTACTATATCCAGAATGAGGTGCTCGAAGGGCTCACCTATAGAAGGTATAGGGCATAGAGGAGCTTTGAGGACAGGCTGGTAGCCTTCCCCCACCATCTGGCATGTGTGGCAGGATTTGCAGAAGTGTTGTACGTCCCTCTTCATGTGTGGCCAGCAGAAACACTTAGCCAGACGATGAAAGGTTTTTGAAACCCCACAATGTCCAGCAAATCTGTCGGCATGAGCCGTTTCTAACAGCTTAGCTCGGAACGTGGCAGGGATGGCTATCTGTTTACCTACCTCAGTTGACTGGGGATATTTCGGTGGGCACCTGTGACACAGGGGCCTCGTAGCCTGGTGGATAGCGCACAGGACTCGTAACTCTGTGGCGCGGGTTCGATTCCCGCACGAGGCAGAAACAAATGGGCAAAGTTTCTTTCACCCTGAATGCCCCTGTTACCTAGCAGTAAATAGGTACCTGGGAGTTAGTCAGCTGTCACGGGCTGCTTCCTGGGGGTGGAGGCCTGGTCGAGGACCGGGCCGCGGGGACACTAAAGCCCCGAAATCATCTCAAGATAACCTCAAGATAACAGTACAATGGGGCCTCAATTTATGATGCTAATCCGTTCCTAGAGATGGATCGTAACTCGAAATATCATAAGTCGAAGCGATTTTTCCCATAAGAGATAAAGGGAATTGAATTAATCTGTTCCCCACCCTCCAACATATTAACATACAAATACATTTTATACTGAATACGATGTGTTTTTCTAACTACAATACAGTACCTAAGTTGATCTTACTTTTATGGAGGGCTCTTGATGGTTTATGGAAGATGGTGATGAGGGGGGAAGGAGGAGAGTTGTTACTGTTTGGAAGGGGAGTCCCCATCCATTATAACATCAGGCAGTGAGGACCTTTCTGGTGTGCACTCCCTGGCACGTTTTGCCTGCATACCACTAGGACCTGGTTGTGGTTCAGTGCTTGTTTGTCTCACTACAAATTTGCCAAGAGACATTTGTTTTTCCCTTCGTTTTAACATTTCCCTGTAATGATGCATCACAGTGTCATTGAATAGGTTAAGGCAACGGCCTACTGCAGCTTGATTTGGGCAAGTCGTTTCAGCAAAGGTTTGCAATTCTTCCCTTGTTCACACATTTTCTTAATTGTTGAGGAAGAGACATTCTGTACTCTTGTTTCTGCTCTATGATCATCCTTACATGGGTTTTCATATGTTGAGCCTTACCACTGACTTTCCTGGGACTCATGGCATGATATATAATAATTATTTTAATGTTCAAAATGCAAAAAATCACCACAAACGCAGAATTTCTTATAGGCGCGATCATCACTAAGCGGGCAGCTGTAGTAAACTGAGGCAGGTCGAACCGCGTGACCGGGAACCACACACTCGGTCGACCCGAACGTGTACCAACAAATATCGGAAGTCGATGACACCATCGGATGTCGAGTCGCATTTTTCGATCAAATTTACATCGTAACTCGAAATTATCGTAAGTAGGGGCAATCGTAAGTCGAGGTGCCACTGTACTTCATTTGACAAGAAATATAGGTCACCTCCTTTCGTAGGAGAGACTATGGTATCTGCCAGTACCTGTACTAGAGGGTCCTTCCTCTGCTCTTCTATCAGACTTTCTCGGGTCCAGTATTCGGGAACTGGCATCGGGGCTGGCGGGTCTGATGCTACTCGTAATCTGTGGGGTAGAAGAAGAATCAAACATAGTACAGGCATACCTCAGAATACGAGTTTAATCCGTTCCTGGAGACGCCTCGTATTCTGAAAACTCGCATTCCGAAGTTAATTTCCCCATAAGAAATAAAGGGAAATGAATTAATCCGTTCCTGACTACCCCAAAAACCCCACATCAAACTAAATTTTTATACCTAATTTACCTAATTCATCTAAATAAACCTACAAAACTATGTTCCAGTTATTACTTACCTTGCTGTCGAGTGCTGTAGGCGTATGGAAGATGGTGAGGAGGGGGGAGGAGGAGAGGAGTTACTGTTTGAAAGGGGAGTCCCCTTCCATAATCACATCAGGCAGTGAGGACCTTTCTGGTGTGCTCTCCCTGGGACGTTTTACCTGAGTGCCACTAGGTCCTGGTTGAGGCTCACTGCTCGATTTCCTCACCACAAATCTGTCCATGGAAGCTTGCTTTTCCCTTCTTCGCAAGCTGTCTCTGTAGTAAGGCATCACATTGTCATTGAAAAGATTAAGACAACGGCCTACTACAGCTTTCTCTGGGTGAGTCTGTTCAATAGTTGTTTGAATCTCTTCCCACATCTGACACACCTTCTTAATTACTGCAGAAGGGACATTCGCTGGTGCTGTTGCCACCTCCTCCTCCACTGCAGAATCATTCGCTGCTGCGTTGGCTTGCTGTTCCTGTTGAAGGGCTAGGAGTTCTTCGGTGGTCAGTTCTTCGTTGTGTTCTTCCACCAACTCCTCCACATCATCACCATCCAATTCCAAGCCCATTTGCTGGCCTAGACTAACAATTTCCTCAACAATAGGCGCATCATTTATAGGCTCAAACCCCTCAAAGTCTAGTTCTCTCACACCTTCAGGCCACAATTTTCTCCAGCCAGAGATCAGGGTTCTTTGAGTCACTTCTTGCCAGGCTTTGTCAACGAGTTTTAAAGCACTACAAATGTTAAAATGCTCTCTCCAGAACTCTTTGAGGGTGAGGTTTGTGGCTTCAGTCACTTCAAAACATTTCCGGAAAAGTGCCCTTTCATAAAGTTTCTTAAAATTCGCTATGATTTTCTGGTCCATAGGCTGAATTAGAGGAGTGGTGTTAGGAGGAAGGAATTTAACTGTGAGGAATTTATTGTATCTAGGCAACAAATCATCTTCCAAGCCTGGAGGATGAGCAGGAGCATTGTCAAGGAGAAGCACGGCTTTGAGTGGCAATTGTTTCTCCTGCAGATATTTTTCTATGGCAGGGCACAGCACTTCATTCACCCACTCCGAAAAAATAAGCCTAGTCACCCATGCTTTTTTATTAGACTTCCACATCACACACAAATGGGTTTTCTGCACATTATACTGTTTGAAAACCCTTGGATTTTCAGAATGATACACTAGCAAGGGTTTAATTTTCAAATCGCCACTCGCATTTCCACACAGCACAAGCGTAAACCTATCTTTCATAGGCTTGTGTCCAGGCAAGGATTTTTCCTCCTTGGTAATGTATGTCCTCTTAGGCATTCTTTTCCAAAACAGTCCTGTTTCGTCACAATTAAACACTTGTTGCGGTAGGTATCCCTCAGCCTCTGCAAACTCTTTAAATTCGTCAATAAATCGTCCAGCGGCTGGTTTGTCTGAGCTGGCTGCCTCCCCATGCCTTCTAACACTATGGATACCACTTCTCTTTCTAAATTTTTCAAACCAGCCCCTGCTTGCCTTAAACTTTCTTATCTGCATCACTCGTTGCAGGGGTATTCTTTAGAAGGTCTTCGTGCAACACCCTGGCTTTCTCACAAATAATGGCCTCCGAAACACTATCACCCCTCAACTCCTTGTCGTGTATCCAAATTAATAACAACTTTTCCACTTCTTCAAGTATTTGTGGTCTTTGTGCCGTTAATGTTCTTACTCCTTTTGCCACTTTAGCACCCATAATCTCATTTTTCTTCTTAAGTATAGTGCATATTGTTGATGTGGCTTTGTTGTACTGCCTACAAAGTTCAACAACACGTGTACCGTTCTCATGCTTCCGAATGATCTCTTGTTTCTCCTCTATTGTCATCCTCACATGAGCTTTCTGGCCTTTATCCTTACCACTGGCTTTCTTGGGACCCATGGTGAGATATATAATAACAAATTGTATAGACAAGTCACCAAAAATCCAACAAAACACTGAAAATCCGCGAGAAGAATTGATGTGGGGGTAGTCACTGAGCGCGAGACAATGGTAAACTGAGGGGCGGTGGGGCAGAGGGGCGACGATCGCCGAACCACCACGCGCTAGGTCGGCCTGTACGCGTATCAACAAACTCGCGTCCCGAGGTAACCCTCGCCTTCCGAGACAAATTTTTGGAGTAAATACTGCTCGTCTTCCGAAAAACTCGCATACAGGGACACTCGCATTCCGAGGTACCACTGTATTTAAATCCGATGGTACCTGGGATTGAGCCTGAGATCTCGTTTGCACTGCAACAACTGGGCTTACATCTTCATACACTGGATCTTCCACGACCAGGGGATGGTTAGGCAATAAACCTAGGGCCAAGTCATTGGCCAAGATAACCTCAATTCCCTCTATAGGAAGGCCGTCCACCACAGCTAACTTACACTCGCCGCTGAAGTATTGTGACTCTAAATGCACTTTTATCAAAGGGGCAACGTACAATGTGGAAGGAAAACCGCCTAGGATAACATTTTGTTTCCTATCAACTGGTACTCCCTCGGGTAATGATTTCTCCAAAATCAGAGACTGGGCAGCTCCACTGTCTCTGAGTACTACCACGGGCTTACCCGAGTGGTCACTTGATACATACCCTTGGGAAGTGTATGGGGCGAACAACTCTTTTCTCTTCTCTAGGGTGGCCACCGGTGGTGCTATACTACTCTCCAGCATAACTTCCCTACGTGGATCGCTACCAGCACTGCCACGGCACTTAGCAGCCATGTACCCTCTCTTTCCACAGGTCCAACACACTACGTTCCTCCTTGGACTAATCCTTCTAGGACTACCTGGGGTTGATGTGGCGGCACTACGAGGGACAGTCTTATCCTCCGGTTTATGCTTTGCAGAGTATTTCGTGTAGCTCTTTGGGACATACCTAGTAGAAGGCCTATGTGTCAAGATGTATTCCTCAGCCATAGTGGCTGCTGCACCTAAGGTCTCTACCTGCTGTTCTTCTAGGTATGTCTTCAGATCCCCAGACAGGCAATCTTTGAAGTCCTCCAACAGTATGAGTTGTTCGAGTTGTTCTTTCGTCTTCACCTTTTGAGATGCACACCATTCCTGAAAAAGCCGTTCCTTGATGTTCGCAAACTCTGTGAATGTGTGCTCCAAGGTCTTCTTCAGGTTCCTGAACTTTTGCCTATAAGCCTCTGGCACCAACTGACAAGCCATGAGCACTACCTTCTTCACCGCGTCGTAATCACTGGAATCATCAAGCGACAACGTGGAGTAGGCAATTTGGGCCTTCCCAGTCAAGACAGACTGGATCGTGATGGCCCAAATCCCCTTTGGCCAACCCAAAGAGGCAGCAACCTTCTCGAAGGCAATGAAGAACTTTGAAACTTCTTTTTCATTGAATTTTAGGACCATCTTTATATATCTCACTGGAATGAAACTACTTGTTTCCTTTGTTTTCCTCTGACCACCTAATCGTAGCACTTCTAACTCGTGTAGTCTTAACTTTTTTTCTTGCCTTTCCTTCTCCTTTTCTTGTCTTTCTCGTTCTTCTCTTTCTCTTCTTTCTTCTCTTTCTCGCTCTAATTCCAACCGTTTCATTTCCATTTCCTTCTCTTTAATTTCCCGTTCTATTTCTAATTTCTTCTACTCTATTTATTACTCTTCTTCTACTCTTCTCACGATTTATTTCTAAGGTACGCATTTTGACAGTTAGAAAACTTATATTTAGTTCACCCGCATCACTCTCACTGTCACTGCCTTAATCTTCCTTTTCAGTGGAAGCCACCACACTTTCCTTTGTACTCTGTGCCTCGCTTTCCTGCTTCTCCTCGGCCTTTAAGTGCTTATGAACCTTCGATAAGATTTCAACTCGGGAATCACTTTCACGTACTTTGATCCCTAAATAAGCACTTACTAGCACAAGTTCCGGCTTTCCCAAATATTTCAATCTAGCAAGACAGTCCTCCTTGTTCAGGAATTCCTGAACATTGCCTAAATTCTCAATGGTTTCTTTCTCTGCCATTTTGTCACCAAGTTGTGCACGAGCACGCAACACACTGCTCTACTTAACACATTACACTTATAATAACTGAGCACTGCACTCGCCAATACTGCCATTAATCACACTGAGCACCGCACTCGCCA
The DNA here is from genome assembly GCF_040958095.1 of Procambarus clarkii. Lineage (NCBI taxonomy): Eukaryota > Metazoa > Arthropoda > Malacostraca > Decapoda > Cambaridae > Procambarus > Procambarus clarkii. The sequence continues at coordinate 3,946,930 of NC_091209.1, read as the reverse complement.
ATACTGTAATTAATCACACTGAGCACTGCACAGGACATGTAACGTCCTGACACATAACGAACAGGGGAATTATTCACAGGGGGTTGCACTATGTCACCACCCCTGTCAAACGTACTTGTCGGATCTCGCTGGGGATGCCAATTATGTTACGGCCACAATGGGTCACAACCGGGTTCTTTGTTGATGGAACTAAAGTTCTGGTATCCGGCCCCAAGTTAGTAGTGACTTTCAAGGAGTGAGCTCAGTAATGCAAGTAAAACACAAAGGAGGGGGGGTGTTGCATTGAATACGACACTTCATCAATTATCAATATATTCACATATAATCACTTTCCCATCACCATATATATAATCCTAAAGGAATTATTAATACACTAAATATATACACAAGTGTCTTTCCCATGGAACACTAAGCGCTCCTCGATGCTCAATCGATGCAGTCTTGTCAGCTTTCGTGTTTCCTCAACACACAGTACCGTCGTCAATCAATACTGGGAAACACCAACGAGTCTACCCTAGCCACGGGCCAGCCTATACACAGTCTCACTAGGTGCTTCCTCGTGAATGCCCACAATCACTCTCCAGCCTGGTGCTGGCAGAGAACATCAGCCTCGCGCTGCTGGGCCTCTTCATGAACAAATACAAGGGTAGCTAACCCTTGGCAGGAGCTTCTTGCAACTCGCTAGTTACACTCCTCTGTAGCCTCTTACTGTCAGTCTTTTCTTCCGCTAGCCAGTCCCGGGATATGCCGAATTCCGTCACTGCCACTTCACGGGCAGATAGTACTGTAGAACGCTACACAGTTCTTCTTCGGCGGCGGCTCACTGCTTCCGTAAAGCAGAATGGAATAGAGAGATATTGGCTACCCTGGGTAGACTGACTGTCCTCGTACCACAGCAGCCCTACGTCGACTCTGTGGATACAGGCACGTCATCAGTACACTGGTCAGTACATGGGACACTAGGAAACATCACTTACTGACTCTGACATAGACTTACAACTCCTCCTACAATAGATGGCGCTGCTTTTCTAGGCGCCACCTCACCAAAGGTCAGCACCAGCTACCTCTCGATCTGACTGGGACAGGAATTTAGCGCCTCTTGCTGGTATCTTCCTGCCACCACTAGATGGCGTCATCCATGTTGTGGGGGGGGGGGGGGGCTTTGGGAGCGGACTCACAGATGGCATTGACGTCGCTGCACCATGCTCTGACGATGGAATCGGGTTCATAACAAATGTGTGTATAGAGTGTAATAACAGCAAAAGGCTTATGTTGGGATGAGCCATTTAGATGAGGGAGTGCGGGAGGCTGTCGTCTGCTGTGTGACTTGTTATGCAGTAGCCACTATGCCGTTTGTACACTATACCAGCTTAGTTTTTCAGTTATGGCGAATAAAACATGTAGATAGTTATATATAATGTGTGTATATAGTGTAATAACACCACAAACAGTATTATAGGAGGAGTAATTTTGGCGAGTTAGGTGTTGGAGTGCGGAAGGGCTGGTTGGGTGTGGCAGCCCACTCTTGTTTTTTGGACTCATCATGCCAACTTAGTGGTTCACTATGGTGAACACATATGTAGATAGGTATATACAATGTGTGTATATAGTGCAAAAACAGTTTGATTGATCGTGAAATATAATATACAAGTCACATATATGAGCCCCATATTTTTTAGCATAGCGATGTTCCACACATTGAACTATATAAATTTCACAAATTACGTACTTTTGAATAATATTACAGCATAAAACCAGAGAAGAAACGAATGAGAAACATCAAAATAATTGTGAAATATTATATTCGCGGCAATTGTCACCCCACGGGAGCCGGTCGGCCGAGCGAACAGCACGCGGGACTTGTGATCCTGGGTTCGATCCCAGGCGCCGGCGAGAAACAATGGGCAGAGTTTCTTTCACCCTATGCCCCTGTTACCTAGCAGTAAAATAGGTACCTGGGTCTTAGTCAGCTGTTACGGGCTGCTTCCTGGGGGTGGAGGCCTGGCCGAGGACCGGGCCGCGGGGACACTAAAAGCCCCGAAATCATCTCAAGATAACCTCAAGATAACGGGGAGGCAGGTCCTTGAGCGCTGCATTGCTCAGCGCCCATAATATGCTCAACTTCCCAGCTCCATCATGGCTAAAGTATGTCACATACAATATTTTTGTTAGTTTCCTGTGATCAGCAAGTGCATTTTAACAATATAAGAAGAGAAAAAAATTAGTTGGAAAGAATTTATTTTAGGCGCACAACAGGCGTCATATTTTATATTAGGCATTTCTTAGTCTAAAATAAAACTTCATGAATTTCTGTTAATAGAGAAATAAAATTTTTAGTAAATTTTCCAGGATCTGTGGTTCGATAGGCTACTTCAGGTAAAAGACATTCCTTGTGTAGATGTACAAAGTTTAACCACTTAACACTTTCGCGCTCTCGGCGCTCAAAAAAAATCAATACCCTAGATGCTTTCGGCACTTCGCGCCCCTACGCGTAAGACCGAAAAAGTGTACACTCTTTTGACTGTCCTGACAATAATTGAAGGCGCACGTATTTAAATTTGGTATCACTGTGTTCGCAATGAAATTGTCTATAAGAGCATACCTATAAAATGCCGCCCAAGCATAAGGAGTATCAACACCAAATAAAAAACTATGCAGATCACTCGCCGAGAGCGCCAAACAGAAACAAAATGTTTCCACTCTCTTAATGGTTGCGAAGCCTACAGTTGTCCTACATCGCTAATTTTGGTATCATTGGAATCGCAATAAAATTCTCTACACGGACATATGCATATGAATGTTTAATATAGGTAATTGCCCACCCGCAAGAGTGTGGGAAGTGGAGAGTAGTTAGCCGCGAGCGCACTGGCGAAAACACAGGGGGGAAATCATGCTTGGAAAGTTTATACATTTATACGTTTCCTGACCCTACTTTTCTATGGACGTATTTCTTTTTTATACCAATGTGTTCGCAATAAAATTTTCTATAAGATGAAATGTATAACATTTGTACAAAGCATGTGTAAGAGAAGCGCCAAATATAGAACCACGTCGCTCAGTATGCGTTCACGGCAGAAAGGAACGCATTGTTTTCGTTCGTTTGATGTTTCTCATGTTTATACTTGTTGAAACATTTATAATTTGTATGACAGTGATCGCAGTAAAATTCCCTACACAGACATATACATAACACATACAAATATTTCCCACGTGTTGGATATATCAACGGCTAAAGGGAACCCACTGCCACACGACCGCCACACCCAGAGCCACACCCTCCACACCCCCAAACATACTTTGTGTTTTTTTTTTACTCATAGAAGTTTATGTGATATAATATTCATTCTGGTACCAAAAAATTCGCAAATAAATTCTCTACAAAACGTATATAATACAACTTCTTATAGATGATAAAAAATTCCAAATAGGTGTACTTACCCTGTCTATGTTGATTGAAGATCAACAGTTGAGCATTTTTTCTTCACTCCACCATCTTCAGGCTTCTGATCCTGAAGTTGCTCATCTGATGTTTCTTAGGTGGAGTGAAGCTGTTGCCGGTGGTTATTTTTTCTCCACCCAAAATATCTTTCTTCGGTGGTACCTTGTGTAGCAAGGCGCAGCGCACAGTGCCACATCACAAGTTTTACATCCATATATCACGTCCCTCCTTTTGCCAGACTTGTAACAAACACGGCATCTTTTTTTTTTAGCCAAGTGCACGAGTTCATGCGTCAACTTGTAGTTGAGACGTTGTTCTGAATCTATAATTCTTGTATTTTTTGGATTCACTGGAAGAATATTGTCTTCTACAGGAACCACCAAACTTGTAGTAGAATCTTCTATGAAATCAGAAACATCAAGTGGTTCTATGTCCTCAATGTCCATTTCAGAATTTGTGGTTGATGAGTGGGCTTTAGGTGTTGAGGTGAACAGAGGACGCCTAGCACCAGATGGCCCGGGTGTTGAAACTGCCGCGTCAGCAGGAGGAGCTGCGCTGGCATCTATGTCGGGAACATGTGGTATACTTGTTGTTGTTGGCCATTCCTCGCTGTTCCACGCCAATAAGGCTTTTATTCCTACTGCGTGAAACTCTAATAGTGTTAGTTTTTTTGTATCTGTTGAGTAGTGGTTATACAATGCGTATGCATTGTGCATGGCCATTTGCAGAAAAATAGAAAGTGAAGGTATTGAATGGGTTTTAGGTACACGAGAATGGAAACGGAACGGAAATAAATGCGTAAAACGGGTCACGTTTGCCGCGAGAGGGGAGCACAGTGTGGGCACTTGGAGTGTCAACAAAACAATGGGCCGACCACGTGACCGGGTAGGCCGAGATGCCATGTGTTCGGTGAGGGAGAACGGGAATTTCATGGAGAACAATCTGAGAGTATCCCCATCAATTTCGGTTAAAAAATGGAATTTATAGAAATATTTTTTCGATTGACGAGAAAAGTAGGCAGTTATGCGGAATCGTAAGAAAAACCAGTGACGAGTTATCTCTACTCGAAAGCGCGAAAGTGTTAACTGCGCCAACTGAGTATTCTCGGTCGGCGGGAAATTGCACCAACCGAGAAAACTATTTTTGATTTTTCGGTACCAATTCTAAATGTGTACGAGGTTGGTTGTGTACGAAATGGACTCTTAGGACCTCCAGTGAGAGGCAACCATCTTGGAAAAAAATCCCAGAATGCCCTAGGGCTGCTGGCTGGGTTAGTACTGAATAAGCAACCATGTGTGGCGCACGCGCCTCTGGCTCCCAAACACTTGTCCGACGCGATGTTGAAAGGTATTGAAAGATAATGCTTTGTCAGTGAAATTCAAACCTTATTGTTTGAAGAACATAAGGATCATAATATTGGTGAAACTAGGCGCAATAAGAACATAACACAAAGGTCGGATGCAAGTGATACAGCACCTATAAGGACGATACAGCGAGCATATCCATTTGTAGCTCTGAGCATCACCCTTGCAATCCTATGCTATCTACAATTTATTTAGATGATACATAGATGAATCATTTTCTGCACTTAGTGATGATGCATCTGATACAAATAGCATAGATGAACAGTGTTAGCGGCTTCCATGGTGGTGTTTTCCATAGATATTTTCAAGAATACTTGAATCTCTTCCTAACTAACGGACACTCTTTGAGGCTAGCTGAATCTCTTTCTGACTGACAGACACTCTTGAGGTAAGCTGAATCTCTTCCTGTGTGGGACCATACAAAGTGATCTTTTCAAGACTACCTTACAAATTGATCTTTTCCTATAATCCTTTCAATACTACCTTATGCTTTACAAGCTTAGCTACATACAACCTACAAGTACTAAAGCCAAGGGTGTACGTGAGTGCGTTATTTGCAAGCACACAGAATGAAGAAACAGGAAGTGAAAATTTATTTGTACCTGGTGTACTGATAGTGAAGTCGCGCTGTGTACCATGGGCTACTTAGTTGATTATTACTCACTTCCGAAGTACTGAGTGTGTAATACAGTGTGTTACTGTGTAAATAGTGTGTGAAACTGTACATATGGTAATTATAGTGAATTTTTAACAAGTAATATTGTGACAATAAACCTTTATTGTGGACACATTACTGACACATGTATCACAGTTTCAGGGAACATTATGAACGTTCTACTGTATACACATTGTAAAGGACACAAATATGCATCATATACGATAAATAAAACAAATAAAATCATATTAGAAATACATAAAACAAATAACTGAAAATATATTTGTGGCAACACCCGGTGCTTGAATGGCCCGCGCTACCGTGTCTGGGGGATTCACCCATGGGCGACCAGGCCCTGATGACGCCACAGCGCACCTTGTCCACATCCCCACAGCCAAAGTAAGTGGAATTTGGTATTTATTTTTACATAGACATGTTCAGGGAAGGGAATTTATCATTTTACGAAGAAAAAAGAATTTTTTGGGAAAACTTTATTTCATACGCACCGGGGGAATTTCACAGTAAACTCGGCGCAGCTTGGTGGTTAGCCCTTAAATGGTGCATGGCTATATACTGATTGACACCCACAGGCGCAAAAAAAAAAAAAAAAAATTTCTTCCTAACCTGTTAAGTCGTGTTTCCTGATCACAGGAAAAAAAATTCAATTGTACTTACCAGCGATGTAATTGAGCCGAGAAGATGGGTGATGACATCACAGTTTGCATGTTCGCTCATGCACTGTGCGTCCCGGAGGCGTCGTGCGCGGTTTTCAAGCAGCCACAGTTGCCACGAATTTATTTTCGCGTCATTATTTACAGTGTTTACGCATGTATTCTTTGCAATATTAGTCACTAATTATGTTGCACATAATGTCACTTGACAGTTATTGTCAATATATGTTGCACACATCGAGTATACACATGCGCACACAAACGTTTTCCATTATGGCATTATATTATGTACAGTAATCACAATGTTCATTATTTTATATGTACACACTAGCACGCACTATGTACAGGTTTTTGCACTATTATTGCACATTTAGAAGTCTTGGAGTGTGTGGTAGTCTTGAAGCAGTCGACAGCACACAGGGAGCCGGTCGGCCGAGCGGACAGCACGCTGGACTTGTGATCCTGTGGTCCCCGGTTCGATCCCGAGCGCCGGCGAGAAACAATGGGCAGAGTTTCTTTCACCCTATGCCCCTGTTACCTAGCAGTAAAATAGGTACCTGGGTCTTAGTCAGCTGTCACGGGCTGCTTCCTGGGGGTGGAGGCCTGGTCGAGGACCGGGCCGCGGGGACACTAAAGCCCCGAAATCATCTCAAGATAACCTCAAGAATGCAACTCCACACCCTTCACACCTTGTTTGCACCATTTTACGTTTTTGCTCTCTTCGTTTTGTTGTTTTACATACTACACATGCACGTTGGCCTATTGCACGCTTTCCACCTGCTGGCAAATTCTTTAGTCTGTGTTGCTGAAAGGCATCCATGTGAGCGAGCCTGGGTGTTGCATCATGCTGCAACACTGGGTTCATGATTGGTCTTCGTATGCCAGGGACTTCTTGACCAAACTTTGCTAATAACTGCGTTGCAAATGTAAAAGCAAATGTACGGAACACAGGTTTACGTCCAGTTTTCACCAGGTACAAATTATAGCAGTTCAACATGCTCATGTCAACAAGATGGAAAAACACTTTTTTCGTCCACTTCAATGTTTTTTGCACACACTCGATAGTGCCAATCATCATGTCAGCCTTATCAATCAAACGCATGTTGATATTGTAGTAAAGAACACAATCTGGCTTATATACTGGTTCTCTCGTTACACGGTGCACCTTGCCACTGTTCAACATTGTACCATCATGAACGGTTGTCAGCAGGTTCACTTTTCTCTTGTCTTTCCACCGTACTGAGAGAATGTCATCCTATTTCCGTACCTGGCACTCACCAACTGCAAGTCCACCGACAAACACTGGCATTTCCCTTCTTCGTGGCCTACTGTGCCAACCAACCCGGTTCTATTTTCAATCAAGAACTTAGCTAGCAATGGACTTGTATAGTAATTATCTGTGTATAGGATGTGGCCCTTGTTCATCCATGGTGCCATCAGTGACTTCACCACACTACCCGAGAATCCATGTTCGTCGTTACCGGGAATGTCTACATTGCTAGCTGAATACAGAATCATGTGTAACACGTATCCTGTTTCACAGTCACACAGTACAAAGAATTTCAAGCCATATCTGTTTCGTTTTGAGGGAATATACTGTTTGAATGAAACACGTCCTTTGAATAGTATAAGGGATTTGTCAATCGCCAGCTTCTGTGCTGGTACGTAAAAATCTCTGAATTTTCCAATCACCTCATTCATATAGTGCCTCACTCGCCAAAGTCTATCCTCCTCAGTCCGGTCCTCATTAGTTGCAAAATGCACACACCTGAGGAGTATCTGAAATGTCTCTGGACATTTCCCGAAGAAAGGTGTTGGAATAGTCAGATCTTTGCTCCAGTAATCTGTGATAGCGTGTTTGACACAGTGTTTCATCAACATACATATTGCAAGAAACACATACATTTCCCCTATATTGGTGTCTTTCCAATGTTGCAAGCGTGAAAATTCTGATATATCTTTTCTAATGAGATGAGCCGCATGAAGGTTCGTTTGGTGTACAATATATTCCATGAGGGGCTCATCATAGAATGCGGTAAAATAATCACATTCACTCATATCATCACCATTATCAGGGAAAAGATCTGTAATCCCAATGTCTTTATCGTCAAAGGCAGGAATTCGGGGAATAAAACCAGCACCATCACTCCACACTAGTACACCTGGTGTCCTGCGAGACGCAGGGGACGCAACAGGGGACGCAGCAGAGGCACTACGGCGAGGAAGCGATGCACCCCGTGGACCAGGAGCTGAAGCTCGTCTATGCACAGTACAGCCGCTACCTGCACGTAAGGTAGAGGCACGTGCACATGAGGTAGAGGCACGTGCACATGAGGTAGAGGCACGTGCACATGAGGTAGAGGCACGTGCACGTGAGGTAGAGGCACGTGAACATGAGGCTCTTGGTGCCTCATGTTGTTCCATGCGGTGGCGCTTGGCTGGGCGAGACACTGCTGACGCGACAAAATCTTGCCCAGTAACACCACTGGTACTGGCACCAGGCTCGGTAACACTATGTTCTGATTCCACTTCACTAAAACCAGAAAAAGTCACCTTCCTCTGACTCGTCACCGAAAGTATCCTCAGACTCTAAATGATCACAGGAACTGTGTGGCCGAGGGAATATTGGGGTCGACGCTGGCCGAGGCGGCATGGGTGAGGGTATAGGCCTCGCCATAGGAGGCGGCTGTATCTCATATTCATTGTCCATGCTATCAACATCGGTCAATTGGGTGTAGTCTTTATCAATATCAGAGTCATCAAAGTCACTTTCCTCACCATCGGAAAATAATTCACTGGTTATTTGCTCTTGGGTGAGTGATTGCGTGGGGCGTGCCCGAGAAGCGTTCGGCCGTGCGCTCGACATGGTGGCTGCCGGGTAACTGAGGCCTCCCAAGCGATGGTAGCGTGAGCTGGATTTTTTTCAAAATGGCGGCTGTTTACTATAGCCCCTGGGCAGCGTATGGGGACCCCCTCTACCCCGGGGCTTTCAAATCGTGCTCGGTACGCCCGCGCATCATATGATGCAATGCGCAATATACTGCAAGTCGGGCAAAGCATCATATGATGCGATGCGCAATTGAAGGGTTAAGTATAGGTACTAAAAAAAAATTTGTAACAGAATATTATGTATTTCATTCATCCTGTATAAATTGGAAATAAATACTAAAAAAAAATGAAATTTAATATATTTTTATTTATTTTATATTTAAGTTCCTGGAAAGCATGCAGCTAAAATACGCGGCAGCAGCAGAGGAGGCAGGAGTTCATGTTGTCGGTGCGTGTGGGTATGACTCGATTCCTGCAGATATGGGCATCTCCCACATGATCAAGAATTTCAAAGGTATTAAATAACTATGTTGGTAGATTTTTGCATAATATTTGTGTCCTGTGCCCTAACTAATGGTTACCTATTTATTGCTAGGTAAACAAAGGCATCAGGTGGAAGAAAACATTGCCCAACTTCATTTGTCCTGGGGAATTGAATTGGGACCCAGTATGTTGATTATTTTAATATGTATTAGGGAGTATTGTAAGAGTTTATGTAGATAAAATTAAAGTTTATGCTGATAAAAGTAATGTAGATCAAGAATTTTTTAGTGTAGAGAAATGTAGAGATTTTTTTAATGTAGATAAAAAAAGTTATGTGGATAAAAGTACAAGAATGATAGTAGTCATTCCGGCCAAAGCACAAACAATGAGGCAACTTTTCTTTTCACCTCATTCCTTTATTCACCTAGCAGTGCTTACCTATGACTATGGGGAAGTGAGATACAGTATCCACTCAATTTAACGGCCTCTTTTATACCGATCTGCCGGTAATAACGACCGGTTTGGGAGACCGGTATTTAAAGCCACGTATAACGGTCTGGCGGTCGATGTTACCGAAGATCGGTATTGGGTTTGTCTTAGTATCAGAGGGTCCTCACATGGCAAGCAGGCCACCTACCCCTTTCATCCCCTCCCTCACCCTCACTGAACCTCTACCCCCACACCCTCATTTTCTGCCTCCCCCCCCCCCCCCAAGACCCTTCTGGGAAATGGCTCAGTAGACTGCCAGCCAGCCAGAGACAGCCTGGAGAATCTCCATCTAATAAAGCATTCATGAAACAAGTATTTTATAACTTTTTATTATCCTAATATTATTACTAAACAAAATCTGCAAGCAAAAATATATATGATGTACATCCAGAACTAAATAAAGAAACATCTGGTTAACTGGGTCAAGTGTTAGGCTTATCTCTTCCCTTCCCCACCACTAACACCCCCCCCCACCACCCGCCCCCCACCATACTTCCCATACACACGCTCTTTCTGCTTCACCTCATCATCCATTGCTCCATCCCTCCCTCCCTCTCTTCTTCCCTCCCTCCATCCAACCATCCCTCCCTCCTTCCCAGCTCCCTCCCTCCATCCAACCATCCCTCCCTCCCTCCATCCAACCATCCCTCCATCCAACCATCCCTCCCTCCCTCCATCCAACCATCCCTCCCTCCCTCCATCCCTCCTTCCCAGCTCCCTTCCTCCATCCAACCATCCCTCCCCTACATCCCTTTGTCCTTCCTTCCCTTCCTCCCTCCCTCCCTCCCTCCCTCCCTCCCTCCCTCCCTCCCTCCCTCCCTCCCTCCCCTCCCTCCTTCCTTCCATTCCTTCCTTCTCTCCCTCCTTCCTTCCTTCCATCCCTCCCTCCTTCCTTCCTTCCATCCCTCCCTCCTTCCTTCTCTCCTCTCTTTCCTTCCATCCCTCCCTCCCTCCCTCCCTCCCTCCCTCCCTCCCTCCCTCCCTCCTTCCTTCCATCCGTCCCTCCCTCCCTCCTTCCTTCCATCCCTCCCTCCCTCCCTCCCTCCTTCCTTCCATCCGTCCCTCCCTCCCTCCTTCCTTCCATCCCTCCCTCCCTCCCTCCCTCCTTCCTTCCATCCGTCCCTCCCTCCCTCCCTCCTTCCTTCCATCCCTCCCTCCCTCCCTCCCTCCCTCCCTCCCTCCCTCCTTCCCAGCTCCCTCCCTCCATTCAACCATCCCTCCCTCCCTCCTTACCTCCATCTCTCCCTCCCCTCCATCCCTCCATCCCTTCCTCCCTCCCCTCCATCCCTCCCTCCTTCCTTCCTTCCTTCCTTCCTTCCATCCAAACATCTGGTTAACTGGGTCAAGTGTTAGGCTTATCTCTTCCCTTTCCCCACCAACGACACCCCCCCTCCCCCCCAAACTTCCCATACACACGCTCTCTCTGCTTCACCTCAACAACCATAGCGCCATCCCTCTCTCCCTCCCTCCATCAATCCATCCATAAATCCATCCCTTCATCCATCTCCATCCTACCATCCATCTCCATCCACTCCCTTCCTACCTATCACCCAGCCTCTGCCTGCCTCCCTCCCTCCCTGCCTACCACCCAGCCTCTGCCTGCCTGCCTCCCTCCTTGCTGCTCCCTCCATGCCTACCACCCAGCCTCTGCCTGCCTCCCTCCCTCCCTCCCTGCCTCTGCCTGCCTCCCTCCCTCCCTGCCTCTGCCTGCCTCCCTCCCTGCCTCTGCCTGCCTGCCTCTTGCCTGCCTGCCTGCCTCCCTCCCTCCCTCCCTCCCTCCCTGCCTCTGCCTGCCTCCCTCCCTGCCTCTGCCTGCCTGCCTCTTGCCTGCCTGCCTCCCTCCCTCCTTGCCTCTCCCTCCCTGCCTACCACCCAGCCTACCACCCAGCCTCTCCCTGCCTCCCTCCCAAGCTCTGCCTCCCTCCCTGCCTACCATCCAGCCTCTGCCTGCCTCCCTCCCAAGCTCTGCCTTCCTCCTTGCCTCTCCCTCCCTGCCTACCTCCCAGCCTCTCCCTGCCTGCCTGCCTACATTTCAGCCTCTCCAACCCTGCCTGCCTGCCCATCCACCCACCAGTCAGCCATCACTGACACGAGTGCATTTGGAGCTGACATGGTGCACGGATGTTCCTTGATTGTGCCGATATGTCCAACAAAGTCACGGAGTGAATACTCCAGCCTCATGACAAATCAAAACAATGAGCCGTGAATCTGTGACGCCACAGGGTAGAAGGCACTAGAGTGGTGGACCCAGTGGCTGTCTATATAAAATATATCTTTCCTGAATGTTACTTGAAAAATTACCTACACTTAACTTCGGAAATACCAGAGCTCCAGAAATAATGACCAGGGTACAGCCCCATATAGACCGTTAAATCGAGTAGATACTGTATAGCTCTTTATGCCCCACCTCCTATCCATTTATGTTTGATATACTAATTACCCCCTCTCAACATTAACATTTAAATCATATTTTCTGTGGGAAGCCCCGTCGGCTCCCTGAAGCTATCTGAACTGATATAATGCTCTATTAGTTTGGGGGGTCTTCAGTCACAGGAGTCCTTTTGCCTACTGGGGGATCACGAGCTAGAACCTGACCCCCCTGAGAGAGGCGCATGGAGCAATGGCTCATGAGCACTTTACATGTAAAGTACAGTATGTCGTAATTGCCATAGACTGGGGAAGCACCCAGAAAGATAGATGAAACAAAACAGATCACAATCTGGTGAAAATTGCGGCCTCCATTCGAAAAGAGCTAAAGAACTCCCCCCAGGAAGAAAACAAGCAACACTTCATCTACCTTCAGCTAGCTAGCACTCCTGCTCATTAGTGCTACAAATCCTCCCCCCCATCCCTCGCACCCTAGGGGGAAAGTGGGAGCTGGCAGCCCACCACACCAGTTCTTGAACTGATGTAATTACCTAAGTATAATTACCTAAGTGTAGATACAGGATGAGAGCTACGATGTGGTGTACTGTTTTCTCAGCATTTTTTGTCATATAACGCATTGAAATTACTGAAGGTTTTGGCCTCCACCACCTTCTCACCTAACTTGTTCCATCCATCTACCACACTGTTTGCAAAAGTGAATTTTCTTATATTTCTTCGGCGTCTTTGTTTTGTTAATTTAAATCTATGACCTCTTGTTCTTGAAGTTCCAGGTCTTAGGAAATCTTCCCTATCAATTTTATCAATTCCTCTTACTATTTTGTAGATAGTGATCATATCTTTTCTTTTTCTTCTATCTTCTAGTTTTGCCATATTTAATGCCTCTAACCTCTCCTCGTAGTTCTTGCCCTTCAGTTCTGGGAGCTACTTAGTAGCATGTCGTTGCACCTTTTCCAGTTTGTTGATGTGCTTCTTAAGATATGGGCACCATACAACCACTGCATATTCCAGCTTTGGCCTAACAAAAGTCATAAACAATTTCTTTAGTATTTGTCCATCCATGTATTTAATAGCAGTTCTGAAGTTAGAAAGCGTTGCATAGACTCCTCGCACAATGTTCTTTATGTGGTCCTCAGGTGATAGTTTTCTATCTAGAACAACCCCTAAATCCCTTTCTTTATCAGAAGTCTTTAAAGATTTCTCACATAATTTATGGGGGGAGCCCCGTCAGCTCCCCGGAGCTTTACCAGGCTGATATGCTAATGTCAGACTTTGGCATCAGTCATGTGTATGGAGTTCTAGGGCCTACCGGGGACTACGGCCAGAACCTGGCCCCCTCATAGAGGCAAGGGGAGCAATGGCCTATAGAAACCCCCGTGTGGTTGGAAGCATTCTATATCTGCCATCGACCGGTCAAGCATCCAGAAAGGTAAGCATTCCAAAACAAACCCCTATTCTGGTTAAAATTGCTACCAAAAGCTAAACTAGTGGATAGAACTCCCCAACAGAAAACAAGCAAACTAGTATGACGTCACACGTCACTGCGCCGCTGTCTGCGCAGCTCCTCCCCTCCCCGGGAGGGGGAAGGGGGAGCCCCAGACCTCCCACGCTGGCTATCCACCCATCAGTTCTTCAGCTGATGCTATAGGCACCAGTTGTGTGCTCCGGCTCCAGTAGTTGTTTCAGCACTGTACCTAAAGTGTGGTGTCTGTCTTCGAAGTGGTGTGTGAGCTGGGTATGAGTCTCCAGTACTCGGGCTGCATGCGCCTAGGGTTCTCTTCCCTAGGTGCCCTATAAGTACTGCCCTTGGGGCTTGGGGCCACCTTCCACAAGTTCCTTGGGTTCTGCCCCTGCTAGGCCGTTTACTGCTTTGTTTTCAGCCGCTCTTTGTGTGCTCGGTTGTTCTGTCTCCCTTGTTCGCCTTAGGGTAAGGGGCAGTTTTGCACTGGTAGGGCGCAGGGTACTGTGCAACTTGTCTTTACCAATCATGGCGGCCGGCTCTGTTCCGCTTGGGTACGCTGTCCTCTTGCGGGGTTTTCTTTTTCTTTTTGTTTATCTACCTGGTGGGGGGTCTGCCTTTGTTCTTGCCCCTTGTGTCCCTTGTGTTCTGAGTGTTTTTCTGGTGGTACCCCCTGCTAGGTCCTTGTGAGTGTACACGTCCCGGGGGTTCAGCTCTTAGAAAGTTGTTTGATAGCTTTGGGCGCCGGTTAGCAGTACCCTGCCTGGGATTACCTGAGCGCGAGTCCTCTTATAGTAAACGCTTGGGACCCTGGGAAACCCCTGGGGGCGTGCGGGTCCGATGGATGTGACCCTAGAGTCCCCCCATCGCTTTCAGAGAGTTTGAGGGGTTGCTCTTACCCCTTGTCTCAGGGTGACTCTCTGTTTTGCCTCTGTCTGCTACCTGTGGGGTCGGTGACACCTTCAACCCGGAGTCCTGCGAGTTTTGTTGCTCGTTGTGGCTCTGTTACCCAGTTGTGCTGACCAAGCGGGTACGGGCAGCAGGGGCGTTGCACTTGAGCCTTGGTGGTGGCAATGCTCTCGTCTGTTTGCTCCCTGGGAGCCCCGGGGCTGCCCCATTTTTGGTTCATGTTTGGACTTTGGGGTGTTGGTTGCTTCGGTTCCTTCCACGCCCCCTTGTCTTTCCCCTGGATCCCCCCTTTCTGCCTGCATCCAGTTCCTTACCGTCTGTGGGTTCGGGGCGGGGTTTGATGGTTTTGGGACTCGGGCAGTCTTGGGGAATTCCCCTTCTGGGGTACTGACGGGGGTTATTTGAGCCTGTTCCTCCAGCTGTGTTGTAAGAGTCTGCCAGTGGGCTCCCTTCCTTAGTGTTTTCATGGCTGCCCCGGTTTTCTGGTACGGCTGATGCTTTGGGGGGACGGCTCGGCCCCGGGACCCTGTCGTGTAGGTTCCCGGGGCTGGGGAGGGGCTGACTTGGGGGGCCTTGGCCCCTTAGGACCCCGTGGGGGTTTTTCTTCCCCTCTAGGCAGGGCTTGTGGTTACGTGGAGTAGGGTTTTTCCTCCCCACTCGCCATACGTTTTGTTGGGCGTCGGCCCCTCCCCGGGCTCGGTTCCTTGGCCTTTGAGTCGGTTGTTCCGTCCTGTGGGTGGATGCTCCCCCCTTTTTGGGACGATGTCTTCGTCATGTTTCCCGTTCATGGGGTTCTACCTGACTTCTGGTCTCGGGTGCGCCTGTGCTTTTGTGTGCCTTCGGGACTGGTGTTTGCTTCTGTGTTCTCGAGGGGTTGGGAAGGTTTTTGCTACTTCCCGTATTGTTGGAACGTCTGTCGGCTCGCCGTTTTGGGGTACTTGTAGCCGGTTGGGCTACTTGTGGCCCAGATGGGCTACTTGTAGCCCAGTTGGGCTGTTTGTGGCCTGGTTGGGCTGCTCGTGGTCCGGTTGGGCTGCTCGTGGCCCAGTTGGGCTGCTCGTGGCCCGGTTGGGTTCCCTTTGGGCTCTTTGTCTTCGCTTAGTTGGCCGGTTTTGTTGCTCCTGCTTCCTCTTTTGGCTACTTTTCTAGTGCAGTAGTCCTGGCTGGCGCCTTCCCGCAGAGCGGGTTGTGCAGTTCGGCCAGTGTGTCATGCGCCTGGAGTTTGTGTTGGTCTGGGCAGTGAGTTTCAGTGCTGGTGTTTTGCGCCCTTTTTTCTCGGGAGCTTCGCCTCTCGCTCTTCTCCCTTGCTCCGGTATGTGCCCCTTCGCTCCGGCGGTGTCCTGGTTTCCAGCTGTGGGGAGGACGCTAAGGTTTTCCCTGTGTCATGGGTGTGAGTCGCCTTCTTCACCTCTACCCTGCTCTCCTGCGTGTCCAGCTCTGGCTTCTTCACCTGGCGGTGCTCCCAGGATCTTCTGGGCGCTGTTGGGTCGTGTCACGTTTGTGCCTCCATTCGACAGGTGAGTTTCTGCGGTCTGGCATCTTTTGGCCGGACGCTGGATGCGGAGATGTTTATATACCTGTCTTTATTTAGGTATATTTCTGTACGACTGAGACTGTTCGCACACCAGAGACTGTCCCTTTTCAACCCTTCCTGTCCCACTCATGTGCATGTCTAACCCATACTCGAGTCATTCAGGGAACTCACCTCTTTCGTGTTATGAGGTGTGTGGGTTGTGGTGCTGGTTATGTACTCACCTGGTAGGGCTCTCTTGGTTGTGCTTGCGGGGTTTTGAGCTCTGGCTCTTGGGTCCCGCCTATATGTAAGAATTTGCGGGATAGTACCAGTGGAGTGCAGTGGTGCAATAGGTACAATCGGGGAACACTGTATAACCATCAGAGGTCTGCGGTTGTTACACGTCCTACCTGCGAGCATGCGCTAGATTGCCAGTACATCCGAGGACTTTCAGGGCATACTAGCCTGTTTTCGACTTGAAGTTCCGGCCTATCCTGGTTGTGATGGGTATGTGGGCCTGCGGGCCCCTCCACACAGCTGCCTGGTGGGCCACACTCTGACCAGTCTAGCCTAGCCTCTGGCCGGGCTTGGGGTGTAAATGAACTCCCAGAACCCCATGCAGCGGGTATCAAGCGGGTTTCTCCGCCATTGGTCGCCTGGTGTGCAGGTTCCTGGGCCTGCTGGGTTCTGTCGTGTCTCCGTTGGCCCTGTCTGGGGTCTGCCTGCACCGTTCTCTGCCTTTGCAGAAGCGAGTTGCTATTTACATGTTGCATGTTGAGGTGGTGCCTGTTGCTGCTGCACGTTTGCATTGGTAACGTGTTTCTTGGTGGCGTGTCCTTGTTCTTGTGTCCGGTTGTGGTGAGGCACTTTGCTGCTGTTTTGTGCCTAGGGTTTGCGTATGGGGGTATGCTTGTTGTTTTTCGTGGTCTTCAGGTCCCTGGCTTGGCCCTCCCATGTGCATAGGGTTTCTGTCCCTGCCTGATTGTCCACCCCTGGTTGTTTCCTGGGGTTTGTGCTTCAGCTCTTTTGTCCTGCCTCTCCCCAATTGTTTTCCTGGCATCTCCTTTGGTCGGTTTTGCCTGCACTTATTGCTGTAGGGGGGGGGGGGGGTTTCGGGTTTCTACTGCTTCCCTTCCTTGTGCGTTCCCTTTGTTTCCTCCTCTGCCGCAGGGGTGTTCTGCATGCGTTCCTTGGCTTCTTGGGCGTTCTTTCAGCCTGTGTCCTATGGTGCGCTTCTTTGTCTCAGTCTGTTGCAGTTGCTCGTACCCCTTGGTTCGGGTACTGTTTCTGGAGGCACCCCTTACGCTTTCTTTGGTTTTCCTGGCTTGCCCTGCCGGTTGGCTTTTCGGGGTCTTGCGATGTCTCGCTCTTCGGACTAGTCGTTTCTGATCTGGCGGGCTTGCTTGCTTTGGGGAGTTTTCTGTTCGGCAGACGTTCCATCTCCTTGTGCCGCCTGGGTTTCGGTGGTCGCGCCCGGGATCTTTCCGTGGCTCCGCCTTTTCCTAGGCTCAGAGGGGCGTTGTAGGGGCTGCTTCTGTTCTGCCTCGCCATCTCGCCTCCGGTTGGTGCTCGGGTGGCTTCGTGGTAGGTGTCCCACCTGCGTGCTTCTTCTTGGCGGCAGTATGAGGTATTTTGGCGGTCCTTCCTTTTCTTCCTGTCCATTCTTAGGTGGCTGCAGTTGTTAGCATCAGCTTGGTTTTCCTGGTGGGGGTTGGGAGCCGTTGTCTTGCCACATACTGTCGCCCCTTTTCTTGCAGCACTGGCGGAGCTGCTTTGGCTTGCTTTCGGTCTTGGTGTTGTTTCTGCACCGTTAGTAAGCTGTCTCGTGCGTTGTTTCACCTCCGGCCTGTTCATGCACCACTTGCACCGTCCTGGTCTCTGGTCAGCATGCTCTGTCTTCTCCTCGGTTGGTAGTGCCCCTTTGGTTCCGCTTTGTTTTTTCGTCGGCTCTTTTTCCTGTTGGTATTTGTCTCTGGGGGTTGGGTCGCTGGGCTTCTTGCTCCTCCGCAGGGGTTTTTCTGCTCGGTTTTAGCGTTTTGGTTGTTCGGTGGAAGCAGTCTCCATCTTTTCTGGCACGGGATGTGGCTGCTGAGTTCTGGAGGGTTCCTTGGTTTGCTGGGGCTTGGTTGGTCAGGCCGGGGGTGTGTCGTGTTTTTGTGTTCAGTGGCGGCCCTCCGCTGTTATTTGCGTGCCACGGCATCTGTGTCTGGGGTGCGTTTTGCGTTGATCCGGTTCCATTCTTCCCGGTTCGCTGGTGATGGTATCCTGGGTTGTCAGTCGTGTTCTTGCAGCTAACCTGCCTGTGTTCTTCCCCCATGCTCGTGGCGTTCGTGGCTTCGCTGCTCTCGCTGCCGTCTGAGCGACGTGTTCTTGCTATCATTCGGGCACAGATCTTTGGTTTTCGTACAGGGGCCTTGCTGCTCGTTGTCTCGTGTTGTTCCCGGGCCCTTTCGGGGCTGTGACGCCTTGGGTTGGCGTTTGCTGTCTTGCTTCCGTGGGGGGGTGCGTGGTGTCCGCCTCCCGGTTCCGTCCCTTTGACCTTCCTCTGTGGGTAGTTAGCTCCGGGGAGC
Organism: Procambarus clarkii; assembly: GCF_040958095.1. Lineage (NCBI taxonomy): Eukaryota > Metazoa > Arthropoda > Malacostraca > Decapoda > Cambaridae > Procambarus > Procambarus clarkii. Next base: position 3,928,164 of record NC_091209.1, on the reverse strand, counting down.
CGACGGGCCTCCCCCTAGAAAACCAGTGTTGAATATATGAATGTAATGAAACGCCATTTTCTTGGTGAGACCCGGAAGCTCCTTGGCAACCCTCCCTCCCTCCGGTCGGCCGGTTTTTCGCGTGTTTTGACATCCAGCCTCAGAAGTGATGGGTGGATAGCCGGCGTGGGAGGTCTGGGGCTCCCCCTTCGCCCTCCCGAGGAGGGGGAGCTGCACAGACAGTGCCGCGGTGATGTGTGACGTCATACTAGTTTGCTTGTTTTCTGTTGGGAAGTTCTGTCCACTAGTTTGACTTTTGGTAACAATTTTAACCAGAATAGGGGTTTGTTTTGGAATGCTTACCTTTCTGGATGCTTGACCCGGTCGATGGCAGACATAGAAACCTTCCAACCACACGGGGGTTTCTATAGGCCATTGCTTCCCTTGCCTCTCTCAGGGGACCAGGTTCTGGCCGTGGTCCTCGGTAGGCCCTAGAACTCCATACACATGACTGATGCCAAAGTTTGACTTTAGCATATCAGCCTGGTAAAGCTCCGGGGTGCCTCCGGGTCTCACCCAGAAAATGGCGTTTCATTACATTCAACGCTGGTTTTATAGATTGTGTGGGGTCTGTTCTCCTATTCCACATTACATAACATGGCATTTATGCATATTAAATTCCATTTGCCAAGTGGTACTCCATATATACTTATTTTGTCCAAGTCTTCTTGAAGGGCATTACAATCATCTAAGTTTCTTATCCTTCCTATTAGCATCATCAGCAAACATGTTCATATAATTCAGTATTCCATGTGGCAGATCATTTATGTAGATAATGAACATCACCAGTGCAGGATTCGGACTGCTTCCCGGTGGTTCATTGTTTGAACTTGATGCGGTCCTTGGCTCTTTGGGGCTGGTCGCTTCGGGTGACTGTCTGCTGAGTTCTCGGGATTTGGCTCTCCTGGCGGTTCATGTCCCGGGTGTCTCCAACGTCCTGGTGGACGGCCTGTCCAGGTTCCGTCCCCTTTCCACGGAATGGACGGTCGATGCCAACTCCTTCAGTTGGCTGTGTCGGATGTTCGGGACTCCGGACGTGGATCTCTTCGCATCAGCGTGGTCGAGGCGTCTACAGGTTTACGTGGCGCCCTTTCCCGACAGCGAAGCCGTCGGGGTTGACGTCTTCAGGCAAGACTGGGCGAGGTGGGATTACCTGTACCTCTTTTCCCCGGTTCCGCTGTTGCTCCAGGTCCTGATTCGCTTGGAGACTTACCAAGGTCGAGTTGTCCTTCTGGCTCCTTGGTGGCCGGCCCAGCCTTGGTTTCAGGTGCTGCTTGCTCAGTGTCCGAACCAAGGGTCTTCCTGCGGCTCCGCCTTTTTCAGCAGATCGGTCCAACCCTGTACGAGGCTGGTTCCATCTTCTCTTCGAGTCTTCATGTCTGGTGTTTTTGACTTGAGTTTATCATTCCTTGTATGGTGCGCAAGTGACTTCTTTGTTGGTCTCCCACCTGCGTGCTTCGTCTCAGCGACAGTATGAGGTTTCCTGGCGGTCCTTCCGGTTTTTCCTATCACTGCATCGGTGTTCTTCAGTTTCTGATAGGGTTGTGCTGTCCTTTCTCTCTTGGTTGTTTCAGGACCGTCATCTTATGCGGAATACTGTCGCTTCGTTTTGTGCGGCGTTGGCGGAGCTGCTTCAGCTTGCTTTCGGTGTTGATGTTACTTCCGCCCTGTTTTGCAAGTTGTCTCGTGCGTTGTTTCACCTCCGGCCTGCTCATGCGCCGCCTGAGCCGTCTTGGTCTTTGGACCGTGTGCTCTCGTTTCTCTCTTTGCCTCAGTTTGTTGTGGCCCCTTCCGTTCGGGATTGCTTTTATAAGGCTCTTTTCCTGTTGGCATTGGCCTCGGGGGGTCAGGTTGGCGAGCTTCATGCTCTCCTCTGGCGCTGGGGTTTCTGCTCTTTTGGTCCTGTTGGTCGTTATGTTCGTTTGCAGCCGTCTCCCTCTTTTCTGGCGAAGAATGAGACGGCTGAGTTCCGGAGGGGGCCGTGGGTTGTTGATGCCTGGTTGGTCAGGCCGGGGGTGCATCATGTGTTGTGTCCGGTTGCGGCTCTCCGCCGTTATTTGCGCGCCACGGCTTCCGTTGCCGGGGATGCACTCTGGGTTGATCCGGTTTCCCTTCTTCCCTGTTCCAGGGTTCGGGTCTCTCAGGTTGTCCGCAGGGTTATTAAGTGTAGCCAGCCTGCGGTTTTACCCCGGGCCTACGACGTTCGTAAATTTGCTGCTTCGGCGGCTGTCTTTGGCAACATGTCTTGGGTGGACATTCGGGCCCAGGGTTTTTGGAGATCGAACAGGGTCCTGGCCGCTCGCTACCTGGTGAATGTTCCTGGGCCTCGTCGGGCCTGCATTGCTTTGGGTCGGCGGTTGCAGCCAGTTGTCTCGACTTCGCGTTGAGGAGTGAGGACGGCCCACTGCCCGGGTAAGTTCCTGGTTTTTCCTTATCTTTGGGTAGTTAGCTCCGGGGAGCCGAAGGGGCTCCCCCCAGGAAACGAGCGTTGAATGTAATGAAACGCCATTTTCTGGGTGAGTCCCGGAGGATCCCCGGCATCCCTCCCTCCATCCGGTCGGCGGTGTTTTTCGCGTTTTTGACATCCAGCCTAAGAACTAATGGTTGGGTCGCCGACGGTGGGGTTTGGGGCTCCCCCCTTCCCCCTCCCGGGGAGGGGGGGGGTTGCGCAGACGGCGGTCCGCCGACATGATGACTTCGTGATGGTTATCTAATTTTCGCTTGGGGAGCTCTGTCCACCTGTTCGGTCTTTGGTCGCAATAGTTTACCAGAATAGGGGTTTGTTTTGGGGTGCCTACCTTTCTGGGTGCCTATCCCGGTTGATGGCAGACATAGAATGCTCCCATATGAATGAATGCATAGAATGCATAGAATATGTGGGGTCTCTATAGGCCATTGCTCCTCGTGCCTCTCTAGAGGGGGGCAGGTTCTGGCTCGTGGTCCCCGGTAGGCAAGAACTTCATGCATTGACTGATGCCAGAAAGTTATACATATCAATTCAGCCTGGATAGCTCCGGTAAGCCTCTGGGACTCACCCAAAAAATGGCGTTTCATTACATTCAATGCTGGTTTGATTATCCTAATAATTTTACTAAATAAAATCTGTAACCAAAAATATATATGATGATGTACATCCAGAATTTAAGAAATAAATCTGGCTAACGGGGTCGAGTGCGATAGGCTTATTGGATTGAGCCCGTCCTTCCCCCACCGACAGACCTCCCCCACCCACCAACACACTCTCTGCTTCAAGGTCACGTAGTTCAGCTATCCATAATTCATAAGTAAAAATGTATTTGTTTAATAAACAGGAAGCAATAAAACATGTGAATGATTATTAATGTATCGAAATGCTGTACACTTAACATGAAAATCAACATATAATGGCATAAATATTGTACAGCTAAGATATAAATTTTTAATGTGGGCGGGAGGCTTTGGTAGCTTGGTGCTTTGTCAGCGAATTAATACACTGACTTCATAACATACATCCCTCGCTACCTTTCTCTTTCACTACCTGTCTGTCTGTCTGTCTGTCTGTCTGTCTGTGTGTGTGTGCCTGCCTGCCTGCCTGCCTGCCTGCCTGCCTGCCTGCCTGCCGCCTGTCTGCTTGCCTGCTTGCTTGCCTGCTTGCCTCCCTCCCTCCCTCTCATAACATCGTCTTGCCCAGGGTAGGGAGGTTTTTTTGCTGGGTGGGGTGCACTGCAGCTGATGTAGCCTGCATACAAGCGGCAGCCAACAATTCTCTCTGGTGGCCAGTTTGTTTGTGTGTATTGCTTCTTGGGCTTTTTTTTTTTTTTTTTTTTGTTTTTAGTGTGTTCGCATGTAATTGGCAGAGGTGGTCTTCCTTGCTTCCCATTAGGCCTTCGTAGGTTGTGTTTCTAGTCCTCCGCTGTTGCCCCCAAGGTTTCACGGCGACTACTGGTGTGTCAGGTTGCCTGCTAACAGACAGGGTTTACTGTCTAAGCTAGCCCTAGTGCCTGGGTTTCCCGTAGGGCTAACAGACCCTGGAACACCACATTGGGCTCGGGGGTACCATGGATGCAACTTCCAAACCCTGTCTCACCTTGTGCAATGCTGAAAGTTGTTCGTTGCCCATGCCTCGCGGTGACAATCACCTGTCCTGCCTCCGTCATGCTGCCTGTTGGGTCAGTGACACCTACCACTCTGAGTCGTCTTGCAGGATTTGTTCCTTCAAGACTCAGGGTGGTAGGTGTCCCCTCCCCCACCGCAACAACCCTAGCTGGGGTTGTTGCGGTGGGTGGGGAGAGGGGGTTTTTCTTCGCCTCCTTCTCTTCTGCATTGGTTTACCATATTTGCTGGCGTGAATTACGCACCTTTGCTTTTTGGGGTGTTTTTCAATTGGTTCCTGCACGCCTGTTCTTATTGGTGCCTGTCGTTCCCTTTGGTGTGACATATCTTTGGTTTGGGTTATGTCTTCTTTGTAAAGGGTGGGCAGGTGCGAGGATTGCTGTGTTTTTCCTGCATCCTTGCTATGGTGTCGTTGGTTGTTTGGTTAAGTTTGTCCTCATCTTGCTGTTCTCCTCTTATGTTTGTGGGGGTTGCGTTTCGGCTCTTTGGTCCCGTCTCTTCCCCCATGTTTTTTCCTGGGGTTCACATTTCTGCTCTTCTGGATCTCCTGCGGTTCTCTGTTTATAGCCTTCACCTCAGCACTGCCTCCTGCATCCCCCTTTCCTTTCTCCTCTGCCTCTGGACAGGTTCTTTTTTCTTGTCTCTGTGGCTGCTATTGGTACTTGGCTGCCTCTGGTGTCCCTTTGTAGATGTTATATTCTTCTTGAGTCATCCATCTTTTTCTGCCCTGCCTTCACTGCAATTACACGTACGACTTTATTTTTTATTCCTCAGGAAGTTTTAGTTCTTGGGATTACTTTTATTCCCTTGGTATGTGTTGTTGGCTTTCAATTCAGTCTTTCTTCTGGATGCTTCTGCTGCGGTGTGTACATACATGGGTTCAACCATGGTTACATTCCAGCTGCAGGAATGACATTTGTCTTGTTTCTTTATAACCAAGGTTTCCTACTCTGTACTTTCCTTTGGGTAGTGATCATGTCTCCTGGTCATGTGTTTACTGACTGTGGTCATTGTTGTTTTCTTTCTTTTCTTCTGGGCACTGGTTTTGTACCTGGTGACCTTGCCCTGTATGCACGTTTGGCTCCGAAGCCTTTGGCCCATAGTCGTTTTAGCTGTGGGACTCTTTTTTTTTATTAGGGTTATGAAAAAAACATTATATTACATGCAGATTGTTTTCTGCATGCATTGTTTTTGTTGGCTTTGGCCTCTGGAGGTCCGGTTGGGAAGCTTCATTCTCTTCTCGGGTGCAAGGGTTCTCCTCGTTTGGTCTTGGGGTAGTTTTGTTTGTTTGCAGCCCTCCTTTTCTGGCAAAGAATGGGACAGCTGGCTTCCGGAGGGGTCCACGGTTGTTGATGCTTGGTTGGTTCGGCAAGGGGTGCATCTTGTTTTGTGTCCAGTGGCGACTTACGTCGCTACAGGCGGGCCACTGCTTCAGTTCTGGGGGACATTCTCTGGTTTGTTCTGGTTTCTCTGATTCCCTGTTTCAGGGCTCGTGTCTCTCAAGGTTGTTTGCAGGGTTATCACGTCTAGCCTGCAGGTCTACCCTCATGCCATATGTGCCTAAGTATGCTGTTCTGACCGCTGTTTATGGTAATGTCTTGGGTCGACATTTGGGCGCGGGGGTTCTGGAGGTCGAACAGGGTCTTGAATGCTGGGTATCTTGTGAACGTTCCGGGCCCTCTCCGGCCTTGTGTTTCATTGGAATGTCTGTTGCAGCGTGTTGTCTCATCGTCGTCTTGAAACCTGCGATGCTGCTGCCTCCCGGGTGAAGTCCTTATTTTTACCTACCTGTGGGTAGTTAGTTACAGGGAGCCAACGGGGCTGCCCACAGAAAATCAGAGCTAAATGTAATGAAATGCCATTTTCTGGGTGAGCCCCGGAGACTCGCTGACACCCACCCTTCCTCCGGTCAGTAGTTTTCATCATTTTACGAACTGAGGGGTGGAGCTGCCAACTCACCTGAGTGGGCTCCCTCTTTCCCTTGTCAGTGGGAGGTGAGGGGTGGCACTAATGAGCAGGCACACTAGTTGGATAACAATTTGTTTGTTTCATTTTTTGGGGGGAGGGGGGAGTTCTTTGGCTTTGTACGAACGTAGGTCGCAATTTTCACCAGTTGCAAGTTTGTATTGTTTCGCCTACCTTTCTGGTGGTATCCCTGGTCGATGGCAGACATGACAAACTCTAAATGTAGAGTGCTTATATAGCCACTGCTCCCTGCACCTCTCTGAGGGGGCCAGGTTCTGGCTAGAGGTTCCTGATAGGCATTCAGAACTCCAGGGACTGATGACCCCAAACTAATAAGGCACATGTTAGTTTGTATAGCTTTAGGGAGTTTCCGAAGCTCGCCCAGAAAATGGCGTTTCATTACATTCAACACTGGGTTATTTTCAAGATGGGATCTGTTTACAGGAGCCTTGGAGGACAGGATGTGAGCTCCATACACCCACAGGAGATTTAAATCTTAAGCTATACTTAAAAACAACCCTGGTTGCAATGCACAGTTGAAGGGTTAAGGTCCCTGCGCCTCACAATGCCTGTGTTTTCTGGATGGGAGCCCCTTCGGCTCCCCGGAGCTTTACCAGGCTGATATGCTAAAGTCAGACTTTGGCATCAGTCATGTGTATGGAGTTCTAGGGCCTACCGGGGACCACGGCCAGAACCTGGCCCCCACAGAGAGGCAAGGGAAGCAATGGCCTATAGGCCATTGCCTATAGGCCATTGCTTCCCTTGCCTCTCTGTGGGGGCCAGGTTCTGGCCGTGGTCCCCGGTAGGCCCTAGAACTCCATACACATGACTGATGCCAAAGTCTGACTTTAGCATATCAGCCTGATAAAGCTCCGGGGAGCCGAAGGGGCTCCCATCCAGAAAACACAGGCATTGTGAGGCGCAGGGACCTTAACCCTTCAACTGTGCATTGCAACCAGGGTTGTTTTTAAGTATAGCTTAAGATTTAAATCTCCTGTGGGTGTATGGAGCTCACATCCTGTGTGGATGTTTCACAAAAACCCCGTGTGGTTGGAAGCATTCTATGTCTGTAATCGACCGGGTCAAGCATCCAGAAAGGTAAGCATTCCAAAACAAACCCCTATTCTGGTTAAAATTGCTACCTAAAGCCGAACTAGTGGATAGAACTCCCCAACAGAAAACAAACAAACTAGTATGACGTCACACGTCACCGCGCTGCTGTCTGCGCAGCTCCCCCCTCCTCGGGAGGGGGACGGGGGAGCCCCAGACCTCCCACGCCGGCTATCCACCCCTCAGTTCTTCGGCTGATGCTGTAGGCACCGGTTGTGTGCTCCGGCTCCAGTAGTTGTTTCAGCATTGTATCTAGAGTGTGGTGTCTGTCTTCTAGGTGGTGCGTGAGCCGGGAGTGTGTCTCCAGTACTCGGGCTGCATTCGCCTAGGGTTCCCTTCCCTAGGTGCCCGGTAAGTACTGCCCTTGGGGCTTGGGGCCACCTTCCACAAGTTCCTTGGGTCCTGCCCCTGCTAGGCCGTTTACTGCTTGGTTTTCGGCTGCTCTTTGTGTGCTCGGGTGTTCTGTCTCCCTTGTTCGCCTTAGGGTAAGGGGCAGTTTTGCACTGGTAGGGCGTAGGGTTGTGCAGCTTGTCTTTACCAATCATGGCGGCCGGCTCTATTCCGCTTGGATACGCTGTCCTCTTGCGGGGTTTTCTTTTTCTTTTTGTTTATCTACCTGGTGGGGGGGTCTGTCTTCGTTCTTGCCCCTTGTGTCCTTTGTGTTCTGAGTATTTTCTGGTGGTACTCCCCTGCTTGGTCCCCGTGAGTGTACACGTCCCGGGGGTTCAGCTCTTAGAAAGTTGTTTGGTAGCTTTGGGCGCCAGTTAGCAGTACCCTGCCTGGGATTACCTGAGCGCGAGTCCTCTTATAGTAAACGCTCGGGACATTGGGAAACCCCTGGGGGTTTCGCGGGTCCAATGGATGTAACCCCAGAGTTCCCCCCTCGCTTCCAGCGAGTTTGAGGGTTGCTCTCACCCCTTGGTCTCTGGGTGACTCTCTGTTTTGCCTCCGTCTGCTGCCTGTGGGGTCGGTGACACCTTCGACCCAGAGTCCTGCGAGTTTTGTTGCTCATTGTGGCTCAGTTACCCAGTTGTGTTGACTAAGCATGTGCGGGCAGCAGGGGCGTTGCACTTTGAGCTTTGGTGGTGGCAACGCTCTTGTTTGTTTGCTCCCCGGGAGCCCCGGGACTGCCCTGTTTTGGTTCATGTTGGGACTTGGGGGTGTTGGTTGCTTCGGTTCCTTCCACGCCCCCTTGTCTTTCCCCTGGATCCCCCCTTCCTGCCTGCATCCAGTTCCTTACTGTCTGTAGGTTCGGGGCGGGGTTTGATGGTTTTGAGACTCGGGCAGTCTCGGGGAAACTTCCCTTCCGGGGTAGCTACGGGGACATTTGAGCCTGTTCCTCCAGTCATGTTGTAAGAGTCTGCCAGTGGGCTCCCTTCCTTAGTGTTTTCATGGCTGCCCCGGTTTTCTGGTACGGCTGATGCTTTGGGGGGACGGCTCGGCCCCGGGACCCTGTCGTGTAGGTTCCCGGGGCTGGGGAGGGGCTGACTTGGGGGGCCTTGGCCCCTTAGGACCCCGTGGGGTTTTTTCTCCCCCTCTAGGCGGGGCTTGTGGTTACGCGGAGCAGGGTTCTTCCTCCCCACTCGCCATGCGTGTTTTTGGGCGTCGGCCCCTCCCTGGGCTCGGTTCCTTGGCTTTTGAGTTGGTTGGTTCCGTCCTGTGGGTGGATGCTTCCTCCCCCTTTTTTGGGACAGTGTCTTCATGTTTCCCCGTTCTTGGGGTTCTACGTGACTTCTGGTCTCGGGTGCGCCTGTGCCTTTGTGTGCCTTCAGAACTAGTGTTGGCTTCTGTTTTCTCGAGGGTTCGGGAAGGTTTTCGCTACTTCCCGCTTTATTGGAACATCTGTCGGCTCCTCGTCCGGGTCGCCGTTTTGGGTTACTTGTAGCCCGGTTGGGCTGCTTGTGGCCCGGTTGGACTGCAGGTGGCCCGGTTGGGCTGCTTGGGGCCCTGTTGGGCTGCTTGGGGCCCAGTTGGGCTACTTGTGGCCTGGTTGAGCTGCTCGTGGCCCAGTGGGTTTCCCTTTTGGGCTCTGTCTTCGCTTCGTTGGCCGGTTTTGTTGTTCCTGCTTCCTCTTTTGGCTACTTTTCTGGTGCAGTAGTCCTGGTTGGCGCCTTCCCGCAGAGCGGTTTGTGCGGTTCGGCCAGCGTGTCATGCGCATGCACCATGGAGGTTGATTTGGTCTGGGCTGTGTGTTTTAGCGCTGGTGTTTTGCGCCCTTTTTTCTCAGGTGCTTTGTCTCTCGCTCTTTTGCCTTGCTCCAGCATGTGCCCCTTCGCTCCGGGGGTGTCCTGGTTTCCAGCTGTGGGGAGGAAGCCGAGGTTTTCCCTGTGTCATGGGTGTGGGCCGCCTCCTTCGCCTCTACCCTGCTCTCCTGTGTGTCCGGCTCTGGCTTCTTCACCTGACGGTGCTCCCAGGTTTTTCTGAGCACTGTTGGGTCGTGTCACGTTCGTGCCTCCGTTAGACAGGTGAGTTTCTGCAGTCTGGCGTCTTTTGGCCGGGCGCTGGATGCGGAGATGTTTATATACCTGTCTTTATTTAGGTATATTTCTGTACGACTGAGACTGTTCAAACACCAGTGACTGTCCCTTTTTTCAACCCTTCCAGTCCTACTCATGTGCATGTCCAACCCATGCTAGAGTCATTCAGGGGACCCACCTTTTTTCGTGTTATGAGGTGTGTGGGTTGTGGTGCTGGTTATGTACTCACCTGGTAGGGCTCTCCTGGTTGTGCTTGCGGGGTTTGAGCTCTGGCTCTTGGGTCCCGCCTATATGTAAGAACTTGTGGGATAGTACCAGTTGAGTGCAGTGGTGCTATAGGCACAATCAGGGAACATTGTATAACCATCAGAGGTCTGCGGTTGTTACACGACCTACTTGCGAGCATACGCAATATTGCCGGTGCGTCCGAGGACTTCCAGGGCACACTAGCCTGTTTGCAAATGGAGGTTCCGGCCCATCCTGGTTGTGGGGGGTATGTGGGCCTGCGGGCCTCTCCAAGCAGCTGCCTGGTGGGCCACCCTCTGGCCGGTCTAGCCTAGCCTCGGGCCGGGCTTGGGGTGTAACTGTACTCCCAAAACCTCATCCAGCAGTTGTTGAGCGGGGTTCTCCGCCGTCGGTCGCCTGGTGTGCAGGTTCCTGGGCCTGCTGGGTTCTGTCGCGTCTCCGTTGGCCCTGTCTTGGGTCTGCCTGCTCCGTTCTCTGCCTTTGCAGAAGCGAGTTGCTATTTACATGTTGCATGTTGCGGTGGTGCCTGTTGCTGCTGCACGAGTGCATTGGTAACGTGTTTCGCGGTGGCATGTCCTTGTTCCTGTGTTCGGTTGTGGTGTGGCACTTTGCTGCTGTTTTGTGCCTAGGGTTTGCGTATGGGGGTTTGCTTGTTGTTTTTTGTGTTTTTTGGGTCCCTGGCTTGGCCCTCTCATGTGCGTGGGGGTTTTCTGTCCCTGCCTGCTTGTCCACCCCTGGTTGTTTCCTGGGGTTTGTGCTTCAGCTCTTTTGTCCTGCCTCTCCCCAGTTGTTTTTCCTGGCATCTCCTTTGGTCGGTTTTGCCTGCACTTGCTGCTGTGGGGGGGGGGGGGGGGGCGGTTTCCACCGCTTCCTTTCCTTGTGCATTCCCTTGTTTCCTCCTCTGCCACAGGGGTGATTTGCGTGCGTTCCTTGGCTTCTTGGGCATTCTTTCAGCCTGTGTCCTGTGTTGGGCTTATTTGTCTCAGTCTGTTGCAGTTGCTTGTACCCCTTGGTTCGGGTACTGTTTCTGGAGGCAACCCTTCCGCCTTATTCGGTTTCCTGGCTTACCCTGCCGATTGGCTTTTCGGGGTCTTGCGATGTCTCACGTCGGACCCATCGCTTCTGAACTCCTGGCGGGCTTGCTTGCTTTGGGGAGTTTTCTGTTTTGCAGATGTTCCATCTCCTTGTGCCGCCTGGGTTTCGGTGGTAGCGCCCGAGATCTTCCTGCGGCTCCGCCTTTTCCTGGGCTCAGAGGGGCTTTGTCGGGGCTGCTTACGTTCTCCCTCACGGTCTCGCCTCCGGTTGGTGGTCGGGTGGCTTCATGGTAGGTGTCCCACCTGTGTACTTCTTTTTGGCGGCAGTATGGGGTATTTTGGCGGTCCTTCCTTTTCCTCCTGTCCCTTCTTAGGTGGCTGCAGTTGTTAGCGTTGGCTTGGTTTTCTGGTGAGGGTTGGGGGCCGTCGTCTTGCCACATACTGTCGCCTCTTTTCGTGCGGCGCTGGTGGAGCCGCTTCGGCTTGCTTTCGGTCTTGGTGTTGTTTCTACACCGTTTGTAAGTTGTCTCGTGCGTTGTTTCACCTCCGGCCTGTTTGTGCGCCGCTTGCACCATCCTGGTCTCTGGTCAGCGTGCACTGTCTTCTCCTCGGTTGGTAGTGCCCCTTCGGTTCCGGTTGTTTTTTCGTCGGCTCTTTTTTCTTTTAGCATTTGCCTCTGGGGGTCGGGTCGCTGAGTTTCTTGCTCCTTCGGTTTTAGTGTTTTGGTTGTTCGGTGGCAGCAGTCTCCATCTTTTCTGGCATGGGGTGGGGCTGCTGCGTTCTGGAGGGGCCCTTGGTTTGTAATTACCTAAGTGTAATTACCTAAGTGTAGTTACAGGATGAGAGCTACGCTCGTGGTGTCCCGTCTTCCCAGCACTCTTTGTCATATAACGCTTTGAAACTACTGACGGTCTTGGCCTCCACCACCTTCTCACTTAACTTGTTCCAACCGTCTACCACTCTATTTGCGAAGGTGAATTTTCTTATATTTCTTCGGCATCTGTGTTTAGCTAGTTTAAATCTATGACCTCTTGTTCTTGAAATTCCAGGTCTCAGGAAGTCTTCCCTGTCGATTTTATCAATTCCTGTAACTATTTTGTATGTAGTGATCATATCACCTCTTTTTCTTCTGTCTTCTAGTTTTGGCATATTTAATGCTTCTAACCTCTCCTCGTAGCTCTTGCCCTTCAGTTCTGGGAGCCATTTAGTAGCATGTCTTTGCACCTTTTCCAGTTTGTTGATGTGCTTCTTAAGATATGGGCACCACACAACAGCTGCATATTCTAGCTTTGGCCTAACAAAAGTCATGAACAATTTCTTTAGTATATCGCCATCCATGTATTTAAATGCAATTCTGAAGTTAGAAAGCATAGCATAGGCTCCTTGCACAATATTCTTTATGTGGTCCTCAGGTGATAGTTTTCTATCTAGAACCACTCCTAGATCTCTTTCTTTATCAGAATTCTTTAAAGATTTCTCACATAATATATAGGTTGTGTGGGGTCTATGTTCTCCTATTCCACATTCCATAACATGACATTTATTAACATTAAATTCCATTTGCCAAGTGGTGCTCCATATACTTATTTTGTCCAGGTCTTCTTGAAGGGCATGACAGTCATCTAAATTTCTTATCCTTCCTATTATCTTAGCATCATCAGCAAACATGTTCATATAATTCTGTATACCAACTGGTAGATCATTTATGTACACAATAAACATCACTGGTGCAAGAACTGAACCCTGTGGTACTCCACTTGTGACATTTCTCCATTCCGATACATTGCCTCTGATTACTGCCCTCATTTTTCTATCAGTCAGAAAATTTTTCATCCATGATAGAAGCTTACCTGTCACCCCTCCAATATTTTCCAGTTTCCAGAACAACCTCTTATGTGGAACTCTGTCAAAAGCCTTTTTTAGGTCCAGATAGATGCAGTCAACCCAACCATCTCTTTCCTGTAATATCTCTGTGGCTCGATCATAGAAACTGAGTAAATTCGATACACAGGATCTTCCAGATCGAAAACCATACTGTCTGTCTGATATTATATCATTTCTCTCTAGGTGTTCTACCCATTTAGTTTTGATTAGTTTTTCCAATACTTTCACTATTACACTTGTCAATGATACAGGTCTATAATTGAGGGGGTCTTCCCTGCTGCCACTTTTGTAGATTGGAACTATGTTAGCCTGTTTCCACCCGTCTGCTACGATTCCTGTACACAGGGATGCCTGAAAGATCAGGTGAAGTGGAATGCTGAGCTCAGATGCACATTCTCTCAGAACCCATGGTGAAACGCCATCTGGGCCAGCTGCTTTGTTCTTACCGAGCTCCTTGAGCATTTTTTCCACTTCGTCTCTAGACACCTCTATGTGTTCTATATTGTTCTCTGGAATTCTTATTGTATCTGGTTCCCTAAAGATTTCATTTTGTACAAACACACTTTGGAACTTTTCGTTTAGTGTTTCACACATTTCCTTTTCATCTTCCGTGAATCTATTTCCCATTTTCAACCTCTGAATATTATCCTTTACCTGCAATTTGTTGTTTATGAATTTATAGAATAGACCTGGTTCTGTTTTACATTTGTCCGCAATCCCTTTTTCAAAATTTCTTTCTGCCTCTCTCCTCACTGCCGTGTAGTTGTTTCTCGCATCTTTGTATCGCTGGTATGTTTGGGGGTTCGGCCTCTTCCTGTATTGATTCCATTTTTGTGTCTTTCGGTCTCTAGCCCTCTCGCAATTTCTATTGAACCAATCCTGTTTCCTAGTTCTGCATCTCTGTTTTGGTATAAATTTTTTTGTGCCTTTATCATATATTTCACAAAACTTGCCATACATCTCATTCACTTCCTTGCCTAGCATCAAGTCTGTCCAATTATACTCACTAAAAAAATTTCTAAGGTCACCATAATGTCCTCTCCTGAAGTCTGGTTTTTCAACTGCTTCAACCTCCTTATTTTCTTCCAGCTTATAACGCATTGCATACTTTATTCCCAAAAAGACATGGTCACTTTTACCCAAGGGAGGAAGGTACTGAATGTCAAATATCTCTTCCTCCTTCCTGGTAAATATCAAATCTAGCATGGAGGGAACGTCCCCTTCCCTCATCCTCGTAGCTTGTTTAACATGTTGATACAAGAATGTTTCCAGGATGAGGTCTACAAATTTACAGGTCCAAAAATCTTCTGTTTTAGCTTCATATGCTTCCCAGTCTATGGATTTCAAGTTGAAGTCACCGACTATCAACAGTCGTGATCTATCGTTATCCGCTCTCGCTATAATCTCTCTCATTATTGTTATAAGACCTTCACGTTTACTATCTAGCTCCTCCTTTGACCATGTGCTGCTTGGCGGTGGACTATATGCATTTATCATCATTAGTTTATCATCCTCATAGCAGATCTCTAGTGCTATTATGTCAACTTCTTGTGGATTGGCAGTCATTATTTCCTTCACCTTTAGGTGTTCTTTTACCAGCACAGCAACGCCACCGCCTTTCCTAATTTTTCTGTCCCGTCTCCAAATTGAGTAGCCCCTTGGGAATATGACCTCATTTAAAATTACATCTTCAAGTTTTGTCTCCGTGAGTGCAACAATGTCTGGTGTCTGCAGCTGTATTACATCACTTAACTCCAGTATCTTCGATCTCACTCCATCTATGTTGGTGTATGCAATCTTCAGGAACTTGTTCCCCCTCTCCTTATTCTTCACTCCCCCTCTCTCTATTGATTTTGTTGGTTTGCCTTTATGTACCACTTTACTGGTTTGCCTACCCCTATCACTTTGTAGAAAAAAGAATTTATTTCTTCTTCATTCCTGCTCTCATTTAAATGTTTTGCCTCGGCGAGGTTCAGTTTCAGCTTCTCTCTATCTTCTTTTGAAAGATCTCGTCTTAACGACCACCCTTTCCCATCCTCATCCCTTTGCAATTTTCTAGCATTCCTTAGTACTTCTTCCATCTGTTTGGCACCGTTTAGGGTGATCCTCAAAGGTCGATCTTTCCCTTTTACGTACCTGCCTATTCTCCTGTAGTCGCACACATTCTCTCTGTTTGTAAGACCTTCCACGAGGCCAACAATTTTATCTACTACTTTAGCTTCTTCTACAGCTCTTTCTGACCTAGATGTTATCGCCTTTTCTTTGCAGCCAAAAATGATCAGGGACTTACTCCGATCAACTGTGTTTTGCACCAACTTCGGGTTAGATGCCAATTCTTTCCTCACTTCTAGCCTAATGTTTGTTTTATCTTGGTTGCTGCAGTGTTTGACTTCCTTTACTGCTTCTTCTATTTTTTCCTTCTCCTTGGCCACTTGTGCATAAGTGAGTTGCATATCTTTCTTGCACTGTTCTATTCCCTGTGTAACTTCCTCCATCTGTGCTGACAAAAGCTGTTTCTCCTGTTGAATTTCCTTGCCTAACCTATTGTAGTCATTTATGTTTAAATTTACTTTAACTTCTTCCAAAGCTATTTTTAAGAGTTTATTTTCTTCTTCCATGGCTTTGCAATTTGTTTCCAATTGATTCTTATCCTTGCGCAAGTCTTTCACTAAACCCTCAAGACATAAAACTTTGCTATTCAAATGGTCATTACTTTCTTTCAATTTACTAATTATTTCTACATGAGAGTTCACTATAGTATCTAAATTTACCAACTTGTTATGTAGACTACTAATATCAATGCTTTCTTCATTGAATCCCTCAAAATCAAGCTCTGTTTTGTTTTTCCCCTTGCCAGTGGCCATCTTGAATGTTCTTCTCTGCACTGTAAACACTAGGGCAACTTTTTCTCATCCAATTTTTCACTTCCCTTAGCACTTTCCTGTTATCTCACCTATTTTTCAAGAGCATTATACCTTTATGTTCTCTGGGACACCACTCACTACCATCAACCTGTACTACAATACTTAGGATTGTTGAAATATGCTGGAGCTCCTCTGCTGCAAGTGTTGACCCTAGGGGTGTCACCTTGCATTGTTGGTGCTTGGTCGGTCTGGCCGGGGGTGTGTCGTGTTTTGTGTTCAGTGGCGGCCCTCCACTGTTAATTGCGTGCCACGGCATCTGTGTCCAGGGCGCGTTTTGCATTGAGCCGGTTCCGTTCTTCCCGGTTCGCGGGTGACGGTATCCCGGGTTGTCAGCCGTGTTCTTGCGGCTCACCTGCCTGTTTTCTTCCCCCATACCCGTGGCGTTCGTGGCTTCGCTGCTCTCGCTGCCATCTGAGCGACGTGTCCTTGCTGTCATTCGGGCATGGATCTTTGGTGTTCGTACTGGGGCCTTGCTGCTCGTTTTTCTCGTGTTGTTCCTGGGCTCTTTCGGGGCTGTGGCACCTTGGGTTGGCGTTTGCTGCTGGTTGTCTCGCTTCTGTGGGGGGTGCGTGGTGTCCGCCTCCTGGTTCCGTCCCTTTGACCTTCCTCTATGGGTAGTTAGCTCCAGGGAGCCGACGGGGCTCCCTCCAGAAAACCAGCGGTGAATGTAATGAAACACCATTTTCTGGGTGAGACCCAGAGGCTTCCCGGCAACCCTCGCTCCCTCCGGTCGTCGGTTTTTCGCGTGTTTTGACATTCAGCCTCAGAGCTGATGGGTGGATAGCCGGCGTGGGAGGTCCAGGGCTCCCCCTTCCCCCTCACGGGGACGGGGGAGCTGCACAGACAGCAGCGCGGTGACGTGTGACGTCATACTAGTTTGCTTGTTTTCTGTTGGGGAGTTCTATCCACTAGTTCAGCTTTAGGTAGCAATTTTAACCAGAATAGGGGTTTGTTTTGGAATGCTTACCTTTCTGGATGCTTGACCTGGTCGATGGCAGACATAGAATGCTTCCAACCACACGGGGGTTTCTATAGGCCATTGCTCCCCTTGCCTCTCTGAGGGGGCCAGGTTCTGGCCGTGGTCCCCGGTAGGCCCTAGAACTCCATACACATGACTGATGCCAAAGTCTTACATTAGCATATCAGCCTGGTTAAGCTCCGGAGAGCCTCTGGGTCTCACCCAGAAAATGGCGTTTCATTACATTCAACGCTGGTTTTTTGGGTCATCTCCCTCATACAGTTTTCTTCTTGAAAATCTGCTCTCTCTCTTCTGGGAGATGGAGATACTGCAGATATGTACTTTGCTTGCTTTCTCCTTGAGTAATTAGCTTCAGGGAGCCAGAAGGAGCTTCCCCAGAAAACCAGCGTTGAAAGTAATGTTTGTTTGTTTCTGAGTGAACTTTGGTGTCTCCCTGGTTCCCTCCATTCTTGTTTATTAGTTGGTGTGTGTAATCTTTATATCTGGTCTAGAACTGGCTTGGGAGGGAGACTTAGATCTTCAGCCCCATGTACTGGTTGGGCAAGTTAGGTCTAATGAGCTTGCTCCAATTTTGAGAGATTTGATCATTTGTTTTCATTGTTTTCAGAGTTTGGCAGTTTCAAGGCTTCAAACTCTTTTGAACCCACAGTAGTTTGTATTGGTTCACCGACTTTTTGAATGCTTTCTTAGTACCGCTCTCTGTGCCTCTTTGAGAGGGACCAAGTTGTAGCTCATGGTTCCTGGTATGCCAAACAAAACTGCACAGCTGAAATAACCTAAAAGTGTAGAGCCATTTCAGGAAAATAGTTTCAGGGAGCCAATTGGGTTCATCAAGAAAGAGGCATTTCATTAGATTCAATGTTGGTTTTTGAGTTCAGAAGGATTGACCAAATATCTGATAATTTATACATATCAACTCGGTTGGAACTGAACTGATTAGACTAAGGGATGTCAAGTGTGTAGATGTTGAACTAAAACTTAAAGGTATATGTGAGAAATGAAAGCCAGGAAGAATAAAATATGATTGTAAGACTGTTCATTATTGTGAAAATCCCAAATACAGTGGAGCCTTGATTTACAATGGTAATCCGTTCCCGAAGATGGATCGTAAGTTGAAATATCGTAAGTCAAATCAAATTTTCCCATAAGAAATAATGGGAATTGAATTAATCCATTCCATACCCCCAAAAATATTAACTTAAAAATACATTTTATACTGAATACAATTTTTTTCTCTAACTACAATACAGTACATATGTTTATCTTACCTATATAACTCTTGACGACGTATGGAAGATGATGATGGGGGGGTGGGGAGGAGAGGTGTTACTGTGTGGAAGGGGAGTCCCCTTCCAATATAACATCAGACAGTGATGATTTCTCTGGGGTACTCTCTCTCCTACGTTTTGCCTGCATACCACTAAAACCTGGTTGTGGTTCACTGCTTGTTTGTCTCACTAAAAATTTGTCTAGCGACGCTTGTTTTTCGCTTCGTTTTAACGTCTGTAATGTTGCATCACAGTGTCTTTGAAAAGGTTAAGGCAATGGCCTACTACAGCTTGATTTGGGTGAGTCGTTTCAGCAAAAGTTTGCAGTTCTTCGCATGCTGCACACTTTTTCTTAATTTTTGAGGAAGGGACAATCTGTACTGCCTTCTCCCCTGAAGAAATTTCCTCAGCTGCCTCTTGTTGCTGCTCCTTGTGAAGGGCTTGGAGTTCTTCGGTGGTCAGTTCTTCGCTGTGTTCCTCCTCCAACTCCTCAATATCAGCACCATTCAACTCCAAGCTCAATTGCCGTCCCAGAGAAACAATTTCCTCAACAAGAGGCACTTCAGGTTCAGGCTCAAACCCCTCAAAGTCTTGTTCTGCATCACATTCAGAACACAATTTTCCCCAGCCAGAGATTATGGTTCTTAGTCACTTCTTGCCAGGCTTTTGTCTATGAGTTTTAAAGCACTACAAATGTTAAAATGGTTTTCCCAGAACATTTTGAGGGTGAGGTTTGTGGCATTCGTCACTTCGACACATCTCCGAAAAAGTGCCCTTTCATAAAGTTTCTTAAAATTGGCAATGATTTTCTGGTCCATAGGCTGAAGTAGAGGAGTGGTGTTGGGAGGAAGGAACTTTACTGTAACAAAACTAAATTCCTCCATCAATGAATCCTCCAAGCCTGGAAGGATGGGCAGGAGCATTGTCAAGAAAAAGCAGGGCCTTGAGTGGCAAACTGTTCACCTGTAGATATTTTTTTGGGCAGGGTACACCACCTCATTGACCCACTCGATAAAAGTGGTGTGAATAAGGTGGTGCCACCCATACCTTAGCATTAGCCCTCCACATCTCACATTTTGTTTTTCTGAACATTATATATTTTGAAAACCCTTGGATTTTCAGAATGATACACAAACAAGGGTTTAATTTCCAACTCGCCGCTCGCATTACCACGCAGCACAAGAGTAAACCTATCTTTCATAAGCTTGTGTCTGGGCAATGACTTCTCCTTGGTAATGTATGTCTTCTTCGGCAGTCTTTTCTAGAATAGCCCTGTCTCGTCACAATTAAACACTTGTTGTGGTAGGTATGCCTCACTCTGCACAAAATCTTTAAATTCGCCAATAAATCTTTTAGCCGCTGGTTTGTCAGAGCTGGTACCCTCCCCATGCCTCACAACACTATGAATGCCACTTTTTTTTTCTAAATTTCTCAAACCATCCTCTGCTCGCCTTGAACTCTTTCGCTTCTGCATCACATGTTCCAGGGTTTTCTTTATAAGAAATTCATGCAATTTCCTTGCTTTTTCACAAATGATGGCCTCTGAAATGCTATCACCTGCTAACTCCTTGCTGTGTATCCAAATTAATAACTGTTCAACATCCTCAAGTGTTTGTGTTCTATGTTTCGTGATTATTGATATGCCTTTTGCCACTTTAGTACTCATGATGTCCTTTTTCTTAGCAATTATGGTGGATATCATTGACTGAGATTTGTTGTACAGTACTGCCTAACTAGTTCAGCAACCCGCACACCATCTTCATGTTTACGAATGATCTCATGTTTTTCCGCTATGGTCATCCTTACATGTGTTTTCATATGTTGGACCTTACCACTGACTTTCTTGGAGCCCACGGTGCATAATATATAAGAACCATATAATAATCAGTTTTTATGTTCAAAAATAAAAAAAAAATCACCAAAATAATGGAATTTTTTATAAGCGTGATCGTCACTAAGCGGGCGGCTCTAGTAAACTGAGGTAGGTCGGCCCGCCTCGACCAGGAACCACGCGCTCGGCCGACCCGAACGCGTGTCAACGAATATTTTTTAGTCGACGACACTATTGTAAGTCGAGTAGCATTTTCTGATCAGATTTATATCGCAACTCAAAATTATTGTAAGTCGGGGAAATTGCAAGTCAAGGTGTCACTGTATTGCTGAAATAATAGAAATAATTATTTTTTTACTTCACTTACATATAGCTTTCTTACTTATAATTTTATTTTTTTTCAGGGGAACTGAATTCTGTAGAAATGTATGTAACTGTCAAGTCTAAGGTAAGAAATTGCTTGTTTAGTTTACAGTGTTGTTGTATAGTCTGGTATCAGTCATGTGTAATTACTTAACACTTTCGCTCACCGGGCCCGGGACCTCCCACGACCCCAGGTGGGCTTGGGCGTTCCACGGGAGCGAGAGAGAGAGCGCGGTAAATTTTGAAAAGTGTATAATCTTTTCAACTTTGTCAGCTTAATTCTCGTCCTAAGATATTCAATTTGGTATCAATGTGTTCGCAATAGATTTCTAGATGGACGAAATAATGCTGTGGTGCTGTGGCTAGCGCTGTGAACATCGTGAACAGCATTGAATCACTGATATTTGAACATTGTACCAAGTCATTATCACACGCAGGCTCTTCTATAATAATATCATGGCTAAATAATACAAGTTATATATATATATTATGACATTATTAGGCGATGCTGTGGTCACACGCTGAACAGCAGTGCTGTGCGCTCATGCTGCGAGCGCCAGCCTTGGTTGCTCACTCAATACTGAGGCTCCCACACCTGAGAATGTGGACCACGATTTTTTTTAAAGATTGCGTCTGTTTACAACAGCCCTGAGGAAGCTGATGTGAACCCCATGTAGCCGCGGGAGTTTTGAATGGAACGTGAAAAATACAAATACCCGGAGGCGCGTTGCGCACCTAAAGCCTGGGCCTGCAGGCACGTTGCGCAGTTAAAGGTTTAATCCGCTTGACCATCATGACCGGACAAAAGGAAGTGATAGCCGAAGCTATTTGAACCACTTCCCTGCCGGCACTCAAATGGTAATCTTAGGCATAGCATTTTATCAAATCACCTCATTCTTCGGGCACACGTGAGGAACACAAATGCGAACAAGCCTGAATGGTCCCCAGGACTATATGCGACTGAAAACTCACACCCCAGAAGTGACTCGAACCCATACTGCCAGGAGCAACGCAACTGGTATCTACAGGATGCCTTAATCTGCTTGACCATCACGACCGGACAAAAGGAAGTGATAGCTGAAGCTATTTGAACCACCCCACCGCCGGCACTCGGATAGTAATCTTGGGCATAGCATTTTACCAAATCACCTCATTCTTTGGGGCACACGTGAGGAACACAAATGCGAACAAGCCTGAATGGTCCCCAGTTTTCCCCTGAATGGGGTTCACCCCTGAATGGGGTGTGAGTTTTCAGTTGCATATTGTCCTGGGGACCATTCAGGCTTGTTCGCATTTGTTCGCAGGACCCTTTCCTCCGTTTTATGAGCTGTGGAAAAGAAGTTCCTGTAAAATAGTCTAATAGGGGGTATAGGTGTTGTGTTAGTTGTCTCTTCAGAGGTTGCATGGCTTTTCACTTTCCTTCTTATGATGTTTTCGACGAAACCATTGGAGAAGCCGTTATTGACTAGGACCTGCCTTACCCTACAGAGTTCTTCGTCGACTTGCTTCCATTCTGAGCTGTGGCTGAGAGCACGGTCGACATATGCGTTAACAACACTCCTCTTGTACCTGTCTGGGCAGTCGCTGTTGGCATTTAGGCACATTCCTATGTTTGTTTCCTTAGTGTAGAATGGTTTCGTCGAAAGCATCATAAGAAGGAAAGTGAAAAGCCATGCAACCTCTGAAGAGACAACTAACACAACACCTATACCCCCTATTAGACTATTTTACAGGAACTTCTTTTCCACAGCTCATAAAACGAAGGAAAGGGTCCTGAAAGATATTGTTAATAGAAACGTTATCCCTACAGACAAAAATCAGAGGATACAACTGACGATTTACTATAAAACCAGAAAAACGGCCAGCCTACTCATGAGAAACTCTCCAGACACAAAACAGAACGCTTTAAAAGAGACTAACGTCGTCTATGCCTTCAAATGCCCTCTTGGGGACTGTAAGCTCCAAAAAAACCAGTATATAGGCAAGACAACAACATCTCTTTCTAGGCGTTTAACGATGCATAAGCAACAGGGCTCCATTAAGGAACATATAATCTCTTCCCACAACCAAACCATCGCCAGAGAAATCCTAGTAAACAACACAGAAATCATCGATAGATACAGCGATAGCAGGCGGCTTGACGTTTGCGAGGCACTACACATCAAGAAGTCAACACCAGCAATCAACAGCCAATTATTGCACAACTATATTCTACCCACCT